>NC_090271.1:289088609-289402359 GCF_040414725.1 Anabrus simplex
ACGATTTATGTGGTCAAATTTACATACTCTCTGAGAGGCGACAGTTCAGTGACATGTTTGTTTGTTTGTTTGTTTGTTTGTTTGTTTGTTTGTTTGTTTGTTTGTTTGTTTGTTTGTTTGTTTTTTAATCCAAACGGATTCGGCACAGAAGTTGTCTTAAATTCTTTGTGCGTTCTCGTACGCTCACGCCAACATTTTTACTTATTGGAATGCTTAAAAGAAGCACCAACAGTTGAGGAGTTAAGTTTTTTTTTTAGAATTGGCTCTGCGTCGCACCGACATGGCGACGATGGGAGAGGAACGGGCTAGGGGTTGGAGAGAAGCGGCCGTGTCCTTAATGAAGGTACAGCCCGAAGATATGGCTAGTGTGAAAATGGGAAACCACGGAAAACCATTTTTAGAGTTCAGAGCTGCCAAGAGTGGGGTTCGAACCCACTATCTCGCTCCTAGCCCGACGGCCAAGTCGATTGGTGGAGTTGAAAGAGGCAGTTAAAAGACAGTAGGGCAATTCCATGTGAAATAATGTATCCAGTGTTTTTAATGTTTCTGTTTTTGAATTATTTTGTCCGCGTTGACGCCGTGTTTTGAAAAATTACGATTGTCTGTTACAGTGTGTATACACTGAGAGGACACTAGAATTATCGTCTTTCGAGAGGTTTTTTAGTTTAAATTGCTTCGTGCACAGTAATCGTATTGTTCAAAATATCTTACATTTTCACCATTAAACTGGTATCTTTGTTTACAAACACAACGTTATTTTATACTAATTTGGAGTGTGAGTACATTTTTGGGACAGATAAAACATTTTACGCAACAGCTACTACGGTAGGCTACCTTACTCGTTCCGAAATTCACACCTCACTCGTAAGGTTACACAGCATTTTCCATGCCTGTTGCGTAAATAATTACTATTTCGCGGTTTGAATCACACAGTTAACAGCTTCCATTTTTGTGGTTTCTCATTTTCCCACCAGGCAAATGCTGAGGCTACGATCGCTTTCTTCCCAGTCCTAGCCCTTTCCTATCTCATCATCGTCATAAGACCTATCAGTGTCGGTGCGACGTAAAGCAAACTGTAAAAAACGTTTATTTCTTTATTTTTACTGAACTAATATTTCGATCAATTCATTATTTCGTTCAGGCCAGCGCCCACTATTCCAACAGTAGACTCGACTCCCCTACATGGCACAGTGTAGCCATCCGGTACGGATTTAAGTAACTGCTTTACATGCATTGAAAAAGGTTTCATGGGATGTTGTAACGTAGACCTACGTTCCTCAACAAGGGGAAAATGGAAAGAAAAATTTTAAGACGTTTTTAGTGTTTGAGTATAACGCGTATATCGCCGACAGTATTTAACTCGCGATTATGTTTAATGTTTCAATTGACAGATGAAATGGTGTATGGCTTTAAGTGCCCGGGAATGTTCGACGACAAGTTTGGCTTACCAGATGCAGGTCTTTTGAATTGACGCCCGTAGGCGACCTACGCGTCGTGATGAGGATAAAATGGTAATGAAGAATTCACTTCCACCCAGCCCCGTGCCAGGGGAATTGACCAATTATGGTTAAAATTTCCGACCCTGCCAGGAATCGAACGCGGACCGCCTATGACCAAAGGCCAACACGCTAACTACTTAGCCATGGAGCCAGACAACTGACAGGTAAAAGGAAGGCTACCTGTGGCAAAATATAATGAAAATATGGAACGTAGTTCAAAATAAGGCAAAATCTGTGCTGAATATGTGACGTCACACGCATACTCTGTTATAAGATGGAGCTTTGTTGACCAGCGCGCTCAATTGGAGGTTATCTGTAGTTGTCAATACATCGTGTTCAGTTGTACAGAATGTGTTTTGCATGTTGGGTATTCAGCCCGAAGGCTGGTTTGATCCTCCACAGTTCCGCCAACAGCTATCATAGGTAGCCAAGGCGTCACGAAAGAGGCGCACTAGCGAAATGCGGAGTGGGGTAGTTTCGTGTTGCTTTTCTCACCGAGCCAGAAGTTGCTATTACATATCAGTATGCCAAGCCCACCGATATGCATGCACCAACCGACCCTATTAGTGATATTTTCACACCATTCATAAACAAGGACTGGCTGCATGAGGGATGTTATTACTACCATCACACACACCTCGATCACTTTCATATCGTCAAAGCCAAGGATGAGACTGATACAGTTGAATAAAAGTAACAAAAATTTATTCTAGCCCATACCAGAAGACATAGTGCACTGTAAACACTACATCTCGCAAGCAAATGCGTGCTGTATAGAATAACAAATTTAATCATGGAAAAGAAAGATTTGATTAGGATTCGGCAAAAAGGTGCAAAAGAAAGAGTTGAAACAAAAAAAAGTGAATGGTGAAGGATTAAAAGAAAACGAAAAGACCGTAATAGGCGTTACTATGAGAATTGGAACAGCGAAAACAATTTTCAATAAGTAACTCTTTTGAAGTAAATGAAAGTGCTTTTACTCGTAATACTAATCCCGAAATCTTGAGTTATGTCTGTTATTTCTCATATTACAGACACATACTACAAGGAGTTATTATTAGAGCCCGGATTATATGTAGTTACATATTCTGTTCCCATATATGTAGCTACAAGAAAACGAAAATATCGGCGAATCACACTAAACGACCATTATTCCAGGAGTTTAAAGTTACATACTTTTTACATACTCGTACTGCGATGCATTATAAATATTTTTCTAAATATTACACATCTATATAAATAAAGTTGTAGGGGGTCCGCTGTCTGTAATGTCTTTTGTTTTTCCAATTTTTCATATATTTATACGTTTTAGGTCAATTCAAGACCGAATCGGTGGGGTTTTTCTTTCGTGTCTGTTTGCCTGTTTGTTCCACCATCACGGCGAAACGGCTGTTTAGATATCAACTATACTTCATATTTAGAGTATACTCATCCCGAGGATGGTTTCAATATGCATATTATTTTAAAATCCAGAACGGTTTTCCTCCATTTCCTCTTATACTATTGATTTTCTGTAAACTCCGTGGACCTTATGTGAAACGTCTCTTCATTATAAACAACTTTCCTTATGTTCATAATTTACCTTACTCTTCAAATGACGGAGAAAATTACTATTTTCTGCGGGTATCATGCTCTACATTGGGTGACCGGCAGACCGACAACGAACCTACTGGTTACTATGGCAACGTCTCTGCTTGCCAGCAGGGAATTAACGAATTGCTATTTTCGTCACCATTCCTGTAAATTCGTGGTTATTCATTGGGTAGAAAGCAAGATAGGCGTCAATCGGCCATTCTGCGGGGTATTGGCGGAATATCGTTGGAGGTTATAACCGTCCTCGAATAGCTTAAGTAATAACACCATTAGTCATCTTCTAATCTGTTTACCTATGAATCCCTGGGCCTAAATTTCTCCTCTGTTACCGCTTTCTTATATCCATAACTCACACCAGCATAATTTACTGAGGGGCATTTCATTTTCTATGACATTTACTTGGTATTTACATATTTGTCGTCATCCGGCTGTCCGCAGTTATAATCCATTTTCTATTAATTTCAACTTTCTTAACTGTACTATCTTCTTCCTTAATTACTTCGTATGTATGCGAGTGCTAATCCCGAATCTGGACACTCTTTTCTTTGAGGAAATATTCTAAGCTATGCAAATGTATAACTTTCAGCCCCGGAAAATATCGAAATATGGATGCAATTTTAACGACTGTGCAGAACTTCGTTTCGGAATAATTGGTGGCTAATCGGTAAGTTGTATCACAACACAGAGAGCACAATCGCCTTCCAGTTTTGAGAGATTTACAACTTTTGTTATGACTTTTTGTCGTAGTTCTATCCCTTATACGTTAAATAGAGCTGTATTTCTCGATTTCAAGTTAATTTTGTACTTTTACACGTATATGTTATCATTTGGCACACTTTTAGGAAAGAGAGAATCATGACATTCGGCACGCACATTGACATGACAAGTGGCCATGTATAGCCAAATTTTATGATTCTAGCTGTCACATGAGTATCAAAAATAGGAAGTAGTATGTGAAAACTGTACAAAATTTCACTCCATTCAATGACTCTAACTTAATCTAACACATAAATATAGGAGATACGAGAAGATGTCATAGGAAGATGCCATGTAGAACACAGAAAGGGGCGTCTGATGGTGAAGTTCGTTTGTATATGTGTAGCCCAGTTTCAAAGCAGTAACTCTCGAAATCAAGGTCTGCACTTCTAGAGTGTCCATGCTTATCTATATCAATAAATTCATAACGACCGTGTGTCTGTACATTGAATATTTTGGCGAAATTTTTGTACAGCTATCCGTTTAAGGGGTAATAATGACCATCTGCATGTTTTTTGGTTTAGTTTCCTGAAAGTCCTAATTTTACCCTCCTAGCCCAAAATCCAGAATACGGCATAATCAGCCAGACGAACAAGAAAATTGTAATTTGGCAAAAAAAAAAGGGGGGGGGGTTTAGCCTGTAACAGACGGAAAACTTCCAAGATGTTAATGATGGTGCAGACCTTCGTTTCGAAGTATTTCGTGGGATCAACGGGAAGTCCTATCACATAATGGATGGCACAATCTCCGCTCAATATGGAGTGAAATACAGCCTTGGTCTTATGACTTTTTATCGTATCTGTATCCCTTATACGTTTGATTTTTCTCTATTTCTCGATGTTAAGTAAATTTTGACTTCTCACATGTATAATTCATACTTACGCTTATAGAAAGATAGAATCATCAAACTCTACACGAAAATTGGCCCACCTAGTAGCTATATGTGACCCAAATGCTATGTATGTAGCTGTCACATAATTATCCGAAAATCAATCCAGTGTGAAATAATGTTACACAAATGTTACCCTATTCAACGTTTCTAACTCAATCTGACCCATGAGTAGATGAGATATCATATGACCATCCATTTAGGCCACTAAATCCGGCGTCTTATGCCACAATCATTTGACGATATGACGTACCGTTTATTAGCAGTTAATATGTAAATGAAGGTCTGCAATATTGTAAGTATGCATGTACTTTCGTATGTCGATCTATATATATTCATTGATGTCGATTTTTAGCGATCGAAAAAGGGTGTATCTGCTATTGTAAACAGTACTCCCCTCACCGACTTTGACTGGCAGTAGGAATGGGGTCCTTCTCCCAACTCCTGTGTAACTGGCATTAGTAAGGAAGGCATTCCATTGTAATGAATAATTCACTTCTGGATTTGACTTGTAGAAGGCAAGGGAGCATGCAGTTTTGTTTAAAACTCCCCAACCCGATTGTGTTTCGCTGTAGGCAAGGGTGCCCTCCATTATAAACAAATGTATCCATCTAAAATATGACTGGCATTAGGCACAGTGGCCTGCTATTTTAATGAAAACTCACCAACTTGGTATGACTGGCAGTAAGCTGGCTGGCAGTAGGAAAAGGGGCCTGTCATAATGATAACTGGACAACTCAATTTCGACTGGTAGTAGGGAAGTTGCCAGACATTATAATAAAAACTCCTCAACTGTAATCTGTCTGGAAGTAGGAAAGGGGGCCTGCCATTGTAACGAAAATTCTCCAAATCAGTTGTGACCGCGCAGTAGGCAATGGGGCCTGAAATTATAATGTACACTTTCCAACTCGATTGTGAATGGCAGTAGGCAAGTGAGCCTGCCGTTATCATCACAAATCCGCAAAAACACTTTACATTGGAAACAACGTATGGGGACCTCCCCATGCTGTTTCTCGGATAACGCTAAGAGACATGCAATTTTAAATCAATCTTATTTACTGCATGTACAGTATTTACTTCGATATTCGAATACAATGTAGAATACCGTAGTGAAGCACGGGTACATTTGCTAGTCTACAATATATTACAAAAAACTAACATGTTACAGACATGAAAATTGGTATTTGGAAACTCCTTTAAAAATAAAAGAATACAAATTTTTGTTTTCAGAAAATCCACTTAAGAGCGAGGGGAGGGGTGGTGAAAAGAAGTGAGGAAGGAGTTGAATTCTTTATATGAGGATACATATACAGTATCTCAGAAACTGAAGATGTTACAGACATTGGTACTTGGAATATCTTCTAAAAATAAATGGACACACTTTTTTTGGAAAATCCACTTAAGGGTGTGAAATAATAAAAAAGCGGGCGAATTTTTAAAATGATTATCTTATTCTTCTGCCGCTTTTCCCACATATGTGTGGTTGCGGGTGCGAACTGTGTCGCACATGTGGATTTGACCCTGTTTTACGGCTTGATGCCCTTCCTGACGCCAACCCCGTGTGTAGGGATATAATTACTATTGCGTGTTCCTGTTGTGGTTGGTAATGTAGTGTTTTGAGTAAATATGAAGAGGAGAGTGTTGAGACAAACACAAACAACCTGTCCCCGAGCCAGATGAATTAATCACACGCGATTAAAATCCCCGACCCAGCCCGGAATCGAACCAGGAACCCTGTGAACCGAAGGCCTCAACGCTCTCCACTCAGCCAAGGAGTGGGGCAGTTTTGCATAAACTTAACAGTTACATACGTGAAAATTAAAAATTAAAATTAAAAATAAAGAAACGCGTACTTTTTGTTTTCGGAAAATCAACTTAAGCTGGTGATCGAAAATAAGTGAAGAAGGAGAATTCTCTTTATGAGGGTACTTATTTGTCAAAAACTAAGATGTTACAGACGTGAAAATCGGTATTTAGAATCTCTCTTTAGAAATAAAGAAACCTTTTTTTCTTCGACTTACGAGGACTGTTTCTCACATGTAGAGTTCCATGTGGCATGTTCCAAACTTAGCTCTGCCAGTAGCCTGGTCATCTTAGCCCCAAAAAGCAATGCCACAAACGTGGTTTACACAAAGGTTCTGGGGTAATTGAAATACAATTTTTCGGTGAGTTTTTATACTTTAGGCAATTTCAGATAATGTCTTAGTGCAGTACCGAGGAACAATTAACTTTTATCAACTTACCGAATACTCGCGAGCGAAGTAACAGCTAGTTTTAAATATTTTGAAGCATATGGCGCATTTGAAAAGAAAACACAATATTACGTCGATTTAAATTTTTTAATTAAACACTTGAAAACAGTTTAAAAAGCCTATACGTCTAAATCTTCCCTTGCGCAAACTTCGTCACACTGTACTCCTCTCAGATTTATTGACTCCTGTTTTGTGATGCCTTCGTCTATCCTCTGTTTAATTCCATGTGTCAAAAGCGCCTTTTCTCGTTCTTTCTTTCTTTCTTCTTCGGCTATTGCGCATGCTTCACTTCCATAAAGGACACTCCACTCAAACGTCTCCAGAAACATTTTTCTAATAGGCAAATTTGTGTTTGATGAGATCAAATTTATTCTCTCTCAATAACGACCTTCCTTGCTTAAGCAAGCCTAAAGTTAAATGTTTCTTTGCCGGGCAATTTGAAATACGCACCAGTGACTTCATGTGAAGTTGAAAGGTCTTTTTCTAAATATAACGACATCCTAACAGATAGAAGAAATTCGATGATGACAGAAAATTTGGAGAAATATTTAGTTTTAATTGTGCCTCCAAATGAAATTAGAGGTTGAATAATATCTGCACTCTTAACTTTTTTAGGTTTTGGTTCCTTTTCTGTGTACAAGAATACATCAAACAAAGCTTATACATTAAAATACATATTCTTTATTTATTACATATTTAACTACATATTTTGTTAATTTTAGCTACATATTTATATCCATATTTCTTATTTTTATATTATACATAATCCGGGCTCTAGTTTTTACCCACTTTCCAAGTGCACCACTTACTATTCAATAAATATTATTTTCCTAATAATATTTGTCTTTTATTTTTAAGACCGGGCGAGTTGGCCGTGCGGTTAGCGGCGCGCGGCTGTGAGCTTGCATCCGGGAGATAGTGGGTTCGAATCCCACTGTAGGCATTCCTGAAGATGGTTTTCCGTGGTTTCCCATTTTCACGCCAGGCAAATGCTGGGGCTGTACCTTCATTAAGGCCACGGCCGCTTCCTTCCAACTCCTAGGCCTTTCCCATCCCATCGTCGCCATAAGACCTATCTGTGCCGGTGCGACGTAAAGCCACTAGCAAAAATAAAATATTTCTAATAAGTAAATGTACGAAACCCTCCAAACCTTGCGGTCGTTAAAATAGTGACAGCCTAAAGCCAATGTTTTTATGTTGGTAGTTGAGAGCAGTAACTGCTATATCGTTAAGTTTACTTACGACGTTATCTTGACGAACACACTGTAAACATATAAAATTCGACATGTTATGGAATAAAATACATTACGAAGCCATTAATATGCAAGTATGAGTCTGTCTTCATTAAGCCAACCGCCTTACGTGCTCACTGCATGAAAGACAGACGAGCCTAACCGCAGGACTCGTCCTCATCGGTCATTAACGCCAGGACGGTACTCATTACGGCAGAGACGAATCGCATTTATCACGAGCATTGAAAACGAAGAGCCAAGTCGCTTTTCATAGCGCCGTCGTGTTTTTTCCATTAAGACTCCGCTAACGGGATTATTGTCCTTATTTATTATTTTGTATAATTGAATTTTTCGTAATGAATTCGAAGCGCGTCACTGAAAACGGAAATGAAAGCCTTCATGAAATGTGGTTTAAAACCAGCTGCGATGGTATACGTCTTCTTTCTCTGTTTCTGCATCAACCTACTTCTCTTCGCAATAATAATTATTAATAACGATTATTTATTTATTTATTTATTTATTTATTTATTTATTTATTTATTTATTTATTTATTTATTTATTTATTTATTTATTTATTTATTTATTTATTTATTCTCTTTCCTGATGAGGCCTGCTAATGACCACGTGCCAATTTCAATTCAGTTCTTCATACTTTGTTGTTTTCTCTTCCGTTCCTTCCAAATTCTTTCATCCTTTCACGTTGCTGTTTCTTTCTGTCCTCAAACCAATTCGCACCAGGTTTCTTGTTCAATCTTCCGTGCGATCCTCCCATACTTACTTCCCTCTTTCTAAAAAATCTCTCTGTCCATAATTTCTTCTTCTCTTATATTATTACTTTCTAAATCTTCCTTTACTTCCTGAATCCAGATAGTTGTTAACTTTTTGACCCAAAGGTACTTGAAAATCTAGAATCATTCATTCTGTAAATATATCCAAAAAAATGCAATCTCCTTTTTTCTTACGATTTCTGTTATGTTTTATATGTTCCTGTATATTTCAACATTAGATCTTAATTTTCATACTTCTGCTGTTTTCACAGGGCCTAAGATTTTTCTCATGATTCTCCTTTCTAGCACCTCAAGTTTATCTAATCTATAGTTTAGTACTAGGCATTCACTTGCATATAGGCATTCCGGTTTCACCACTGTATCGTAGTACCTTATTTTAACAATTTTATATAGACACATTCTGTTATAAAAATTCTTTGTGATACCATGTGCTCTTTCAATCTTGAGTATTTATTTATTTATTTATTTATTTATTTATTTATTTATTTATTTATTTATTTATTTATTTATTTATTTATTTATTTATTTATTTATTTATTTATTTACCGTATGATTAATCAAAGTTATTTACATATACATTTTATATACAAAGTTTGTGGACAAATGTGCACTGTCAGAAGCTCGTACAATCCTACAATTATACGCCTAGATCTCTGACCCATTCTATTGCTTCAACTAATTAATGATGGATGTGCGTTATCGTTCTTCTGAAAGCACGAACAGGGTTTCACTTCCGTAGGCATAACCATCAATTGCCCTACACGTGTCCCCCGGGTGGTGCTAAGAAAACAAATGAGACTGAACTGTCAGAAAAGACCATTCGGTTCAGGAATGCAAGTTTCTTTACGTCGCACCGACACAGATAGGTCTTATGGGGACGATGGGGCAGGAAGGGGCTAGGAGTGGGAAGGAAGCGGCTGTGGCCTTAATTAAGGTACAGCCCCACCATTTGCCTGGTGTGAAAATGGAAAACCACAGAAAACCATCTTCAGGGCTGCCGACAGTGGGGTTCGAACCCACTATCACTCGAATACTGGACACTGGCCGCTCTTCAGCGACTGCAGCTATCCAGCTCGGTGGTTCAGGAATGAATAAAATGGAAATGATTATAATAATAATAATAATAATAATAATAATAATAATAATAATAATAATAATAATAATAATAATAAAATCCTGGTCTCTTTTAACAAATTTAAACAAACCTAAACAAATTGCTAGGCTTTGTGAACAAAATATGATTTATTATTGGTCGAAATTATATTAATATTAATTAATATTTGACCTAACTCCTATGAAAAACGAAGATAACAGCGTTGTCTAACTAACGTATGTACCTTGAAAGCAAGAACTCATTCTACTATCAATTCTCATTGCAGTTAAAAAACATGGTGTATCGCGCATTTTATGGAAACATCGCGTTGAAAACATTTAATTATGTATGTCCTTACATGAAATAATATTTAGCGTGTCTCAAACTATTTGGTCCAAATTGAAACAAGTGATAGTGGGTCCACAACCGATTATATGGAGATAGGGAACCAATGGTCTGAAATGCGCAAGTATTGTGTTGTGGACATGCACAGCGTACACCTCATAACAACAATGTAGCTCATAGTTATTGTTCAAAGGGTCCGGCTCCATGGCTAAATGATTAGCGTGTTGGCCGTTCGCCACAGGGATCCCGGGTTCGATTCCCGACAGGGTCGTGAATTTTAAGCATAATTGGTTAATTTCGCTGGCAAGGGGACTTAGTGTATGTATCGTCTTCATCTTCATCACGACACGCAGGTCGCCTACGGGAATCAAATCGAAAGACCTGCATCTGGCGAGCCGAGCTTGTCCTCGGACACTCCCGGCACTAAAAGCCATACGCCATTTCATTTCATTGTTCAAAGTGATGACCGACAGTCTCAGTGCTTGCATGGCAACGGCACATGAAGTTATGCCGCACTCTCTCAAAGATCCCTTGTGTCTGTTGTACCAGGAGACAGGCAGCTTGGACTCTGGCATACGGGTCTCCATCCGTTTCTACGACTTGACGTAGGTTTAACCCCAGAGGAAAAGTTCAGAGGTGTGAGATCCGGTGATCACGCTGGCCATGGGATAGGACTTCCCCTTCCAACCTCGCGATGAGGGTACGTGTTCTTCAGGTGCTCGCTGACATTAACATCGAAGTGGCCTATTGCACCGTCGTGTTGAAACCACATCCTTTCGCTGATAACAAGGGGTAGTGTCTCCAGGACTTGTGGCGGCACAGCTCGCAGGAACACCAGGTAACGTAGACTAGTCGTACGTCTGTTTGGTGGTCGGGTTGTACGCTGTTTATAACCCGCTGCCTTTTCCAGTGTACAACAGGCACCCGGGATCTTTGCGGGAGTGCGGCAGAAGTGCTTGCGCCGTGCAATACATGCGTTGAGACTGGCGGTCATCACTTTGAACAAATACTATGAATTACGTTGTTGTTATGCGGTTGTGGATTCACTATCATCTGTTTCAATTTGTCCCAAAAGGTTTGAGACACCCTGTATATTCATGTATTGCACACAATAACGTAGTTATGAACGTGTAACATGCACCCTCCAGGCTTGCGCTACCTGATAACGTCCTGGGCTAGCGCTCGTAACAGATGTTCATTTCTCACTCAGAACTGTCAGTCAGCTCGTGACCCTGACATGCCAGGTTTATTTCATGCACAGAGCCTTTCTGACTGAATGTTGATATGCATAGACTCCGGACTTTAATGCAGCAATAGGTTAGAATGCAGACTAGTTTTATGCCTCTTAAGTTTCCACGTGCCCCACTTTAATGCGAGGACAAATGTAACATTTCAGAAGAAAAAAATCAGAACAACCGCTCACAAAAGTTCCCCACTGTACAGCTCTGTGTGTACCTCCATAAAAATTCACCATATCCGTGAAAACTCTCTAAATAACTTGCAATGCTGATTTGAACCACAAAATGTACTTCGAACGTTCTACGTTAAGGCCTATCCCATAAGTATAATGGTAAGTGTTAGAACCAGCAGAAAATAATAGTTTAGATATGAAAGTACGGTTTTTTTCTTTTTTATTGTACTCTTTCCTGTAAAAAATAGATTAGCTATGAAATACCTTTTCTTTCTCTTTGTAAAAATAACATTAGAATATTTTAGATATTACGTTATCAGACTGATTTGAATCATTGAAAAATAAACACATGCAGACAGTTGCCACCGCTATTGGGATTAGATATCCTGTAGTGCGCACTAAATAACTAAATAAATAGATTAATAAATCAAATAAATAAATCAGCAAGTGTTGTCTAGGCCTCTCTTCCATAATGTAGTGAGCGAGCCCCTGATGTTTATGCAAAGCTCATAGCCCAACCGTTGTGCAGATTAGACTATACTTGTTACTCGCTTCAGTAAGTTTGTATTGTAACCTGTTACTGCATAGAAATTCGGGCTGTAAACGAAACCATCTGGAAATGTTCATAAAAGGCATGTAAATTCACCGCAGTGAGATGTTAATTTTTAAATTAATTAATGTCCCTCTCTCTTTTCATTTTCAGGTGAGTATCAGTGTTCCAGTGTTGAAGATGTCGGGAGATGTCACCTGTCTGTGAGTAGTACAAGTGCTATAGAGTTGCTTTTATTTAAGTTCGCCGACCGCAGGCATCTTCCTAGCAACCGACCGCCGTAATAGATACTGTTCCCAAAATGACTCTGCTACAAGTTAACGGTAAAACTCACTTTATATAAGGTGCTCCAAGTGGCAGCCTTGCTGTCCTAACAACAATAAAACACATTCTTATATCATATGTAAGTTCTTCTAGAGGAATCCTTTCTACCTTGTGCCGATTACTGAGTTTCAGTTTTGATGATGTGTAGTCGTCCCGTATATTTGTTGTCATTAGTGCATGCACTTCTCCAGTCTACCATATCTTACTCCATCCTGCCCCAAAGTTCCAATTATTCTACATACTAGCCCACTACAGATCGCCCGGCCCTCTACCAGACTTTCAGTAAAGAACCAGGCCAGCTCTCCGTGCTCACTAAAAATTATCACGCATACCAACTCACAAGAGCCTCCGTGGCTCAGGCGACAGCGCGCCGGGTTGCGTGGTTCAAATCCTGGTCACTTCGTGTGAGATTTACGCTGTAAAAAGGGGAGGCGGACACATACTCCCGTTTCATCTGACAGTTATTAATTTTTGCCCCAGAGGAATGCGACATACTTCGGCAGCCGACACAATTCTTATCCTCGCCGCTAAATGGGAGCTTCATTCATTCCACTCCTGACCATGTCGAATGACCGGAAACAGGCTATGGATTTTCATTTTTCCCACCTTGCAATGATTTAGATGAACACCCGCTTTTGTCCTACTTCCGCCTTCTGAGGAGATACCATGAACGTTAAGTATTGCCCGGGTGGCCTGGTTTTATGCAGTCTCCACACCTCCCTATATTATGCCAATCTCTCTATCTGTACATAACTAACACATCCTACATCCATCTTACTTTGTTTGTCATGCCGATCCCTTGGCCAGTTTTATTCCATGCGCCTCCTTCCAAAGCTAAATATAAGACAGGTAGTTGCCGCATTACAGAGAGTCTGTATATTTCGGGGGTCATAAACCGTCCCTTAATCACCACCCTTCATTCGAATATCAACGTAAAAGTCATTCTACTGAAACGAAATATATCTTCCCTTCTGAAAATAGTATGAAAAGATACATTGTAAATGTTCAGCATATTCTATAAGGTAAGCTTTGCTGTTTATTTCTTATAGGGTCACTTTGGGAGCAGTTTGTATCTGGCGCGCTACTCGCTGTGTTAACTGGAAAGAGCAGGAGGAGACTGCAGTTGGTGAACGTGCTGAATGAAAGTTCTTGAAAAACAAAAAAGTATAGTCATTTGTGGGAACGCCAGACTGATACATCGTATTTCGTAATGGTACTGAGAAGCACTTTTAACCGTGGGTAATCATTTGTATGCCATCGAAAATTACAGGTCCACAGAAATGAAACTGAAATGGCGTATGGCTTTTTGTGCCGGGAATCGAACCCAGGACCCCTGTGGCCAAAGGCCAGCACGGTAACCATTTAGCCACGGAGCCGGACTTTACAGAAACATTTAAGCTCTTCAGGCTTTTTTCAGTCGTGAAATTACTAGCGTTTCGCCCCACAGTAGCAGAGGGCTCATAGGTTGGATTGCTACACCTGTCCAAGACGCTGGTGGCTAGTGCGCTGTTGAGACACTGCTACTAGTAAATTTGTATTAATTCCTCCCCTGAAAGGGGAAGCGGGCCACCTAGATAGTGACGCCGTCTCTCAGGCCAGCAGATTTGTATCAGAGATGTACGGAGAAGGTGAGAGAATTGGCGGCCGTGCCCCGTGTCCTGGCATTCGTCATAGTGCAGGAGAATGGAAAAGCACGCAAAATCATTCTCAGTGCAGTCGAAGATCGAAACCAGCCCTTCTCCGTCTCCCAAATAGAGGCGTAGAATTACGGTAGAACCGTGGCCACCCCTCCTCTCTTCGGTTGCCCGGTCGGAGTGCAGAGCTCTCGGACTACGGACCAGCCGTGGCCACTTTTGCGCCGAGACCCACTCTTGAGATATCTATCTATATTTTCATCCCCCATTTTCATAACCTAGAGGTTTACGCCCTCCCTCTGACCAATAATGCGGTCAGGTTGAAGTAGAGGCGAATGACTGAGAAGAAGGTAAAGAATGTGAAGAAAGAAGGAGAGGAGATGTGTGGCCTTTTCTAAGTAAATTTATTGCATCAATATGCTTTGAATCCAGGTGAATACTTGTGTACCTTGCGACAGTGCTACTACTACTAAAACGTTTTCATTCCTCCCCTGAAGGGGGAGGCGGACCTCTTAGACGGTAACGCCGTCTCTCGGGCCGGGAGATTTTTTACGGTGAAGGAGATGCACGGAGAAGGTGACAGGGTTGGCAGCCGTCGCCTATAATGGAAACTGTCCCGGCATTCACGTCAGTGCAGGAGAATGTAAAACCATTCTCAGGACAGCCGACGATTGGGGCATGCCGTGAGGTCTAGCCCTGTACCGTCTCCTGAATGCAGAGGCGTAGAACCTCGGTAGAGCCGTTGCCACCCCTCCTCTGCTCGGTTGGCTGGCCAGAGTGCAGAGCTGTTGGACCACGGAACAGCCGAGACCCACTCTGCATCTACCGACCTAGAGACAGCACTGCAAGCCTCGTTTGTAGAACAATACAGTGACGGTGCACTAGGGGAAGTATGTACCTTCACTTATAGAAATGCTTGCGTTTGGCTGTTATAACAAGAATTAAGTTCCCAGAATGAAACGATCATTTAATTTCATCGATTGCAAATGTTACAAGTCCGCCTCTGTGGTGTAGTGGTTAGTGTGATTAGCTGCCACCCCCAGAGACCCGGGTTCGATTCCCGGCTTTGCCACGTAATTTGAAAAGTGTACAAGGGCTGGAACGGGGTCCACTCAGCCTCGGGAGGTCAAATGAGTAGAGGTCGGTTCGATTTCCACCTCAGCCAACCTGGAAGTTTTTTTCCGTGGTTTCCCACTTCTCCTCCAGGTAAATGCCGGAATGGTACCTAACTTCAGGCCATTGCCGCTTCCTTCCCTTTTCCTTGTCTATCCCATCCAATCTTCCCATCCCCACCCAAGGCCCTTGTTCAGCATAGTAGGTGAGGACGCCTGGGTGAGGTACTGGTCATCCTCCCCAGTTGTATCCCCAACCCAGAGTCTGAAGCTCCAGGACACTACCCTTGAAGCGATAGAGGTGGGATTCCTCGCTGAGTCCGAGGGAAAAACCGACCCTGGAGGGTAAACAGAATAATAATAATAAGAAGAAGAAGACGCAAATGTTACAAACATTTAAGTTCTTTTTTAAGTTCACACTTCTCTCGAGAGTGGAAAGGTCTTAACCACTGAACTGCGAAGGCGGCAGTTTATGACTCTTACATCCTCGCAATACTGTTGCTCGGTGGGTTTTTCCTACTGGTGTAACGTTGTCCAGTTCTTGGGTGAAGTCAGCTTGAGGGCTTTGCTTCAGAAGTTCCCGTGTTCTATTCCCGACCTGGCCATAGATTTTAATCGCTTCTGATTAATTCCTCTGGATCGATAACTGGATGTTTGTGTTCGTCCGCTTCATTCATATTCAACTTGCCTCACTACCGACCACCTAGAAACACGCAACTGTCAATACATCCTTCTACTTGGGGTTGGTGCCAGGTAGGGCATTACACCGTAAAACTGGGTTAAATCGACATATGTGTCGCACATCGCATCCGTGATGCAACCAACGTGAGAGAAAATTGGATGTAATAATAATAATAATAATAATAATAATAATAATAATAATAATAATAATAATAATAATAACATTGGCTTTACGTACCACTAACTACCTTTATGGATTTCGGAGACGCCGAGGTGCCGGCAGTTAGTCCTGCAGTTCTTTTGCGTGCCAGTAAATCTACCGACACGAGGCTGGCGTAGTTGAGCACCTTCAAATACCACCGGACTGAGCCAGGATCGAACCTGGCATTTGACGTTAGAAGGCCAGCGCCTCAACCGTCTGAGCAACTCAGCCCGGCAAATGTAGGAAGAGGAAGAGGAGAAGATGATGAAGAAGGAAAGAAGAACAAGAAGAAGTTAATGTTTTTTTAAGGTTGCACATAAGTTTCCGGCGACGACATTTTCCTACTCCATCACGTTAATGTGTCTAACTCACTCATAGGGCAGCAAAACGATTTGCCCATAATGGACACATTCTTTGTTTCAAAATGGTGAAAAGGTAGCGATTGTATTTTCGGTCTACCTAGGGTTTTATACCCAGTCCCCAATCCAGGGAAATTAACCATTTAAGCTTACAATCTCTGACCCGGCCGGTAATCGAACCCGAGCCCTCTGAACCGAAGGCGACTACGCTGACATTCATCCAAGGAACCGGATAAAATAAACTCGTGTCCTCGTCTCGAGGTGGTGCACACCCCTATTAGGGATGGACCATTTTAACAACACACCAGCCCTCCTGAGATTCTTAAATTTCTGTCAGCATCGGGAATCGAACCGACACTTCAAAGGACGGCAGGTAATAATGTCAACTGTTACGCTACAAAAGCGGACATTGGGTCTACTGAAAGGTACTGAGACGAAGCAGGCTGAATATAAAATGCAATTACACATTAGTTTGTTGCACTGTTCGAGAAGACCGTGCGTAACTCTTCAAGGTTTTAAAAGACAAATTCCTTGGAACCGTCGTACACGTGGCGCTGTACCCGAGACGTCACACGCAGGACTGGTATACAGAACTCTTGTGCCTTCCCATCTCTTTGATGTGAAAAGCTGATGATGCAGATTTTGTCCCCGCTATTCTGAAAATCGATGGAAGAACAATGACAGGGGAGTGACAGTACCCTGCAAGGTTATCTTTTGATGAGCTCTGAAATCATGGACTGAGAAGTCAAGTGAGCCATTCCCATTTCAAACCGAAGAAAAGTAATTTAAAAATAATATCTCTTCAAAATTCTTCTTAATAATATAACATCAACAATTGACTGAAAGGTCGTGTCATATCACCATTTTGTAAACGATACCCAAAATAATTGACTTATCTCAAAATTTTGTTATGGACATACCAAAATAACTGAACATTTTCAACAACAAAATCCTTAGTCGATTTTGCACAGCATAATAAAATAAATGACAATTTTCAAAAGTGTGTTAGTATATTTTATAAAACATGGCAATATAATTTATGAACGTTAAAATTTACCAGGCTCATGTCGTGTATTATAATGCATAGCAAAATGATTTCAAAATAATATGTTTAGAAGCTGAGAAAAGATATGTAGGTCTAAACAATTTTAAAATGATTTGAAGTGTAACAAATTGCAGTATTCAAACTTTTGGTTGTAATAGAAGAGGACCGAGCTCGATAGCTGCAGTCACTTAAGTGCGGCCAGTATCCAGTAATCGGGAGTGATCGGGGTTCGAACCCCACTGTTGGCAGCCCTGAAGATGGTTTTCCGTGGTTTCCCATTTTCACACCAGGCAAATGCTGGGGCTGTACCTTAATTAAGGCCACGGCCGCTTCCTTCCCATTCCTAGGCCTTTCCCATCGCATCGTCGCCATAAGACATGTCTGTGTCGGTGTGACGTAAAGCAAATAGCAAAAAAAGAAATAGAAGAGGCCAAAAGAATTATTATTATTATTATTATTATTATTATTATTATTATTATTACATAACTTAAGACAAAACAGGTACTCCTTCCACCCCGTCAACATCCACGCGTACCAACCACCGTTTATTTTTCGTGGGCCCTCCCCATCATATTACCACAGGCTTCAGGAGTACCTCTGGCTCAACCTCAAAGACATTACCGACCTACGGTCGTGCAAGTATACTTGCGCCCTGCAATACGTACCCATGACCAGTAGGCAGTAATGTTCGGTCTTTGAATGTTAAAAGCTTAGCGTAAAATCGTGAACTTGCTTGCTTGCTTGCTTGCTTGCTTGCTTCAATGCTTTCATTCCCCACCCTGAAGGGGTGGGGCGGGCCACCTAGAGGGTGTCGCCCTCTCTCTGGCCAAGAGATGCGGGCGGGTTGGGGAGATGTGATGGAAGAAGGAGGTGGGTAAAGGATGTGGAGAGTTAGGAGATGGGAGAGGATTTGCGTCTTGTCTAAGTGCTGGTATATAAGACTTTATTGATATTTTGGTGAGTTTTACAATGCAGACTGATGGATGAGGTGATACAATTCTTAAAGATGAGTATGATGTGCCTAAGTCGGTCGGACGTAGGGTCCGGGGTAGCTATGGGAGGTTAGGAACTGGAGGGTGGTGGTGATGCTATGGAGAGATAGAATGAGGAGGCGAAGAAGGTCGTATGTTTGGAGAGGTAGAGGGATGGGTCCAGTTGGGAGAGGGAACGGAGTTTGTTGTAGATATGGGGGAACACAGTGGAGGGTTGGCTGGGGGCGGCGGTGTGAATTGATCGATGGTTGGCGGTTTCGTGGGGGTAGGGGTGGGGAGTGGGAGGGCTCTACTCGATGGCGGCGACCATAGACTTGTGCGCCGGTACTGATGAGGTGCTGGGCGTCTTCTTTACTGGGCATCTGGAGGCGCATCATGAAAGTAGGTCCATGGCTGTTGTAAATTCTGATGGCTCTAAGTACACCGACTCCAGTTTTCCGTAGTTCTTGGATTAGGTTTTGCTCGGTAACTTCTGGAGATATCCCACGTAGTACACAGCTGAAGACGGCTGGTGGGGGCGTCTGTTGTTGGTTTGCTGGTGGTGAGACTGCGGCGTCCGGCGGAAATTGCAGTGGTGGGGTGGCTGGGGTCTGCTGGGATGATGACATTACTGGGGATGGGTGGGAAGTTGTGACGGTGGTGAATATGTCTGGGGAGGGGGTACAAGTTGACGGAGTTATGGTTGTGAGGGTAGTTGTTGTTGTTGTTGTTGTGGGTAAGGTTGGTAGGGGCGATGGGGGCACCTGGATGATGGGGATGTGATAAGGGTCGGCTTTTATTTGGTTCAGGATGCATGGGGGGGTTGGCACCACTGCGTAGGTTTTATTATGGATGTTTGCTCCGGTGGTGAACAGGCGGCGTTGGGCTGCTTCTCCTTCTAGTTGGACTAAAACGTGAGTAGATGGTGCTGCGGTCTGACCGTCCTGTAGTCTGAAGGCGTTGAGAACTGGAACGTCGTCTGCTTGGAGGTCTTCAAATATGTGATCTTCGGGAATGTGGAGTTCCACGCCAGGGATGAGGCAGTAGGTCATGATGAGGATAGGCGACTGCCAACTAGGCGTCTGCCTGTTTGTGTTTATATTGGGCCGACTGAGTGGGCTATTAAAGATGATGGCCACCCAGCCGAAAAATTTCGGGCGTGTGTTATGTGTTCTCCCCTCTCCAACCAGAGCAGGTGTGTCGTGACCAGAGGGGAAAATCGTGAAAAATCGTGTATGTATATTCCAATATGGCAATCCATATCACATACGAGTGTTAAGCTATTAGGCCCAGTTAAGAATTGTTGGTACATCTAAAACACTGAGGGTATGTTGAACATTACAGCTTGAAATTTTCCTCACCAAACGGAAACGAAAAATAATTCATGCAGTAGAGGGTTAATCAAATATATTTGTCTTTGGTCGCTTTTGTCATCCCTAGAAATGTGAGTTTTGAATTTTGTTATGCCCTATATAGGATGAGTCTTTTAACTAACTTCAGTAAGTGCTTTACTGCTGAGGTGGTAAAGATGCACTGGGTTTACTTAGAATAACAGCAGAAAATTGAGAAATTTAGTAACGAATCTGCCACTTCATTTATACCGCACCAGTCTGTCCAACTGAATCATTCGCCTCCCTCTTTTCGTTGATTGATAGATAAAGCCTTTATTTTCTGTGGCGAAGTGAGGGCTCTTGGCCCTTTCTTACACTTAACCACACACATATTATTATTATTATTATTATTATTATTATTATTATTATTATTATTATTATTATCATCATCATCATCATCATCATCATCATCTGTTTACCCTCCAGGTTCGGCTTTTCCCTCGGACTCAGCGAGGGATCCCACCTCTACCGCCTCAAGGGCAGTGTCCTGGAGCTTCGGACTCTCGGTCGGGGATACAACTGGGGAGAATGACCAGTACCTCGCCCAGGCGGCCTCACCTGCTATGCTGAACAGGGGCCTTGTGGAGGGATGGGAAGATTGGAAGGGATAGGCAAGGAAGAGGGAAGGAAGCGGCCGTGGCCTTAAGTTAGGTACCATCCCGGCATTCGCCTGGAGGAGAAGTGGGAAACCACGGAAAACCACTTCCATTTATTATTATTATTATTATTATTATTATTATTATTATTATTATTATTATTATTATTATTATTCCATACAATGACATTGGTCCGCCTCTGTGGTGTAGTGGTTAGCGTGATTAGCTGCCACCCCTAGAGGTCCGGGTTCGATTCCCGGCTCTGCCACGAAATTTGAAAAGTGGTATGAGGGCTGGAACGGGGTCCACTCAGCCTCGGGAGGTCAACTGAGTAGAGGTGGGTTCGATTCCCACCTCAGCCATCCTGAAAGTGGTTTTCCGTGGTTTCCCACTTCTCCTCCAGGCAAATGCCGGGATGGTACCTCACTTAAGGCCACGGCCGCTTCCTTCCCTCTTCCTTGCCTATCCCATCCAATCTTCCCATCCCTCCACAAGGCCCTTGTTCAGCATAGCGGGTGAGGCCGCCTGGGCGAGGTTCTGGTCATTCTCCCCAGTTGTATCCCCCGACCCAAAGTCTGAAACTCCAGGACACTGCCCTTGAGGCGGTAGAGGTGGGATCCCTCGCTGAGTCCGAGGGAAAAACTGACCCTGGAGGGTAAACAGATTAAGAAGAAGAAGACAATGACATTGATTAACTTAAAATACTAAGAACTACAAATAACACTAATTTTTAAGACAAAAATATGAATATATACATGCAAAGAAGAATGAAAGAAAAAGTAACTGCCTACATAATACAGGTTTGAGGAAAAAAAATCAATACACAACAAAAGAAATAAGAATGTAAAAATACTAGTAAGCTTAATAAAAATACTAAATGAAAATTTAACTAATTGTATCCTTGCAAGACTAGATCTAAGTTAAATACTGTACTTACTACTAGCTATTTTTAGACTACTTCTACTTCGTAAATACAATATGGATGTTTTTAATTTATTTTAAATTATTATATTAAACCAATATTTAATTTATTGTGCAATAATCTCATATCATTTTCACACACAATCACTCGTTCCACTCATACAGGTACTGTACCTTGCTGGAAGCACTTAACGAGGAACTGCTGGTAGGAGGTTTTAAATATACTTTTTGATGCAGCATCCTTGATGTCTTTGGGAAGAGCATTCCACCATCCCGAAGCGGTGATAGTAAATGATCGATGGTATGTGGTTGTTCGGTGGACAGGTATTTCTAGGAGGGACACTGAGCGAGTATCGTGGAGATGTAAAGAACCAAGGTGACGAAAATTGCTGTAGAGATAAGCAGGGATGTCTTCCGAAAGTACCTGGTACATAAGAGTATTTGCATGTAGTTTACGCCTGTCGTCTAGTCGTAACCAAGATAATTGTTTATAGTAGGGAGAAACTCGAGCGTCATACCGTAAATCCATAGCATATCTAAGACAAGCATTTTGTGTGCGTTGTAGTTTCAAGCTTAATTCTTTTGTTATATCCGTAAGAATTACATCACAGTAGTCAAAAATGGGAAATAATAATGACCGAACAAGTTGAATTTTTAGTGATCGAGGGAATACATTTCTGAAACGTTTTAAGGGGTGCAAGCCACAATAAACCTTTTTGCAGATATTCTTAACTTGCGCTGACCAGTTTAGAGTTTCCGTTATAATAACACCAAGGTTAGAAACTGATTCACAATAAGGTATAACAGTATTATTTAAAGTTACGGGAGGAATGCAATTTTGTTTTAAAATGTGAAGATTCTTTGATGTACCGATGATAATGGCTTGCGTTTTATGGGGATTTAATTTAAGGTTGTTTTTAATTGCATAGCTATTAATTTGCTCAAGGTCAGCGTTTACATTACATATTGCTTGTTGTATATTATTAGTTCTAGTGTGGTAATAAATTTGCAGATCATCAGCATAAAGATGGTACTTGCAGTGCTTAATTGATCTGGTGATATCATTTATATATAAAGTGAATAGGAGAGGAGATGAATGGAGATGAATTTTGCTTTGTATAATTAAAATATCGACCACCTCTGTGGTGTGGGGGTTAGTGTGATTAGCTGCCAGGCAAGGAGGACCGAGTTCAATTCCCGGTACTGCTACGAAATTTGAAAAATATTACGAGGACTGGAACGGGTAGATAGGGTTCGATTCCCACCTCAGCCATCTTCGAAGTGGTTTTCTGTGGTTTCCTACTTCTCCAGGCAAATGCCGGGGTGGTTCCTAACATGGCTACAGCCGCTTCCTTCCCTCTTCCTTGCCTGTCCCTTCCAGTCTTTCTATCCCCTATAAGGCCCCAGTTCTGCATAGCAGGTGAGGCCACGATAGGTTTACGAGACCTAGGAAGCCTTTCTTGTCTTTCATCATCGTCTTTGTTTACCTCTGTCCATTACCCTCGCTTGTCGGAGATCACTAGACGCTGTATGGTATTATATAAACAACATTGTGTATCCCCACCACGCACCCCTCGTGAGACATGTTCTTGTTAGGCTAAGGCTCTATATGGGGCTACTGTACTCTACTACAGCAGCAGACGAAGACAGATGTCTCAGTAAATAATTTGAATAGAACACCAATATGTGGGTTAATATATCCGTACATTTGGGAACGGTAGAACCCGTTACTATTTTTGCCTTTTTTCCGTGGTTTCCCTTTTCACACCAGACAAATTCTGGCTGGAGCTGTATTTTAATTAAGGCCACTGTCCGCCTTCTTACACTGTTTCATTCGCCACCATGCATTTCATCTTCATTAGCTGCTTGACAAAGGTTGGCATCAGGAAGGTCATCCGGCCGTAAAAACATGCCATATCATTTCATCTCACCTCATCCCCGATTCCGTATCAGAAAACGAGACTAAGAGGTAAGACGTAGATCACTTTCACCTGAATGTCTGAGATACAGGGTGTCTCATTTATGAGTCGTCAGGTGCCTTCTGTCAGCTGTTCCGCAAGTTATTTTCAACGTTGTTCCTTGCAATATTTATTTATTTATTTATTTATTTATTTATTTATTTATTTATTTATCTATCTATCTATCTATCTATCTATCTATCTATCTATCTATCTATCTATCTATCTATCTATCTATTTATTTATTTATTTATTTATTTATTTATTTATTTATTTATTTATTTATTTATTTATTTATTTATTTTTGACTTCAGCGGTGGCGAAGTTAGGGTTCGTTGACCTCTGCTGTAAATTACAGGATAATACACATATAGAACTAAAAACTACTCTATTATAAAATCAAAGCTAACTAAACACGGAGCTCGATAGCTGATGTCGCTTAAGTGCGGCCAGTATACAGTATTCGGGAGATAGTGGGTTCGAACCCCACTGTCGGCAGCTCTGAAGGTGGTTTTCCGTGGTTTCACATTTTCACACCAGTAAATACTGGGGATTTACCTTAATTAATGCCACGCCGCTTCCTTCCCACTCCTAGTCCTTTCATATCCCATCGTCGCCATAAGATCTATCTGTGTCGGTACGACGTAAAGCAGCTTGAAAAGAAAGAAACAATCAAAGCTAACTAAGCTAAATAACAGATTGAGGGAATATAAAAAGGAAGAAAGAAAGCAAGTCTCAAGAAATAAAAGAAAATAAATCCGGAGCATAGTAGTAAAAAGAAAGAGAAAAGATTATAATGAAAAACAAGTAAAATACAAACTGAAATATATAAGCCAGTGCGAAAACAGTACGCAATACATAATGACGTAACGAAAAACAAACAAGTATGGCAATAAACAGTGCATGTACATGTATGTATGTTTAGTCCTCAGCCCGAAGGCTGGTTGGATCCTCAACAGCTCCGCCATCAGCTGTCATAAATGGCCCAGGCATCACTGAAGAGGCGTACTAGGGAAATGAGGAGTGAGGTAGTTTCCCGTTGCTTTCCTCACCGAGCCAGCCGTTGCTATTACATATCAGTCTGCCAAGCCCACTGAAATGCATGCACCAACTGACCCTATGAGCAACATTTTCACACCATTCATAGCAGGGACTGGCTGCATAAGGAATGGCATTACTAGCATCCCTCATACCTCAGTCACTTTCATCTTGTCAAAGCCAAGGATAAAGCTGAGACAGATCAATGAAAGTAAGAATATTGCTCTAGCCCATTCCAGAAGACATAGTGCACCGTAAACACAACGTCCTGCCAGCAAAGGCATCATGAGCTAAAAGTTAAATATTATGTGCATTTGCATTATAACTAGGGAAAGGATTTTAAGGTAGAAAGTATGGTAAGAAAGTGGGGGGAGGGGGAGAAAAGTTTCTGAAAATACATACACAAAGGTGCAAAAAAATGTGCTGATGAAATCACTTTATTAAAATTGTCAAGTTTTGTATCTAGAAGTGGCTGGGTTCCACCTTCAACAGTTTCCTTGCAAATCCTATCCTTCATATATTTACCTGGTGGACTGGAATTCCTGACTGGATTAATTCCACGGCAAGATCTGCACTCAAGCAATGACCGCTGCTTTTCAGAGGCGTTCATCAGAGTACTTCACTTAGGTTTCGACTTGCGAATTTCAATGTTCTTTACATGTCTACTGTACTGGATGTGGGTTGATTCTGTTTCTTTGATGCTTTTCATCGACTGCAATATTCACTTCGCAGACGGCACGTCGAAGAATGATGTCAACAGTTTCCATAAATTGCATATTGAAATCTTCTAAAAGTGCATACAACTTCTCCTTATTAACCTTCCGTATGATTTTG
Source organism: Anabrus simplex (assembly GCF_040414725.1). NCBI lineage: Eukaryota > Metazoa > Arthropoda > Insecta > Orthoptera > Tettigoniidae > Anabrus > Anabrus simplex. Next base: position 289,114,085 of record NC_090271.1, read on the forward strand.
TGCTGTGAAAAATATATTCTGGTCCGGACTGGTAAAACAATAACACGAGAGTGGCGAGCGATACCGGAGTGGGATAAGGGCCCACTCCACTCTACTGAAGTCTCTTTCTGAAAGGCGCGCAGGAGCTCCATCTTTCCGGCAAGGGCTGAAGTACAACAGTCGATAGGTCGAGCTGTTAACATACATGCCACTACTAACCGAACTTTGCATAAACTGTTGCTGCATAATTGTTTAAATTTTAATTTGATTTCACAGCTGCAGGTTGCCCATTGTAGCTGGGATATGACTTACTGGGGTTTCCATAAATTGTATTTTAATATTTATTTATTGACTTCTGATAAACAAAGTTTTAAAAATCTGTTCAAGAAAAGAAAAAAAATATGTCTAATATTTTAAAAACATTGACACACGTGTGGGAAAAAGATACTGAAGCATGAAATAGAAGGGAAAAGGTGGCGAAATGTAGAAATCTCACTAAAAGGTGCAAAGAGTGCAAAAATTGTATTTCACTTCGTTTCATATCCCCAGGACAGTATATTGACCTACTTGTATGAAAATAGCTATACTTTTGGAAAGATGTTGCACCTTAAGATCCCTTCACTAATTATAACAATAAAACTAGTTTTAACCTAAAATTAATTATAAGATATAACAGTGACCTTTAGTTCTACAGTGAAGAGGCTATGTTACCAGCCTACCTACCACAATCACACAATCTATCATACGTCACCAGTCACACGAAAGAATCAGCTGTGTTCAGCTGATGATCTCTGCATGCAGTCTTAAATTTTGATATTGTATTAGTGTTCTGACAGCAGCTGGAGGTAAATTCCTAAGTCATGACCCAGCTACAACGAATGATCTATTATATATTGAAGAGTGGTTGATGGGAATAGCGAGGGAAGTGCCAGTACAGCTTCCCTGGTCGCGCTGCTTGGTATTGCGCCGTGCTGTCTCAACACTACTATCATACAGCAGACTCACTCACACACTACTGAAAATACTAACTATTCCTCTTGTTGTGCTGTCATTTCGATAAATAACCTTGAAGGGACACCACAATAGACTAATTTGAGGCTGCTTTATCGATTGACCACATAAAACATCATTTTTAAAAAAATTTAGTCTGCAGTGAGAAACTAAACGACGTTTCCTCTTGACACTGAAGGCCGCATGACGTTCCTGATGAACAGTCTTTGTTTAGGCTGCCTCTGTCTACATATTACAAAAAAAAAATTAAAAATATCTTCCGAAACATCAGAGAAAAGGCACCTGACGACTCCTAGGTGAGACACGTCGCATATCCATACCAAATGTCAGCTTCGTGGCGCACTTTGGGCGTGATAGAGTGAGAAAGAAACAGACTTCAAACTATTGCGCGATTTCTTGCAAATTTTCAAGTTAATATTTTGAATTAAAACATGGTCATGTGTCAATGCCTTCTTAGAATGTTGTCGTAAACCTTCGTAAAATTCTGTCCAGCATTTTAAACGTTATGTCATTTCATTTCTCGTATATAGAGATTACTCCTTGTCGCTGTGGACAGAAAATTGAATCTGTCATGTTCGAGAATAGAGTGAATGAATGTGTCCAAGTCTTATCCTCTAACATCTTATGCTGTTTGTTCTGCAAAGTTTGCCTACTACATGGATTGAAAAGTGTACGTGTGCTTTGCTGGGATTTGTTTAGTCTTAAAAAATGATTATAAAACTTCTCTTATACAAATTGTTATCCTTTCAATACGCATTTTTTCTTATTTTAAGTTAAAAAAGAGAATAAAATATATATCTTTCGTCTGCTTTCAATATCAGAGAGTTTCTTCTACTTGCGGGTTGTTGAACAGAACCGTTCTTCACTTGCATTATGAGTTCCTCTCTGGGCCTATTCAGTGGGATTCTCTCCCTCTCCACAGACCATATCATTACAATATTGATACCAAGTATTTAATATCGATACCTCGCACGCGTCGATCCGTACACGCTACATTCCGTGCCACTTCTCGTTTTCATTTCGCAAGATACTGCCAGAGAAAGAGAATAACTTTCACCCCTTTTATTTTACTCGGCTGAATACAGTAACGATCTGTTCTATTTCCTCCCTGACGCTCACTTCTTTCCCTCTCTCTTCTCCTCCATTCTCGTTATCTCCTTCTCATTATGGAGGTCGACTTTCGGTATCTGCCATCAATCTTTTACATTCAGCCTGGCTTGGAATCTTCTGCCTTAAACCGCTCCAGGCTGAGTAATTCATCCTCTAACTCGAGAGGTTGGCAGTATGTGAATCGATGATGTTTGCCACACGCAGTGTTGTGTTTTATTATTACTGAGATACAACGTTACCAATACTTCAATTGTTTCAGAACTCTTTGGTAATAATAATAATAATAATAATAATAATAATAATAATAATAATAATCGTCATGCGGAATTGGATTGTCACGTGGTCACGGTGTCGCCTTCCTCAGTGGTATTGCTTGGATATCTTGACCGGTAAATGACCGACACGAGGCTAGCGTATTTGAACCCGCCGTCTGCCGTCTGAGCTACTCAGTCCGTCAAAGAAAATCTGAGCTAATACCACTGTAACTTTCTCTACGATGTACTGTACTCTATCGTATTCAAAATCACTTCACACAAAATTTCACTATTTTTGTCTTGTAAAAAAACGTATCGCTATTGCTTGGCCATGTTTACAAACCGAAGACGCCCGGCAACGCTTGAGTTGACTCAAATCTAAACATGGACCAAATAAATAAATAAATTAATTAATTAATTATTAGATTAATTGGTGGTGGTGGCGATTATTGTTTTAAGAGAAGGTACAAATAGGCAACCATTATCTATATAAAACTAACCAGAGATAATAAATGGAAGGGATCTGACACTTCGAAAAATGAAGGTAAGAAAGATAAGGGCCACGAAGGGCGTGAAGATGAAATACTCCTAGCCCTCGTAAACCTAATAGCATCGGGGTCGGAAAAGAACAAGAGTTGACGAAGGGAGGTCGGATAGGACAGATGAAAGTGAGGAGCCTGGCACAAGTAAGTGGAAGCAATGCCAGGACTGAGCTAAGGGCCCCGTGTTCACCAACCCACACTCCAAAGTTCAGAGCCCTTGGGGCTTCTTTTAGTCACCTCTTACGACAGGCAGAGGATACCGTGGGTGATATTCTACCGCCCCCACCCACAAGGAGAATAGATTAATTAAATATGAAAAAATAAACCTAAAAAGTAAATAAATGATTTCCTTTCACCGTGTACCGATGTCATTCAAAACTACGTAGTGGTAACCTTAGCAGGATAGACTGGAGATAAACAGATCTTTCTATTTACAATTTGAATTTTCGTGAAATATTGAGTGAATTTCTCTTAAATAATAGATAAATTATTTCCAAAACTGATTGGATATATAATTTCAAGTCTATGAAAAAACTAGTTATTTTGTATATTTCCTGTTTTGTTGTTTGGCATAAACATATCTTTTGATTGGGAGTCTTCCGAATATTTGTGTAACGTGACACGACAAAATGTGTGGCGGAAGTGTAACCATAACAACGATGCAGGCAGTGATGTAGGGTATGGATGGATGGTCGGACAGTGTTACCTAGCAACAGTGCAGGCAGTGATGTAAGGTATGGATGGATGGTCGGACAGTGTTACCTAGCAACCGTGCAGGCAGTGATGTAAGGTATGGATGGATGGTCGGACAGTGTTATCTAGCAACCGTGCAAGCAGTGATGTAAGGTATGGATGGATGGTCGGACAGTGTTACCTAGCAACCGTGCAGGCAGTGATGTAAGGTATGGATGGATGGTCGGACAGTGTTACCTAGCAACCGTGCAGGCAGTGATGTAAGGTATGGATGGATGGTCGGGCAGTGTTACCTAGCAACCGTGCAGGCAGTGATGTAAGGTGTGGATGGATGGTCGGACAGTGTTACCTAGCAACCGTGCAAGCAGTGATGTAAGGTGTGGATGGATGGTCGGACAGTGTTACCTAGCAACCGTGCAAGCTATGTCTCATGGCTGGTTGTCATCTGAAATTAGCAGCCGTTGAAGGATTGCCATGACGGAGAGACATATTTATGATCATTTGATTTCGCAAAGGAAAAATTGGCTTTATTTTTTGTTTCGTTCTCTTGATATCGTGCTGAAAATTTTAAATTTAGTTGATAATACATGTTAAATAAGACTGTGTATTTATTTTTCTGTATATTATGTATATTCAGATAGGTATATCAATCATATTTAAATTAATTAATGCTTTGTACAAAAATTCAGGAATATAACGATCTGTGCTACATGAAAAACTGCCGTCGCCGCTACGATCCACTCCTTTCTCTCGCAGAAGGCATGTTTTTCCGATTTTTTCCTTTCTATTTGTTTCAGAAGTGTTCAATGATCCGATCAGAATTTATCAAAATCTCTTTCCTTTGGACCCCTCAAATCTTCAGTCTTGTTTTTGTGTTTTTCTTCATCACGTGTATTTTCGGTGCTAGTTTTGTGTTTTACAGGAGCACAAGTAGATGTGGCAATTACTTCTTACTTTGCTCATTAACATAAAGTAAGAAGTTATTTTACTAATTTTGAATAACGATTGCACTGATTTAACCTACAGTAGATTTGCCCACAATTCGCGTGAACACTTGAATGTTGCAGGGCGGATATAGATCGGTAGTCTTGCATTGGAAACAATCCTAAAGTGAACAACTTAGTTTTTCTGTCTGCGTTGCCATCCTATGAAGCCTATGAAACATGTTAGCATAGTACCAATTTGCGAGAATGAAAAATAAAAATTCAATTAGTAAACACAGTAGTATCTGCTGTAATATTTATAGGAAATCTGTCTGTTAATAAATGGCAGTACTGTTTTTAAAAACTTGCTGGAAAAGGTGCCGTTGCGTACCGGCAGAAAACAAGTTTTTACAATTTTGCTTTTACGTCTCACCGACACAGATTAGTCTTATGGAGACGATGGGAGAATAAAGGGCTAGGAGTCGGAGGGAAGCGGCCGTGGCCTTAATTAAGGTACAGCCACAGCAGTTTCCTTGTGTGAAAATGGGAAACCCCGGAAAACCATCTTCAGGGCTTCCAACAGTGGGATTCGAACTCACTATCTCCCGGATACAAGCTCACAGCCGCGCGCCCCTAACCGAACGGCCAACTCGCCCTGTCTTGTTTTTGTAACGTGTTAGTGATTTGCCTCCAATGACCAAGGTTACAGATGTGTATAATGCTTCAGGCTTAATTACGGTGCTAAGAAGTCGAAGTAGGATGCGAAGTCATCTTCGTATAGGCCATGAAGGCCCTTGTAGGTGTGGTAGGCTAAGGTTTCCACTATCTGTAACCTCGGTAAGTGTTGGGATAGAGTGGTTAGCCTTACACCCGGCCACTTTCGCTCCCAGAAATAACCCTGGTGCTCATTTTTTGTATAGGTTGAGCGAACCTCAGGGCGCGTACACCTCTGGAAGTGGAAATCTATTTTCTAAAATTTTTCGACTTCCTGACAGGGAATCGAACCCACGTCCTTTCGGGTGAACCAGCCTCTAATTACAGTATTATGGTGTTTTAATTTAGTGGTCCGAGATATTGATTTTTTGTTGTACCTGTTCCGTGTTATTTTATAGGCTTTTTTGTAATTTAGAAGTTTTCTCTCTGCTTTACAATTTAATCCGGATGTTTGGTCGATTTTCCCTAAGTATTTGAAGGTATTTACCTGAGAGATTTTGCCAGACTTAGTTACCGAAGTGTGTCTGTCAAAGTATGGAGGAGATTCTTTCTTTTATCGGGTTTTCTCATATAATATTTGGAGCTGTCTCATATAAGACTTGTAGTCCAGCTTTAAATGAAGCTGCACGATTTCCTTCCAGGAACTGAATTGCTTCTTGGCCAATGTTGGATAGAATTACCAGATCATCTGCGAAGGCCAAATACATGATGTGAATTTTATCTTTAATCTGCTTGCCGATATTAACCCTATTTGTTTCCTTTTTCCACTTTCGGGATACATTCTCTAGCCCAAGACTTAACAGTAAAGATTGAGAAATTTCACCTAAGAACTTAACTTTCGAGGTGGTGTCAGTCAGTGTCTGTCTGTTTAAATTCATTGTTTTCGTATCTACTTTGAACTCTTCCAGTACATCAAAAAGTGTTTGTCTATATAAAGCATCAGATGATATATTATTATTATTATTATTATTATTATTATTATTATTATTATTATTATTATTATTATTATTATTATTATTATTATTATTATTATTGTTGTTGTATTATTATTATTATTATTATTATTATTATTATTATTATTATTATTATTATTATTATTATTATTATTATTATTATTATTATTATTATTATTCAATATCTGGGCTCTCCGTGCAGTGTATTATTCCTCAGCCTGAGGATGAAGTAATGAAATGAAGCACACAACCAGAGATCCTCCACCATCTCCGTGCACGGCAGTAATTACTCTTGCGGTAAGTAAATGGCTGGCGGGCCCATCAGCTGATGGATACAACTCCCTCTTGACGTATGAGGCGATACATAGCGACACACGGCGAGGGGAGAAAACTTCCAATCTCGCTCAGATACTATCGGATATCGGAGTTCCTCCCAGCAGGTGAAAGGAGCGGGAGAAGAAATTACAGGGTAATATCGACCAGGGCTGGAGAAAAAAGTAAACCGGTCGCTAATGGCAGCGTCTTTGCTCGGAAGAGAATACGCTTGGAGCGTCGAGGAGAGGGAACGTCCTCCCGGGGTTGATTCTGCATTTTTCCACCCTTCACCTCCTGGCTACATCACTAAATCATGTGCCAGTGTCAATTTTCTTTTTTATTACGTGTTATGTTGAGGGACAAGCATCCAGTAAGTGCCATTGTACCCTGCAGTCGATGTATTGTCATACACGCCGGGCTGAGTGGCTCAGACTGTTAAGGCACTGGCTTTCAGAGCCTAAGTTGGCAGGTTTGATGATATTTGAATGTACTCAAGATATGTCAGCCCAGTGTTGGTAGATTTTCGGCGCGTAAAAAACTCCCGCGGGACTAAATTCCGGCACCACGGCATCTCCGAAAACCGTAAAAGTAGTTAGTAGGACGTAAAACCAATAACATTATTATATTGTCTTATATACAGTAGCCTCCGTGGCTCAGACGGCAGTGCGCCGGCCTCTCACCGCTGGATACCGTAGTTCAAATCCCGGTCACTCCATGTGAGATTTGTGCTGGACAAAGTGGAGGCGGGACCGGATTTTCTCCGGGTACTCCGGTTTTCCCTGTCATCTTTCATTCCAGCAACACTCTCCATTCTCATTTCATAGCATCTATCAGTTATTTATAAATCACTTAGGGAGTGGCGACACCATCGTACTAATAGCCTGTATACTGTATGATTCATTCATTACATCCCGTCCGCCTCCGTAGCGTAACGGTTAGTGTTATTAGTTGCCGTCCTCGGGGGCCCGGGTTCGATTCCCGGTATTGCCAGAAATTTAATAATGGCAGGAGGGCTGGTATATGGTTCAAATGGTACACGCAGCTCACCTCCAATGGGGGTGTGCCAGAAAAGAGCTGCACCACCTCGGGATGAGTACACGAGTTTACTTTATTACATCCCCGACCCGGTCAATGACTGGAAGACAGGTTGTAGGTTTTCATTGTCTTTGTCTTATTTAGTACGATTTTTACAGCTCTTATTCTAATACCCCTTTTTATTGCTTTAATTACTGCCTGAATATTTCCCCGGAGGTAGAAATACTGTACTTTTATTACTTTGGCCTTCCATGGGAAACACAATCGTCTCCAACCAAAAAGAACCTGTTTTATTATTTACATTTTCTACCAAATTATGTCCATGTATTAGATTTTTCCCTTTAACACGCACATTTTTTTGGTTGGAAGTCCATCTGAAATTGAGGCCGATGACCTAGATCTTAGGTCCCTTTAAACAACAAGTATCATCATCATCATCATCATCCATATGGAGTTAGCGTCATCAGTTTCCCGATACCATGTGTCATCTGTCCGTTGCTATAAGAACGCAAGTTTCATGAGAACGAGTACCATTTACTACCTATCGTACTGGTGATGATTTGAACACCGATATGAAGTCAGTATCTGGTCAAGAGTTTCTCTCCTTCATACGTAATAGGTTCCAACCCGAATTAAAGAAAGACCCAGCCACTTCCACTACGACGACTAGTACGTGCAGGAATGCTGTGTTCAGTCGTCACGTAAACCACTTAACAACCCAGCGGTACGTACTTTCATCCTCCCGCCGTCCTTTACTGAGTATACCTAATGTACCCAAACATAGATTTGCGGTGGCGTAGCAGCTAGCTTGGCTACATCTTAGTTGTAACAGTTAATTCAAAGTATTCAGCGCCACACACACCAGAGACTACAAAAAAGAAACAGTACAGCTACTTGCAGATAGTCTTGCGAATAAAAATAGCCATGTATGAAGTTTTTTGGAGCAATTCACTGACGACATATTTTTCAATGCACGCGGAAATATATTTAGGTTGCTCAGCGTGAATACTGAGCCAAGCGCGAAGTACAAGAATTTTGTATTTGGTTGCTCTGTACGAGTTTGTTTGCCTGTATGTATGTATGTTCAGTCCGTCAGCGCTTCCGCTGGTGGGATCATCAACAGCTCTGCCATCAGCTGTCATAGATGGCCTAGGCATTACTGAAGAGGCGTACTAGGGAAATGAGGAGTGATGTAGTTTCCCGTTGCTTTCCTCACGTGTTTGCCTGTAATGGTAGTATATTGTGAATTTTTGTAGCGTTTCTCTCGGATTATAGGTGAATTTTTCACGAGTCCTGTGGCACTCTTCGTGAATATAACGGTGGTACGACGCGAGGAATACCTACGCTCAGTAAGCGATTGAAACTGTAAAACTTCGGTGAGAGTGAAATACCTGCCACATTCCGCTCATTCAGGCTTTTTAAGTACATTGTTTAAAATCTGCAGTACAGTGGCGACGATAAGGGCCCGCAGACCCCGCGGGGTGATTGGCACATGACTGTCTCTTAATTCAGTAGCTGAAGAGTGATTTTACATATTGATAAAGCTACAGCACACAACACAGTATCATTTGTATTACGGAGGGTTATTCCAAATTTAGCCCGTCTTAGTGCAGAGCTTCTTTCATCAATAGGAGTACAGTAATTATTTCTGAAAGAATGTGGGTTTCCAAACCTGTTCCAATAATAACCATCCCATGCTGCCACTCACAACAATCAACAAGGCTTTTGAAGTAATTACCCACTTCTGAGAACACAGTGGTCCGCGAATTCGGATGCGATAACAGACATCCTCCTTATCTAAACTCTAAATACTGAAGTTTCGAGCCTCTTTATAACTCTAGCAGGCAGTGTAGCTAAATAGGCTTACGATGGACGATTTTTTAAATGATTTGATCCTAAGAATGACATTATTTGTTAATATTGTGACGGTCAAAGTGTTTTCGTTACTATAAGTGTGTGTGTGTGTGTGTGTGTGTGTGTGTGTGTGTGTGTGTGTGTGTGTGTGTGTGTGTGTGTGTGTGTGTGTGTGTGTGTGTGTGTGTGTGTGTGTGTGTGTGTGTGTGTGTGTGTGTGTGTGTGTGTGTGTGTGTGTGTGTGTGTGTGTGTGTGTGTGTGTGTGTGTGTGTGTGTGTGTGTGTGTGTGTGTGTGTGTGTGTGTGTGTGTGTGTGTGTGTGTGTGTGTGTGTGTGTGTGTGTGTGTGTGTGTGTGTGTGTGTGTGTGTGTGTGTGTGTGTGTGTGTGTGTAAAATACGTGTATTATTTTAATTCCTTCAGATTTGAAAACTAAATTATGTAATAATAATTATTAGTAGTAGTAGTATAGTACTATTATTAATAATATTTATTTATTGTCTGATCAGCTTGCTTGTTATATTTCCACTTAGTTATCGAATGAGTTTATAAAATAGTAACGCTGGCTTTAGAGAAAGGGTGGGGCTACGATTTCTCATTTCTTAATTTTTGTAGCACCGAGTTCGATATCTGCAGTCGCTTAAGTGTGGCCTGTACCCAGTATTTGGGTGATAGTGGGTTCGAACCCCACTGTCGTTAACCCTGGAGATGGTTTTCCGTGGTCTCCCATTTTCACACCAGGCAAATGCTGGGACTGCACCTTAATTAAGACCACGGCTGCTTGCTTCCCACTCGTAGGCCATTCACCGCCTATCCTCGCCATAAGACCTGTCTGTGTCGGTGGGACGTAAAGCAACTTGTAAAACAAAAAATGTAGCTGGGGTAACGAATGTGTTAGCCGCACGCCACTAGTAAATACATTGCTGTTTCATTTCATGGGTATTGTACTTTATTATTAGCGAAAAATGCTTAATTGAACCTCTACATTCCTGTACGCTATTACAGACACTCGCACTTTGCACTCATACATTTTCTCCGAGTTAGATTTTTGTCTGCTAGTGGTTTAACTTAGCACTAACTCGTCGAAGGCTGTCGGTGACGCATGGGTGGGAAAGGGCTGGGATTCGGAATGAAGTGATCGTGGCCTTAATTATGTTAGAGCCCCATAATTTACCAGGTGTGAAAATGGAAAAGCACGGAAAACAATTTTAGGGCTACTGGCTATGGGGTTGGAACTGACCATCTACCGAATGAAAGCTCATGGCTACATGACGCGAACCGCGCAGTCATCTCGGTCCGTATATACTCGATCTAGAAAATATGTTATTGTCTATTTATAACCACTTATATCCACCTGCCGGAAAGGAAGTAAATTACATTCGAGATATGGATACATTTGATTACATTAACATCTCATCGGTACACAGTATCTATCAATTACCATGTGTATCAAATTCACTCACGCACACTCGTTTTGAACAATGTACTGCGCATCATGAAAGAATCGCGCCAGTACAGCGAAGGTTGCCACACAGTACCCGACATAGACTGGCATGAGGCCCATTTGCGTTTAATGCTGATTGTTTGCGCGGGAGTGCCACTAGGGGGCGTACATGCCCCTTCCTCATTCTTAAACACAGGACACCGAATTAGGCCTCAGGAGCAGGGTGAGCCACAGGTCACACTTAGATCGCCACGCATCTGTTAGAATGGAGCTAATAATAATAATAATAATAATAATAATAATAATAATAATAATAATAATAATAATAATAATAATAATAATAATAATGATAATAATCATAATAACAGTGAAAGTCTTACTAAAAAGATATTTAATTATGCCTCCTCATTAAAGTCAAGAATAATTGGATAATTGAAGTTGAAAAAAGCCTTCAAGAAACCAGCATGACAGGTGAACTTATATGTGACAGACCTAGGTTTAGAACGTTAGTGAACAACATAATTTTGCTGAAAAACCCAAGATCAGATCTACCACTTCGTGGACGAAAAAACGAAGAAAAAAAAAAGACAATGAGATGATGAAGAGATTTTGAGAATAGAAGGAAGCAAATTAATCTGCAAAATAAGTTCAGTTGCATAACGTTGTGAAAAAAATGCATTAATAATAATACATAATTTGTTATCATAGAATTATCAGGTTCATTGACGAGCGGACCCAATGACAATGGTGTAGTTGTGACTAGAGCAACAGGACTGGGGTATAACAATCTGAAACAGTCCTGAAAGAGGCTCCAGCTGCCCTTCTACAGTGTCTGATAAAAGACATCCAGAAATCGGTATTTCTCAACACTTTCCGAGTTATGTGCTAATTCCTCAGCGCCGTTTGCTTCACGTAGCTCTAGGCTTGTATTCGGGAGATATTGGGTTCGAACATAATGAAAATAGTTTCCGTGGTTTCCTATTTTCACACCATACAAATGCCGGGGCTGTGCCTTAAAAGGCCACAGCCACCTCCTTCCCACTCTTAACCCCTTCCTATCCTATTGTCGCCATAAGACCTATCTGTGTCGGTGCGACGTAACAAAAATGGTTGAACAATAATTTACAGAATATCCCATTGTTTTATTGAAATGCGATTGTGCTTGATAATGATTTATCGGTGCAATTATGATAATATACCAGATGGGAAGTCTGTAGGGTAAGGAAATAATAATAACAGTAATAAGGGGATGCCGGCACAGTAGTCTAGCTAATGGGCTCCCAACTCAAGTGTCCCGTCTTCCAATCCTGATGACTTCGGGTGAGGTTCGCTCTAGAATTGCCCTCGGCAAAGGTGGTTGAAACCGCTTAAGTGACGGAATTCACATTAACGTCCTAAAAATTGGTTTATTCGTTGTAAATAATAACCTCTCTTTAATGTCCCTTCGAATAATGCCAGATTTCATGGAGACTCTGTTACTCTGAAAATACTTTATTAAATGTGTCCGCACTTGCCTGTGTCTCCAGCGTTTATGCATTCGTCTACTTCCGATCGACTATGCTCGGAATCGATCATGTTTTCCTCAGCAAGTGAGCTTCTAATTGATAGCGTAACAAAAACGACTGCATTTTAATTCAGTACGGTTCTTTTATGTTCTGGACCGCAGAAACCTTCATCAGAGACAAGACTTCTGTTCTTAGCTGTTACTTCGCGTTACAGTAGGTAGCTTTTCAACGATTATGGAATACTGGGAAAGGATTCGGAGTATAGTAGCCGTGGTCTTAATTGATTCACTAATTGTAAACGGGGAAGGTGTCCAATTATTTTCGAAAGTTACGTTCTACCACGTATGCCATTTTTAGACTTAGCCTCATCGTTCCCAATACCTTGTTTAGTTCTTAATCTGGAGTGTGTTTTATCGCGAGCTAAGAAACCTTCCCACCTTGGAAAATTCACGGACTTTGGTCTGATTATGGGCATAAGAAGCTAAATTGCTAACCACTCAGCAGTAAACCGAGAAGGGACATCCTAAACATTGAATGTAGAACTATTAAAGAGTGCCATCTTCATTAAACTGTAGAGCCAGTTATTTCCTATTTTATCTTATAACGGAGAAGCTTTGTCCAAGTTTATCAAATAATGCGTTCCCCACTCGTAAAACTAAACGTTTCCTTTCCTTACTGTCGCTAGGGATGTCTAGAAATAGCTTGCACATCCCCTTACGCTTTGAGATTGAAGGGGGTGACTGTTCTCCAGGAGGGGTTGTTGGAGGGATTACAGGGTGGCAAGTGGGCTAATATTGGAACAGTTGACTTTATACAGGAGGTAGAGGGTAACTCTTCATATCGAGAATAATATTTAAAACATACAACGCGCCTGCAGGGGGAGAAGCCGCAGCTTGTCTTGAGGGTTGCTAGGAAACAGGAGCTAGCAAGTAGAAGTATCGCCGCAAGGCTGATTCTGACCAGAGATACGGTACAACCTGCCTTTCTGCAAGGATCAGATTACAAGATAAAATGTCCAAGATGTTTTATTTATCAATATTAGTTTATTCGCTGTAACAGGTTCTTTCCCCTTCTTTTCTTTTTGACGTGACTACGCGTACCAGAACTCACATTCGTGCTAATAACTCCGGAACTCAAGATCCGGTCAGAATGGTTTGCTCAGGGAGGTTGGACATGAGATAAACTAATTAAATACGAAAGGAGCGGATGAGGGAGATTTCCAAAAATTAATGAGTTTGAAGTATATGGTTTTGGTATGCGATGAATAGAGCCCGATTGTTAGGAAAAATATCTATTATCTGGGTGGAAATATCGAAGTGTCAGAGATAAAGGTGTTTCTGTACGTTTGGGAACAATAGGACCAGTTATTTTGCCGTTTTGCCTACTTTAGCTTCCGTTACCTATTTGAAAGTTGATTTTTTTCCTTTTTGAGTTGATATGGACTTTTCTGCTATTTGTTTTTGTTGCTGCTGCTTGGGTCATCCGTCCAAAGACTGGTTTGATACAGCTTTCCATGCCACCCTTCCTGCGCTAACCTTTTCATTTCTACGTAACTACTACATCCTACAACTGTATAATCTGCTTTTCGTATTCATATCTTGGTCTACTCCTACAGTTCTTACCGTCTACACTTCCCTCAAAACCCAAATAAACAAGTCCTGGGTGTCTTAAGATGTGTCCTATCATTATTTCCCTTCTTTCCATCGAATTTAGTCAAATTCATTACCTCTCACCAATGCGATTCAATATCTCTTCATTCGTGATTCGATTTACCCATTTCACTTTCAGCATTCTTGTGTAACACCACATTTCAAATGCTTCTATTCTTATTCTTTATGAGGTAGTTTTCGTCCATGTTCCACCTCCATACAACGCAACGCTCCAGACGAAAGTATTCAAAAACGTCTTTTTAATTCCCATATCAATGTTTGAAGTGAAGAAATTTATCTTTTAAAGAAAGGCATTTCTTGCTTGTGCTAGTCTCCATTTTATGTCCTTACCTCTGGCATCGTTAGTTATTTTACTAGCCAAGTAACAATATTCACCTACTTCCTAATATAATATTTTCTGCATCACCTAAATTTGTTCGACTCCCCTCCAATACTTTTGTTTTGGGTTGATTTTCATCGTGTCCTTCTTCTCCAAGACTCTGTCCATATCATTCAGCAATTTATCCAGAACTTCTGCAGACTCAGATAAAATAACGATATCATCGGTAAATCTCAGAGTTTTCATTTCTTCTCTTTGGGCTGTGATTCCCTTTCCAAATTCTTCTTTGATTTCGTTTACCGCCTGCTCTATACAAGCACTGAAAACAAGAGGGGACAAACTGTAGCCTTGCCTCACTCCTTTAAAATTAATTAATAGAAAGCAAATAAAATATAATTTCTAAGCATTGTATTAATAATGAAGATACCAATTTCATTTTAATTCAGTATATAAAATGTAACATTTACACAAAAAATATTTTCTTAGTACACAAATCTCAGTCCACAAGCGAACTGGTCGAGAGGAATACCGGTTTCCATACGTCCAAGTACCTTGATTCAGATATGTATTAAATATTGTGCCCATTTTTTGTCATTTTTGAATGCATATTTTCATTATTTTACTGCGTAATTCCTAAATTATAAGTTCTTATTTACCTTCTTGTTTTAGCCTAAATAAATACCTCAGTATGAGAAGGTGATCAATATATCGAAGTACAGATAATTTAATGGCTTACATACGCATAACGATGGGATCTGAATCGAAAATGAATAACGCGGTAAGGAAAGTGCACAAATTTTGGAGTCGGAATTTTTGACAAACTTCGGCGATTTGACCTCTCAAATGTGGTACCGTTAGAAATCTCTCTCAGAGCTCAAGATTATGGTACCACAGCCGTCGCTCTGCAATTCTTAGCAATAAATACTCTCGCCCTTTATTCTTGGTTTTCTAGACCGGGACCGCTATTTCATCGCCACATAGCTCCACGTATGCTGAATATACCTCAAAGGAACCCTCAGATCTAGGCAACTCTCCCTCACCTGGCCGGGAATCGAACCCTGTGGCTCCGGGTAAGAAGCAGGCACGCAACCCCTATACCTTGCGGCCGGCAAAGAAAGAAAACTAATGCACTTCGTCTGAAAAATATGGAAGTTTACGAAGAAGTCAAGTGTATCACCGCTGGAGGCAGCTCTGGCAGGATTGATATAATAGCGATCGATAGACGGACGAATGAAGCAGAAATTATTGATTCAGTCGTACGCCGTAAATCTTCAGTCTCGCAGCCGACTGACGTGGACAATGAGAACTGGAATATTCATCAACCAACCATCCTTTTCTTCCTTGAGTCTTATAACCTTCAGAATATTACTGTGACTGAACTGTTCTTTTGCACGAGGGGAACAGTTCTAAAATCTTTCGTGATATGGCGACATAAATGTAAACTGTCGAGAAATATGCAAGATGAGATTATCGTATGAATATTCAAATGCTCCGTCTTGATTCCTCTATATCATTTATTTGAAGTTTATAAAATTTAACATGGTCAGTTGTAACCTACGTAATTTTTAAGAATAGTCTGATGTATTTGTTCAAATATTAATCATCTTTCTTCAGAATTTTACAGTGTATTATTCTGTAGCATTTGGCAAACCTGGAATTTCCTGGGTCAAACCAAATAAATAAATAAATAAATAAATAAATAAATAAATAAATAAATAAATAAATAAATAAATAAATAAATAAATATTTTACCGCCTAAGATACCGTATTAAAACACTTTAAAATAACTGGAGAATATATATATCAAAAAGGTTTATAAAAACAGCTTTGTTCAGCTTTGTCCAGTCCGGCTATCTGTTCTAATGGATAGAATTGCTTCATTTTTAAATTATTCTCTCCGGAATTACCTACCGGTGAATCATGAGGCATTGACAGGTCTCTAAGTTACGTAATCTTTGAAAAATCATAAAATCAAATCATAAAATGATCACTCTAATTGCAAGCGAAGGTTTGCCCTAGCCCGTAAATACATTTTTTTCTTAGCGGGTAGCGTACAGTTAAGGAGCAATATTTTCATGTAAGGATATCAGCGAAGCTAATGGCGGGGACAATAAGCAGATTTGGTGTTATGAATTCTCTGGAGAGAAATACCGGGGAAGTGGGACACACATAGCACCTCTACGGGGTGAGTGGGGAGGGAGTGGCATGTAAAAATACCTTGTTAGTATTTTTTATTTTTTAAAATATAAAGTATGTTCTGAGATACGCGTGAGTCTGTTCCCTTGGTTGAATAGTCGACGTCGGGGCCTTCGTTACAGAAGGTCTAGGATTCGATTCGTGGTCGGGCTGAGGATTTTCGGCCCTTCTAGTGAAACTGCTTTATTAACACACTCTTCTTCATTTAAAAACACAACCACCACAAAAAGACGCAGTTGTGAATACATCGCTCCACATAGAGTCGGCGGAAGTAAAACTGGGCAAAAATCAAAGTGTAAATCCAAAAGGCCAACAAGAAAACGAAAATGACTCTTAAGATCTTAGAATTTTCAACCAAAAATTTTACAGTTTTCTTAACGTCGCACCGACTCAGAAAGGTCTTATGGAGACGGTAGGATAGGAAAGTCCTAGGAGTGGGATGGAAACGGCTATGGCCTTAATTAAAGTGCAGCCAAAACATTTGCCTGGTGTGAAAATGGGAAACCACGAAAAACCATCTTCAGGGCTGCCGACAGTGGAGTTTGAACCCACTATCTCCCGGATGAAAACTTACAGTTGTGTGCCCCTAACGGTACGGCTAATTCGCCCGGTCATTCAAAAATTTCTTGAAGTATAATGACTTACAAGTGTGCAGACATCTGCATTTGTGAAATTTTGTAATTGTTACCATTGGAACATAAAGAGGCTGTTGATGTTGATGAAAAGGGAGACCCAATTTTGAGGTCAGAGTTTGACAGAGCTGAGAGTGACCTCAATAGGAACAAGGCACCTGGAATTGATGACATTCCCTCTGAATTACTGACTGCCTTAGGAGAAACCAGCATGGCAAGGTTATTTCATTTAGTCTGCAAGATGTATGAGACAGGAGAAGTCCCATCCGATTTTCAGCAGAATGTGGTTATACCTATTCCCAAGAAAGACGGTGCTGACAGGTGTAAAAACTACCGCACCATTAGTTTAGTATCTCATGCCTGCAAAATTTTAACACGTATTATTTACAGAAGAATGGAAAAACAAGTTGAAGCTGAGTTGGGAGAAGATCAATTTGGCTTCAGAAGAAATGTAGGAACACGTGAAGCTATCCTGACTTTACGTCTGATCTTAGAGGATCGAATCAAGAAGGACAAGCCCACGTACATGGCATTCGTAGATCTAGAAAAGGCATTCGATAATGTTGATTGGACCAAGCTATTTATGATTCTGAAGATGATAGGGATCAGATACCGAGAACGAAGAATTATCTACAATCTGTATAAAAATCAGTCTGCAGTGATAAGAATCGAGGGCTTTGAAAAAGAAGCAGCAATGCAGAAAGGAGTGAGGCAAGGCTGCAGTTTGTCCCCTCTCCTTTTCAATGTTTACATAGAACAGGCAGTAAAGGAAAGCAAAGAGAAATTTGGAAAGGGAATCACAGTCCAAGGAGAGGAAATCAAAACCTTGAGATTTGCCGATGATATTGTTATTTTATCTGAGACTGCAGAAGATCTCGAGAAGTTGCTGAATGGTATGGATGAAGTCTTGGGTAAGGAGTACAAGATGAAATAAATAAGTCCAAAACAAAAGTAATGGAGTGCAGTCGAACGAAGGCAGGTGATGCAGGAAATATTAGATTAGGAAATGAAGTCTTAAAGGAAGTAGATGAATATTGTTACTTGGGTAGTAAAATAACTAACGATGGCAGAAGTAAGGAGGACATAAAATGCAGACTAGCACAAGCAAGGAAGAGCTTTCTTAAGAAAAGAAATTTGCTCACTTCAAATATTGATATCGGAATTAGAAAGATGTTTTTGAAGACTTTCGTGTGGAGCGTGGCATTGTATGGAAGTGAAACATGGACGATAACTGGCTCAGAAAGAAAGAGAATAGAAGCTTTTGAAATGTGGTGTTACAGAAGAATGCTGAAGGTGAGATGGATAGATCGAATCACGAATGAAGAGATACTGAATCGAATTGGTGAGAGGAGATCGATTTGGCTAAATTTGACGAGAAGAAGAGATAGAATGATAGGACACATCTTAAGACACCCAGGACTTGTTCAGCTGGTTTTTGAAGGAAGCGTAGGGGGTAAGAACGGTAGGGGGAGACTAAGATATGAATATGACAAGCAGATTAGAGCAGATGTAGGATGCAATAGTTACGTAGAAATGAAAAGGTTAGTACAGGATAGGGTGGCATCGAGAGCTGCATCAAACCAGTGTATGGACTGATGACTCAAACAACAACAACAACCATAAGAAAAATTAAGAGTTACTGTAAATAAGTACGCTACGGATAGTGTGGAGGAGCGGTACTCATAGGGCTGTCTCATCATTCCCGAAGAGACTACTTGGGACTAGCAGGGTTGGTCTATTGTATCTCTACCACAGCATATAGCGTGCCTCACACATTAGGTCTCCAGGGACAAATCAAACCTTCCTGCCTGCCAGGCTTTTGAATATTAATAAAGACTGAAACAGTGGCCTGTCTCATTTGGCTGACAAGACGCACATGATCATGTGATACATGATACATGTAGCCGAACGTTACCCTTGACGTATCCATGTATTAGTGAGGTGCTGGTACTCTTCATTACACATAATCTTGGTTCACTGCCAGTGCAGACTGTAAAAAACGCCGTAGGGAGAAGTATTAGCAGCCTCACTAACTGTAAGGCAGAGCATATGGGAGTAGTCTCCGATTAGGCTGGATACTGCCTCGCAACACATATTGAACGTAATATTTCTGCTCTGATGGGGAAATATCAAAATCATGCGTTGCGGGTCCGTATTTGTCCCAGAATCGATTAGAGAATGTAGAGGCCTGTACGGGACGAAATTCTTTAGCCCATCACTATTACTGGTGACCCCGACCCCGGCCCCGATTATACAAAACTTTGAGGTAAAATAATGTTGCAATATACTGTAATTACGTACCAAATTAGCATTCTAAACAACTGAAACTATTATTATTATTATTATTATTATTATTATTATTATTATTATTATTATTATTATTATTATTATTATTATTTCTTTCCTCTTTCTTTCTTAATCTGTTTACCCTCCTTTCCGCCTCAAGAGCAGTGTCCTAGAGCGTGAGACTTTGGGTCGGGGATACAACTGGGATGGAGGATCTCGTCCAGGTGGCCTCACCTGCTATGCTGAACAGGGGCCTTGTGTGTGGGGGGGGGGTGAAGATTAGGTTTTTTCTTTTTTTTGCTAGTTGCTTTACGTTACAGCGACACAGAAAGGTCTTATGGCGACGATGGGACGGGAAAGGGATAGGAGTGGGAAGGAAGCGGCCGTGGCCTTAATTAAGGTACAGCCCCAGCATTTGCCTGGTGTGAAAATGAGAAACCACGGAAAACCATTTTCAGGGCTGCCGACAGTGGGGTTCGAACCTACTATCTCCCGAATACTGGATACTGGCCGCACTTAAGCGACTGCAGCTATCGAGCTCGGTGGTGAAGATTGGAAGGGACGGGCAAGGAAGATGGAAGGACGCGGCCTTGGCCTTAAGTTGGGTACCATCCTGGCATTTGCTTGGACGAGAACTGGGAAACCACGTAAAAGCACTTCGAGGATGGCTGAGGTAGAATCGAACCCACCTCTACTCAGTTGACCTCCCGAGGCTGAGTGGACCACGTTCCAGCCCTCGTACCACTTTTTAAATTTCTTGGCGGAGCCGGGAATCGAACCCGGTCCTCCGGGGGTTAGCAGCTAATCACACTAACCACTACACCACAGAGGCGGACATTTCTTCTTCTTCTTCTTCTTCTTCTTCTTCTTCTTGCTATTATTATTATTATTATTATTATTATTATTATTATTATTATTATTATTATTATTATTATTATTACTATTATTATAGCTCATTTGTTATTACTTTAAAACCCTAAATATACTTAGAAGCGTGAGGCAGAAGATATGTCCAAAATTTGCCTAGAAGACCACCACTAAACGAGCCACATTCCTAACATTCTTTTGAAATTTCTGTTTGGACCGCTTAGTGTTCACAAAAAACGTTGCCTTCAAACTTGATTTAACTACAAAATATATCTAAGGAAATATCCAAGTACAAACAAAATAACTTGTCATTATCGGCACAAAACTTAACTTGGAGAACGGCTAAAGCTATTATAATATGACCAAAAATATGCTTTTGTATGATATGACCGTGGTAAAGTGTAGTAAAATATGCATTTATATGGCCAATTAAAACAGTGTCATCGTGTTAACAAAAGTTATAAATATGTGTAAATGTGCTTGTAAAAAGAGAACGGAAAAATATGACATAGGCCTATCATTGAAATCTGAGCCCTGATTATTATTATTATTATTATTATTATTATTATTATTATTATTATTATTAATATTATTATTTCCGTAAATAGAATGTACCTGTTAGCACTGAGATCTCCAGGCGGAGAATGAAGAGCTCACCAAGTTAACAGTGCCTAGGGAACACCACCTCAGGTCTCAGGATTCATTTGCTGAGAGCAGAAGGGTTGTTGCAGCCAAGACACGCAAGGGAATGCGTGCTACACGCACCGCCATCGATCTACCGGGCACGGTGCGTTGAATTCTTCGTCTTGCTGCTCGCATTCCAAGCGCAGGCATGCAAAGATTCCATCTCATTTTCGCTGGCCATCGCAAACACGCTATAGTTTTTGTATAGCCTATAGAATGCTGCTGCGGGGAAACTCATACCCTTGTTCATACCAGCATTTCGTGCATGTTTGTTACAGATGTGTGTAGGATAGCGATTAAATTCTTTATTCAAATTCTATTCGATTTAAACTTAAGAGCGCATAGACGTGAAACTTGCAGTTTTAAGGCCGATATTTTGGGTTCATATATAAGAAACTATTTTTAGATTGGTGTTTTCACGGCCCGACATGTTAGCCTCTTGGGATTTTGCCCTATCGTCGGGCCATAGTGTGTTGTTCAAGGTGCTCGAGCTCTTCCCCACACAAAACACTACAGGTCTAAGATCATGCAGGAAACGGCGGATATACGTAACATTCCCAATTAGTTCAGGAAAGGCACTGGCTATCAGTTAAGCAACATGTTGTTGCCAACCATTAAATATTTACCTTGGTGGCTCTCTTCTATTTCCTTCACTGTCGTTATCACGTTTAAGTTTCCGACTCATTGGCTGAATGGTCAGCGTACTGGCCTTCGTTCCAGAGGGTCCCGGGTTCGATTCTCGGCCGGGCCGGGGATTTTAACCTTCATTGGTTAATTCCAGTGGCCGGGGGGCTGGGTGTTTGTGCTGTTCCCAACATCCATGCATCTCACACACCACACACAACACTATCTTCCACCACAATAACACGCAGTTACCTACACATGGCAGATGCCGCCCACCCTCATCGGAGGGTCTGCCTTACAAGGGCTGCACTCGGCTAGAAATAGCCACACGAAATTAATTAATCACGTTTAAGTATCTTTCAAAATTCATACTCTCATCACTACATATATCATTATAGACTGAATATCATAAGTTCACCATCTGTGCGTAACTTTTCCGGAATTAATTCTTACTTCCTTTTTTACTCCCGTGCATTCAGCTTTATTGTAGTAGTCCTTCCCATACACCACGCCCACCGCCGACTCCCACACACTTCTTTTTCCTTTTTACTCACCTTTCTTTTCATCTTCATCTCTATCGTATTATTTTGTCCTTGTCAGTCCTTCCAGTCCTTCGTTGGTTCAATCTCCACTCAGCCTATGTGATTACAATTGAGGAGCTATCTGACGGTGAGATAGCAGTCCCGGTCTAGAAAGCCAAGAATAACGGCCGACAGGATTCTCGTCGTGCCGACCACAAGACACCTCGTAATCTGCAGGCCTCCGGGCTGAGCAGCGGTCACTTGGTAGGCCAAGGTCCTTCCGTGTTGTTGCGCCATTGGATTTGCCTTAGTTTGGTTTTTGTATATTTCTCCGACATCTTCTTTCATTTATCAGATGACCTTGCTGTCTATTTCGCAACACACAGACGTATGGAACAGGAAATATCTTACTTAATATTAATGATGTTATTGTCCCACTAACTACTTTTATGGTTTACGGAGACGCCGAGGTGCCAGAATTTAGTCCCGCTAAACTTCTTTTACGTGCCAGTAAATCTACCGACACGAGACTGGCGTATTTGAGCACCTTCAAATACCACCGAACTGAGCCAGGATCGAACCTGCCAAGTTGGGGTCAGAAGGCCAGCACTCAGCCCAGCAAGATGGCGTCGTCACTTTCCACTCGGCAGGCTAGCCCACAGTGGGCCATCTCGTGACGAACTAGAGTATCACTTGCAACAGATGAACGGTCAAGTATTTTCACATTCAAAACGTCATTGTTAGAGCAGTCTTCCTCATCGACAGACGTGTTTTCTCTTCTGAAGGTCGGGTAGAGTGGCTCAGACTGTTAAGGTGCTGGCTTTCTGAGCCCAAGTTGGCAGGTTCAGTTCTGGCTCAGTCCGGTAAATACGTCAACCCCGTGTCGGTAGATTTACCGGCACGTAAAAGTAATCCTAAAGGACAAAATTCCGGCACCGCGGTATCTCCGGAAACCGTAAAAGTAGTTAGTGGGACGTAATAACAATAATATTATTATCTCTTCTGAAGGCACGGGGCAAAGTCTCTGCGAAACGCGAAGAAAATTGTATTCTTTGACACGACAAAATCTCAAAATGATTATCATGTCTAAGAAACTACTCGTATTTGTTAGAAGACTAACTTACCGAGCGGGTTGCCCGTGAGCTTGCATTCGGGAGATAGTAGGTTCGAACCCCACTGAATATAGTTTCTTTGGTTTCCCATTTTCGCACCAGGCAAATGCTGGTGCTGTATCTTAATTAAGGCCACGGCCTCTTCCTTCCCACTCCTTGCCCTTTCCTATCCCTTCGTCGCCATAATACCTACTGTGTCGGTGCGACATAAAGCAACTTGTAAAAAAATCTACTAAACTTTTCTCGCCCTTTTAACGTCAGCGAGAGAAAAATACTACGGTACATGCGTGATATCAACTTTGTATTTCCCTTAGTTCATTCACAGGGATGCATTTAGCAACATACCACGATCTGAAATCCATTTATGCGAGGATTTTATATATGATTTCTACGAAATTACTTTGCGCATCATATTTTTGTGCAAATGAATCGCACTAATTAAGTGAAATGAAGTCTGTTAAGTGTATCAGAAATTGTTTTGCTCTATTAAAATGGACTGTCAAAAAGTAGGTATCTTACCCTAAAAATTATAAGGTGGTTATTCCATACTAAACTAGTTTAGAGAAAGACTTCATTTTAGCTTTTAGGCGTCAAAGAAGTGTACTGAGCTGATAGTAGCAGATGTGTGGCCGTACGGAAATAGCCATTTAAAGTACAGAGTTTTATGGGAAGATATTATATATTATTGAAAACAGGGCAGTTTTCTTTATTCGAGGAAAACTGAAGAACCAAATCATGGGCTTCGTTTTATTACTTTTTACGTCCACGATATGTTTGTTGGGACTTGGAATTGTAGTTCCGATTGCCTTGTAGTCGTCTTGTGATAATGTCTGATGAAAACTGTGTGTGGCTATTTATGTGTAAATAATAATAATAATAATAATAATAATAATAATAATAATAATAATAATAATAATAATAATCCGATTCCTTGCGTAAATGGTCAACTTTGAGGCCTTCGGTTCAAAAGTCCTGAGTTCGATTCCTGGTCGACCGCCCATTTAATACTTCTGACTGAATACTAATGTTGGTCTCAGACGCACTTCTCCATCAACATATAACACACATTTCCAACTACCACAGAAACACGCAGTATTGAACAAATTCCTCCACAAAGTGTTTGCTCCTAGAAGGGCATCCGACCGTAAAACTGGACCACCTCGATGTGTCCGATGTACCCAATTGGATATTTGGGAAAAGTGACAGAAAAGTAAAATTAGTAGTAGTAGTAGTAGTAGTAGTAGTAGTAGTAGTAGTAGTAGTAGTAGTATTTATTACCGAGCGCAGTGGCATTGCGTATTAACGTGCTACGACAGTGGAGACAAGCTCTGAATTCGCCAGACTTGTGGGTTCGAATCCCACTGTCGGTTGTCCTGAGAATGGTGTTCCGTGGTTTCTCATTTTCACTTCCAGGCTAATACCGGGAGAGTTCCTATTCATAGGACAAAGCCGATTTCTTCCACCTACTTAGCCGGTTTCATTCACCGTCGTTCATAAGCTCCTCAGCTGAGGTTGGCGTCAAGAAGGGCATCCGGCCGTAAAAATGCTATATAGATTATTCTTACCTCATCCCGACATTGTATCCAGAAATGGGAATGAGAGGTGGCCGTAGCGAACGGCTGACTTCTCACCTGTCTACCCATGGTCAATGTCTGTTGATTTTTTACATTAAATGTCACGTTACCGTGATTTGGATTCCACATAAAGTTGGAAGTCTGGTGACTGTGATTACCGGCCCCGTGGTGTAGGGATAGAGAGCCTGCCTCTTACCTGGAAGCCCCGGCTTCGATACCCGTCCAAGTCAGGGATTTTTACCTGGATCTGAGAGCTGGTCTGTATTCCACCCAGCCTACGTGATTACAAATGAGGAGCTATCTGACGGTGAGATAGCGATCCCGGTCTAGAAAGACAAGAATAACGGTCGCTTGGTAGGCCATGGCCTTTCAGGGTTGTAGCGCCATGGGGTTTGCTTTGGTTTTGGTGGCTGTGGTTACCATATCAATAGAGTCGTGTAAAGCTGTATGCTTGCTTGTTTAGATTTATCAGTTTCCATCTTTGTGTGTCATTATCCGCGAGATTTTTGCAAATGTCAATTGTTTAAGATGTCCTGTGAGACCTGCCTACAGAGTAGAGTTTCCGATTACCAGCGTCGGAGTAGAGGTGCGTTCTATTTTATATTTTATTCTCCCTCCTTCTTTTGTGTCCAAGAGGAAACAAGTGATTTAAAAACTTATAAAAAATGTTTTCCTCGTGATTTTCTTATTATGTAAATATTTTTGTTGAGAAATATTTCTTGGGTCTATCATCTTACCGCACGTGGTAGGAACTGCGCCTGTGGCAAACAGAATTAAACTGATTAATGAATTCTCCCTCTTAAGCCGCTGGAGCGCTGGCTCTTTCAATTACAAGCGACTTGTTGGACTCAGGAGGGTTGTTGGTGGATCATCCCCTGGCCACGGTCGATACCAACCCTTACACCTGACAACCTCGGAGAACTGTAGTGTAGCATCGTTTCACCTCCCAGCAGCAGTTGATAATCCAAAGTTACACTCTCTGTTTCCCTGAACATCTTATCATTTGAATCTGCAGTGGGAATTGCGTGAACTAATGACTACGTCAGAATGTTCTGGCATTCCTTCAAATAAACTGTTCGCATTTATCAGTATAGTACAGTATTTCCGAAAAGTCAATCACGACCTTCTTCTTCTTCGCTAGTGGAGCATGATAACTAGGGCCAGGATTTTTATATGATTATATATTCCATTCCTTTACTTGAGACGACTGAAAATGAAAAATGTGGGCGAAATGGGGTTCTGACAAACTGTTTCATTTTACATATTCTTAGTTATATTACAAATTTTACATAGTATGTGAAGAACGTAATTTTTTGCACATATCTAGATAATTATTCAAAATAA
This sequence comes from Anabrus simplex, assembly GCF_040414725.1. Taxonomy (NCBI): domain Eukaryota; kingdom Metazoa; phylum Arthropoda; class Insecta; order Orthoptera; family Tettigoniidae; genus Anabrus; species Anabrus simplex. The sequence goes on from NC_090271.1 coordinate 289,140,243, forward strand.
TTATTCTGTCGGCTCGTTTAATTTTCAGACTATAGTGATCTAACTGGCGAATTTCATTTGGAATAGCGCCACCCTGTGTACGTTGTGAAGTAGCTGCCAGCAGGGAGAGGCTTAAAGTGGAACAGAACAGCGCCCACCCGCTGCATGCACATAGTCCTCCTCAGCAACGGCTGAGATCATGGAGAAGCTTCCTGCGGACATCTGAGGTACTTACTATCTCACCACAAAAGGCAAGGCTGGAGCTGTGGAAGAAGAGGACCCCTCACCTCCGCGGATGGATGCCAGCAGCTGAGTAGTTACAACCTGGACATAATGAAAGCTGGCTGGTGTGGAAGTCCCTGAACGGGCTACGATCAGGAGTCGGGAAATCCAGGGATAACTTGAATTAATGGGAGTTCAGCACAAGTGATGCAAGATGTGAATGTGGACAAGAACAAACGACGAGCCACATGCTTCAGTGCCCTCTGTGCCCGACACCTTGCACAGAGGATAATCTGCAAGCCACTCAAAGTGCATTTGACATTGTAGAATGCTGGGCATGTGCAAAATGATCCCACATGTTATATTTTGTGTCCTTCAAAATGAGTTACACGTTAACTGTAAATTTGTATGTTTTCGACTCGAATATAATAATAATAATAATAATAATAATAATAATAATAATAATAATAATAATAATAATCTGACTTCCTGCGATGTTGAACGGTCCTTCTCTGTTTACAAGAGAATTTTATCGTATAAGCGTCAAAGCATCACAGTGGAAAACAAGGAGAAGTACTTGGTGACACACTCCGCATCATGATAAATTAAATTTACCATACTATTTGTGTTACTTAATACGGATTTAAAGAGAGATGCTATATTAACTTTATTCGGTAACATTTGGCATGAGGTCAGCAGAAAATTAGCTACAACAATGCATTGTGTAATATATCCTGCAGAACATTATTTTTAAATATTTGAAGTATTTCGATTATGCCTTTAAATCGATTATTTAATATTACAAAATGAGAAAACAGTAGAATATATGAATTACTTAAAGCAACGATGATTACTTTGTCATAAAATATGGAGATATTTAAAGCAATTCTATTACCGTATCTCATATCGGACACTCCAGGCACTAAAAGCCATACGCCATTTCATTTTACTTCATCTCATATCATAACCATAAGTCATAATAAAAGGAATACACAACAATATTGTAAATTTAGTCCATTAATACTATTACATATTTTATGATTTTAATTTATTTTTTCATTCTGACACCAATACTTGTTTTCCAAAGGACACAGCATAGCTCATAGTAATTATATTGTTGGTTTCGTAAAACAAATATCAATGTACTCAAGAATATGAACGTTTTTTATGCTGTCAGGAGGAATTTAAATACTATGTATTCCATACAGATGCCTCCCATTATTGTCACTGAAAATTTTATAATCTTGATAACAAATTTGTCTTAAATATTTCTGTCCAGTCTGTGTGATTGCCGCCATTCGACAAAATTTCTGGCTGTGAAACAGTCTTCATACCTTATCGTAAGGTCAATGATTTCTGCTTTTTTTTTCTTTTTTTTACGCCGATTGGTGGCAGTTATGTCAGTACGCCGGTTACTTCCGCCTTCTGCAATACAGTGGACTTGTTCATGAACCTTAAGGTTTTTTTTCTTTGAGACTGCTCGTTAATAAAGATCTCACTGTGTTATGACGCTCCCGAGTACATGAGGTAGTGTTTCATACTCAGTGCAGTGCCTGCTGTGGCTTGTTCTCGTAGAACGTCCAGGTGACACTGGGGTGATCATTACTGTCATATTTCACTGATATTGACTACATTTTATGTACGTATTTCGGACTTTGATATTACAAAAAATCTGACCCTAATGATGACCAACTGCCAAGACTTTTTAACAATAAAAATTCAAAAGAGTTTTCGTAAAATCATAATGCGTTGAATCGTTTTATAACAGTAAAACGTCGCAAACATGTGCATGTTTTATGAATGAATGAATGAATGAATGAATGAATGAATGAATGAATGAATGAATGAATGAATGTTCTCTTCCAATCACGAATGACCAACTGGGAGAAAAGTATCATAATTTATCGTAATAATAACTTTCACATGCAATTAGTTTTTGTTAGTACTACAAAATACTAAAGATATTCAAATTTTAAAAATCTTACAAGAAAAAATTAAAATGTAATTTACTGATAGCTTAAATACTGTATATCATAAATATTACTTGTACTTATCTTAAGTTAGATAACTTAAGTCTTCTGAGGTATTTTCTGGACTTAAACTAAAGTATAAGTCAAAGATACCTCTTCTTGTACATTTTTATACGTATTAACTATAGCCGTAATATTAAAAGTAGGACGGAGGGGCATTGCATGGTGTTGCCCCATTCCTGCATTCCTTTCTCCTACCCTTCACTTCTGACTCGCTTGTTCGTTCAGGCCACTGTGTTCTGTTGTACATGACTCAGAAGTGAGAGGTTTGGCAACACCAAGCAATATGAGCCGGCCGGCAGGCTTGTCACCATGGCAACCGCTGTGGACCCGCCCCTGTTTCCTTGGTGACCGTACCCCGTACTCCCTTCTCCCCACCCAGGCAGACAGTAAACGGACCTCTCTCTGCACCTTTTGGTATTACGCTGTACATGTTTTTCCTCCGTTTTCGCTTTCCTTAGTTTTCCGATTTTCCTATGATAATATTACACAATTTTGACGATCTCCCTGGTTTCTTCGATTCCCTATTTAATAGCTTAGCAAGTGTGTAAAGTTCAAGTTCATTTTCAGTTTTACCTATCTATTTCTCATCGATATACTTCTCTCCGGTTTTTCCTGTTTCTTTACAATCTTGTACCAGATACCACTTGATACATTTATTCCATAAAATGCATTGATTTTCCTATATTTTTTCTGATGGCTTTGTTCTTGTATACTCCCATCAACCATCATGTTATCCTTCTCATTTCCCTCTTTATTAACATTTAAATCCTTATTGCCATATTTTCACTTTTTTATACAAAATTATACTAGTTTTCTCGTGTTATTACATTCTGCCTTTATATTTTATCTCTCGCTCCTTGGACAGCCTTATACACAATATTCTGGTATCCCTTGATGAATTTCTTTCCCAGTATTATCCCTGTTACGGAGTTTTCCGTGGTAGGTAGAGGTGAAAGAAGGTGCGGGTGTGAATAGGTCTCCAGCTACGAAAGCAAAATTAATTTAAAATTTAACAAGGTTATATTTTCTTTTCAAAAACAAAGAAATAACAAGCATGGCAGGTACAAAGTAGCAAATCAAAAAGGGTAGTTACAATATTTACAGGAATTGGGCTTCGCGCCCTGATTTTACACTGCTTGGGCAATCAGCTCAATTTTACCCCAAACACGAGTTTTAACAGAGGGGCAGAAAACCCCATTCATACCTAGGAGCCCTTGCTCCAAATTACACAGAAAAGCCTCCACGAGGCATACAACACTCCATTTTCAAAAGAGCCACTCGCTCTCAAAATTTAAGCCTCTCCCAGGCCACACCAAACTCCACCTTCCAGTTGTCCTCACTGGACATAGACACAGGGGAAAAATACCCAACCTACTGAGGTCTATTAAATAAAAATGGGCAATTACATGACCTCTAAAATAACAATTTAAGAGGAGGCGATCTTGCACTCCTAATACACTTGTTTTTTAAAAACCTAATTTGGCTCTAGGCCACAAATGCAAGGGCTAATCCCATACTACCGAGGTGACTTTAGAAAAGAGCAATTTGTTTTACATTAACGAAGAATAGGTTGAGAAAATAAGTTCACCTCAAGACAATGTGAGTGGGAGCTCGAGAGGGTTAGCACTCTCTATCCCAATATGCAGCTTAAAAGAGAATAGAAGAAAAGATCGTTACATTTTAGGAAAAGGTTACATGGAGGAACGCTTCGCACCCGCCCCGAGAGTTAAACTGCTGAGCTAGCAAAGAAAGAATTTATTAATCGGCCATTACCTTATTGATGACCGCTGCCGAGGAAAGAGGCGCTTCCCGCCTCTTGCTATGTACTTTATACACTGAAAGATGGAACAGAAGTGGCCCGGAGACCCTAAAATCAGCAGTTTATATCCTCTCGCGGAAGGTTCTAGGCGTTAGGGGAATGAAAACACCCTCTCACAAACTTTTTATTGGCTCGGGTACAGAAACATATCCAAGTTGGGGGAAGATACATCGGATTGGTCGGAAATAACTCAAAGAAATTCAGGATTGGTTAAATGCAAAACAAGGGGAAAGAGAGGGGTATACAGCCAACTTAAACAATAACTGAAAAAAAATTTAGCAAAGACAAACATTTGAAATAAAAATTTCTCCAACAAAATAGTTCTTTGACTTCGCACTAGGTTGCACTATTGTTGAACTTCAGTAGTGTCCTCTAGAAGAGAAAGTTCACACTGCTTACTTCAAGCGAAACAAAACCACATCAAAAATGACACAGTTCAAAAACTCAAAATTTTCCACGTGGTGACATCTTCTGAGAAGGTAGAGAATTAATAGCGTAGATAAAGTTCAGACTTCCTCCAGCAGAGGTGTTTCAACTGGCGCACATTTTAAATTAGCGGAGTGGAGGTGTACCGCCCGGTACAATCCCACTCCTATGTCGTTTAGTAGCTGCTTCACCTCACCCACCCTACAACCCTCATTTTGATGTTACATTTGGTGTTGATACGCTATGCCTAGAATTTCACGTTCTGCCCCCACTTTTATTCTCAACCAATACTTCACTGTTCGCTTAACAATATCTACCCGTACATTCATTCCTTCGTACATCATTCTCACTCTACTATTTGCAGTACAGCTTGTCGATCCCTCAGTTATTTTAGCAAATTGACATATGACTGCATCCAATGCTACAATTCCATCATGTTTTCCTCAGCTGCGCCATACAATAACTTTACTTTAACCAATGAATTAACTTTATATTCCATGTTTGGCATCTTTCTATCCAAGATTTCTATACTAGGCAAAGCGCTTATTCCGTTCATGTTTGCTCTGTTGCACCTATTTGACATTGCTGTTTATTACTGTAATTAGATATTCAATTTTTTAATAACTTCTCGTTTTGTCTAGCTCATCCACCACTGTTCGCCCTTTGAAAGCCTGTCACTCGTTTTGCAAACCATGACTCTGGTCATTTAGATTCCACTCTTTACGATAATTTTCTACCTCATTCACGCTGATTTGCATATTGTCAGTCGGTTGCTAATGCGACTAGAAGAATTCCGTCAGCGAAGATAACACCTGGAATATCTTGGTCCTCAAGACATGGAGAAGCTCCTTTCTCAAAGCCTTTCGATGAAATGAAATATCGTATGACTTTTAATGCCGGGATATCCCAGGACGGTTTCGGCTCGCCAGGTGCAGGTCTTTCTATTTGACGCCCGTAGGCGACCCGCGCGTCGTGATGAGGATGAAATGATGATGAAGACAACATATACACCCAGCCCCCTTGCCATTGGAATTAACCAATTAAGGTTAAAATCCACGACCTGGCCAGGAATCGAACCCGGGACCCTCTGACCGAAGTCCAGTACGCTGACCGTTCAGCCAACGAGTCGGACTAACCTTTCGATTAGAAGATGGCATTGATAAACAGTAAAAATAATATTGGCGATAGTTTACAGTGCTATTTGAGCACCATCTTTCATTTTGATAGAATACTTCAATTCCGAATATGTATTTTCAATTGTTTTTACTATTTGTCTGATATTCCCATCTGCCTCAGATTATAGACGACAGCCCGTCTACTCACCGAAACAAAAGCTGTATGTAAATCGATAGCTGCAATGTATAATTTGCCTCTCTTCTTCTTCGTGTATGTACCTATCATTGCTTTTACTACCATTATACAGTCTTATCGCTTGTCCTCATTCCCTTTCTGAATCCTGTCTGGAGTCTCGACAGAACCGAACACCCCTCTGGCCAATTCATTACTCTTTTTGTCAATATCGCTAGATAAATCCTGCTTAGTGAATCTAACAACGTTATCCCTCTAACTTGGATTTGATATTTGACCCCGTTTCGTATATATAGAGCAGATGAGTTATTCTTGTCACGTATTTGGGAATCTCGCTCCATCGAAAATCTTTTCACTATGCTTTCAAGGATCAGGTTATTCCTACCTACTTCCTCCCAAACTTAATTGTTGATACCTGAAGTTGCTCCCGATTTTCTCGTCTACACTTTCTCTAGCAATTGGTTTACTTCATCAACTGAAATTTCAACTGAATACCTGAAGTAAACTAGGTGCGCTCCACTTCCCATCGAAATCTCCGTCTTTTTGACATCCAATTTCCAACCATCCGCGCCACTTGACAGTGTCGGTCCATTCTCCATGACCTGTGTTATACGGCAGAGAACACGCATGCGCTATTGGCATCATGCACGTGACTATAGCGGCAGGCAGACGAACTAAATGTGGACTATTCGTTGCTATTATCGTAGTAATAGTGAACCATGTTATTTGCCATGAGACAACCGGAGGAAAAGTACATAGAAGGCAGCAAAAAATGCTTGTCGACTTGCTTCATTGATCTGGAAAAAGCGTATGATGGGGTACCAAGGACGGAAGTATGGAGATGCCTATGAAAGAAGCTTGTACCAGAAAAGTATGCGTGCCTGAAACAGGACATGTACAAGGGTAGCAGAACTCTGGACAGATGTATATCTGAAACTTAGGAGTACACCAAGGTTATATCCTCATTCGATTACTATTTGTACTTGTAATGGATGTGTTGACAGAGGGAGTCAGGAAAGAGGCTCCTTGGTCCATGATGTTCTCTGATGATGTGTGTCTGTGTGTAGAGATTTGTTTTTCATTTTTGTGATATCTGAAGCCATCTCCTTTCAGTTTTCACTCAGTTAATTTATAACTGTTAGGTTCTTAAGTCCGGCGAAACTAAACTCGTTCACACCATCCTCCTGTAACCCTCATTTTGATGTTTGATTTGATGCTGATGCGCTGTGAAACTGAATTGTTTACAACAAAATGCTCTGAATACAATTGACTTGTTTACAACAAACTGTTCCGAACACAACTGATGTGTTTACAATAAAATGATTCCGAATACAACTGAAGTGTTCACAGCTAAATGCTCCGAACACAACCGAATTGTTCACAACAAAATGATTTGAACACAACTGATGTGTTTACAACAGTATACTCCAAGTTCAACTGATATGTTTACAACAGTATGCTACGAGTTCAACTGATATGTTTACAACAGTATGCTACGAGTTCAACTGATATGTTTACAACAGTATGCTCCGAGTTCAACTGATATGTTTACAACAGTATGCTCCGAGTTCAACTGATATGTTTACAACAGTATGCTACGAGTTCAACTGATATGTTTACAACAGTATACTCCAAGTTCAACTGATATGTTTACAACAGTATGCTCCGAGTTCAACTGATATGTTTACAACAGTATGCTCCGAGTTCAAATGATATGTTTACAACAGTATGCCCCGAGTTCAACTGATATGTTTACAACAGTATACTCCAAGTTCAACTGATATGTTTACAACAGTATGCTCCGAGTTCAACTTATATGTTTACAACAGTATGCTACGAGTTCAACTGATATGTTTACAACAGTATACTCCAAGTTCAACTGATATGTTTACAACAGTATGCTCCGAGTTCAACTGATATGTTTACAACAGTATGCTCCGAGTTCAACTGATATGTTTACAACAGTATGCTCCGAGTTCAACTGATATGTTTACAACAGTATGCTCCGAGTTCAACTGATATGTTTACAACAGTATGCTCCGAGTTCAACTGATATGTTTACAACAGTATGCTCCGAGTTCAACTGATATGTTTACAACAGTATGCTCCGAGTTCAACTGATATTTTTACAACAGTATACTCCGAGTTCAACTGATATGTTTACAACAGTATACTCCGAGTTCAACTGATGTGTTTACAACAGTATGCTCCGAGTTCAACTGATATGTTTACAACAGTATGCTCCGAGTTCAACTTATATGTTTACAACAGTATGCTCCGAGTTCAACTTATATGTTTACAACAGTATGCTCCGAGTTCAACTTATATGTTTACAACAGTATGCTCCGAGTTCAACTTATATGTTTACAACAGTATGCTCCGAGTTCAACTGATATGTTTACAACAGTATGCTCCGAGTTCAACTTATATGTTTACAACAGTATACCCCGAGTTCAACTTATGTTTACAAAAGTATACTCCGAGTTCAACTGATATGTTTACAACAGTATGCTCCGAGTTCAAATGATATGTTTACAACAGTATGCTCCGAGTTCAACTTATATGTTTACAACAAAATGGTCCGAGTGGAACTCTTTGTACACCCGACTCAGCTAGAGGCCCTTGGGCGCCATGCTACGTTACCAAAGTGAGGAAGTGTATGAGTTTCACCTTTTAGTTACCTCTTACAGTAATAGGGGATACGATGGAAGTGTTCTGCTCCCGTACGGGGAAATGTGACGTTAAATCGCTTGCAAGAAAGGAAAGAAGAGAGATAAGCAGTAAGATTTAAGAAATAACAACGTTATGTTAAAACTAGACTTTTGTGTAACTAAGTGGGGCTTCAGTTTTATCAGAGTTTGTGTGCTACTCTAAGTAGAATATTTTACCAACTCTCCAACTTGTTACTTTAATGTAGTCTCTGTAACTTCTGACTTCTAGGAAATGGTCACTGAGTTGCGATGTGTATGTGCAAGATACACGAAAGCCAAAGTAATCCCAAGTTAATTACTGAAATGCTATTTTCCCATTGCAGACTATTTCAGGCGGATTAGCAAACTAAATTACTTGTTCTCGTCCGAGTCGAGCCATTTGTTGGAGACATGGAAGTGCACTTGCCCTGTAGTGGCCGTGTCCGATCTTATGAGAGAACTTGATTGTGATCCTGCCAGCGACATTCTTATTATTAACATAGAATACATTTCTCGAAGGACCTACCTGTGACGCACAAACATCGTGTGCGTGTAATCCGCCGTGGTCATCTTTGAATACAGTTCGTGAAGACACTGCAAATACTCACAGTTGCAATTCGTTGCGATTTCATCTCTATTCCCTTAGGTTATGCAATTAACGTGACTCACCAGCAGGAGCGAAAGGTAGGAAATGTGCAAGATAATGTTATGTAGGCACACATCATTATATTGCAATTATCACTAACCTAACAATAGCCAACAACTCCATTACAGTCGGAATGTTGTCGTGCCGGAAGCCAACTGCAAGGAGAAGTCACATCCTAAAATCTTCAAAAGCCACCGACATCAACCGACTTCAGCCTGGATCCAACCCGTTACCTTGCGGGATGAAGGACGATCAATCTACCGCGCCGCTAAGGATTATAGGGTGGTGGTTAAAACATGACATGGGTTCGATTCTGGAGGACCAGGTAAGTTGCGTCCCTTGCTTGATTTTCGTTGGTAGTTTACGACTCCAGAGAAAATTCTAAGGCTCGGAAGTTGCATCCGGCAAAGGGGTGTACCACGTTTCTGTCATACGACGAAAAGATATTTTCCTTCACGTATTATATTTTGAGAACCTATATCGATAATGATGCTGATTTTCCGCCACATACGGTATATGTGCTGTAGTTTTCGACACAGCGAGAGGAACCACACACAAACGGATGTATAGTACAGTAAATCGTTCACAAGGAACTGGGCAGCCTTATCACCAGTCACTCTGATATATGTATTTAATCTGATCAAGTTATTACAAGACATCTAATCCCTCATTGGAGGATTCCATTTATTTTTATTTGTAGGTCCCTGATGCTAGTAAATAAGTGTATTCTTATTTTACACAATGCCTTGTAGGTGTGAATCCATTATCTCAGCTATGCTCATACCAAATTTCAGTTCCATTCGTACAACCGGTTTTTGCACAAACTGTTGCTATGGAACGTCACAGACAAAATAACAAACATGCATCCATTAAAAAGATATTCAGTGTGTTTTTTCCCATTCTCTGTTCTTAGTTAACTCTTCACGATCTAAATATAGCGTAATCTTGTTTCCCCTGTCTCTAACATTCTAGTTTAGCTTTTATAATATCGAACCTACTGACTGTATTCGAACTACGGGAAGTGTAGAGACAGTACATTGAGTTTGCTTTTAGACGGATGAGCATGAACTCCGACACGGCACTCACATGCTGACAGATCGGGGCGTAAAGTCCCTGTCCAGATAAGAGCCCTCTCCTAGTGCGAGGGACTTTAAATCACTCTCTACTTCGAGATCGAATGTTCTGAGGGCAGGCCAGAGAGAGACGAAAAGAACGTACCAGGTTTATATTTAATGCGGAATATAATCAGGTTACAATTTCAGTAGAATTTACAAACATCGAAGAGTGGAAATTTATAATTATTCATTTTATTGTCTTCTCTTTTAGAGGAGGAGTGTTGATCATGTTCTGATGTACACATAGAAATGTATGATTTGTAGAGAGTCCGTCAGAATATGTATTACTATTTTTTTAATATTGCGCAGAATGGAACTTTAAAATTTTGAAATAAGAGTGATGTCTTGACTAGTGAGAGTGCCTCTTGCTCCGAAAAGTATGCCTCTGACAGTTCATCGATCAAGAGGTATTTTGTACTTTGCTGACGGATACATAAATAGCTTGTTTTTCTAGCCTATTTCAAAGCGAATGGTGGGATCCAAAACCATTGCTTTACTGCCCTTTCGACTGATACTAATATATCGTCGGCTTACTTCTAAAACCTCGTGTGTTACAATGTTCTTCCTGCCCATTATATTCCTTAAGACTGGTCACGCCTCCCAGCCACATATTTATATGCAATCCATCAGAACCTTTTTCGTAGTGTTCATTTTCCTATGCCGGCGTGTAAAGGAAAATGGACCTTACCACACCGTATTGTAAGGATGTTGTTTTCATGGCGGATTTAAACAATCCTACAGTTTAATGTACTTAAGGTTCATTTTCCTTTGCACGTTACCATAGGAAAATGAACACAACGAAAATTGTTCTGATGGACTGTACATCCATATGTGCCTGGGAGGCGTGACCAGTTTTAAGAAATAAAATTGATGGGAAGTGCATTGGGAGATACGAGGTTTTAGAAGTAAGCCATCGATATGCAGTGCAATGGGTAGTTTTGCTGCTATCAAGTAGTTTTCACGCGAATACTTCTTACAAGTATGCGACGTACTTATTCTTCGTGAAATACTGAGATATTCACACAAACACACACACACACACATCTTTCCCTGAGAAATTCCTTCAGTCACATCTCCGCACACCTCAACAGAATACCCTTGTCACATTGCCGACCCACACATAATTCCCACGTTCACTAACTCCTTCATAGTTTTTGCGTCTCCTGAAGGGAACAATATTCCGTGGAATATCAGAGATATACAAAGCTAAAATGCTTTCAGAGTGACTACTTGGGGGTTCTTAAGCAAATCAAAGCAAAGCAAAGCAAAGCAAAGTCACCTTCGTACAGGCCATGAAGGCCCTTGGAGAAGTGGAAGGTAAAGGCTTCCACCATTGTTAACCTCGGCACGTGATGGGATAGAGTGGTTAGTTCTACGCCCGGCCGCCTTTGCCCCCAGGAATTAACCTGGTACTCATTTTTGGTGTAAGCTGAGTGAACCTCAGGGTCATATGCACCTGCGGAAGTGGAAATCTCGTTTCTTAAATTTTACGACTTCCTGGCGGGGATTGCTCCGGGCGAACCGAGCGCGCCTTTACCGCCTCGGCCAGGCAGCCCCTACTTGGGGGTTCTTGCGTAATTAAATTACTCCTTAATAATCTTACTAGTTAAAGTATGCTCTTTTTTGCGTTCTTAAAGCTTTCTGATATCTGATAATCATAATTGACGTAGTTTTGTTTATTTTTTATACTTTTAGCTTAATGTAACTTGAAAGCTTTTCAGTGTGTCGAACACGCACGTTCCATATGAATAGAGTAGGAACAAACCAGGAATTCACTAAGATAAGTTCCAAATTTCAAATTTCTAGATGTTTGGACAGAAATAAACATAAATATTTACAAATATTGAGTGTGACTTATGACTTCATAGAATCTGATGATGTTCTTTTAAGAACGAACATATTCTTTGTTTAATAGTATGTATATTTATTCCTTGTTCCATAGTGTGTTTTACCACTGCCTGTCGTAAGAGGTGACTGAAAGGGGCGACGAGGGGTTGATTGAATTAGAACCAGGAAACTGCTTGTGATTTGTCCCAGTACGCGGAGAACACCATGGGTCGCTTTTACTTGCGAGTAGCACCATTATGTTAGGTACGCAGTAGGTTTGTGATTAGTAGCAGCAGAGAATGGTTCACTGTGGGTTTCCATTATCTGTGATTAGTACCACTATATGAGCTACACCACGGGCTTACGTTGCCTGTGATTAGTACCATAACGTGAGAAACACCACGGGTCTAGGCATTGCCTGTGATTAGTATCATTGTGAAAAACAACACGGGTCTGGACGTTGCCTGTGATAGTACGCACTATGTGAGGAACACCATGGGTTTGCGTTGCCTATGAGCAGTGCTATTATGTGAGAAACAACATAGGTCTGCGTTACTTGTGTAACGTACAATACTTGTGAGTCGTGCCATAACGTGTGGAACACCGTGAGTCTACGCTACTTTTGATTAGTACCGCAACATGAGAAATACCATGGTTCTACTTTACTAGCGATAAGTACAATTATGAGGGGCCGTTGGCCTAGATTTTGGACTCCTTTATACAGCAAGCATCATCGATTCAGGATTGTGCTTCGGAAGCAGTCCCTTGGTCAGTAATACTATTGTTTAAAAATAATTTCTGGGAAGGCGGGGCATTGCGGGTAGAATCTACTTTATTGTTTTCAGTTCATAATTGTTTTTCATCGTCATCTTTTTGAATTCTAGTCACTGGATCGATTTTGGAATTATTTTTAACTTTCAGTTATTGTGAGTTGCATCCGCTGATTATTTTAAATTCATATCCATCCATTCATTCTTCATTATTGCGTTTTGAATTCTGGTCAATGGATGAATCTTTGACTTTTAAATTGTCATTACATTTCGTCTCATTTCGTACCATTAGGGGCCGATGACCTAGATGTTAGGCCCCTTGAAACAACAAGCATCATCATCGTCAATAGTGTGTTTTACAGGTATTTTATAGGGTAATATTTATATTGGACTTGTGTGTTCGACAGCCTCAAGAGCTTAACTTTACATTCATCTGAGTCGACAGTGAAGACTATGGCTTCCTTCTTAACAAACGTTTACTTAATTATTAATAATTCTGTTATTAAGAGAGGGAAAGAAACTCCAAAAAGGATAACTGCCGTTTCATAAGGATTATCGTAAATATACAGCCTCATAATTAGTGTCTTCAGACAATATTTCAATAACATTTTGAAATAAATTGTCTATTATGTATTGATTCAAGAGTCCCCTAAAGAGGCAGCTATCCCCAAGTGGAAACCTTTATTTCGTTAAGTTATGTATCGTACTATACAAATGGTGATGTACAAATCGTGTACAATTGCAGAAAGTCCCTGTGGCAATTTATTCTACTTCCAACATGCTAATTCTAAAACTAAGAAGTAATTTAACGCTGAGTGGTTCAGACGGTTCAGGCGCTGGCCTTCTCACCCCCAAATTAGCAGGTTCGATCCTGGCTTAGTCCCATGGTATTTGAAGATGCTCACGTACATCAGCCTCGTGTCGGTAGATTTACTGGCAAGTAAAAGAAATCATGCGGGACTAAATTCTGGCACTTCCATGTCTCCGAAAGTTGTGAAAGTAGTTAGTGGGACATAAAAATAAGTAACATTATTATTCTTCCTCTAGATGTTTAAAGCACGGTTCGCAGTGCCTATTCTTCTCAGCGTCAACCTCTTCCGTGTGTGTGTTTCCTCCTTCACACCTCACAGTTGGGACGATAATTAATTACGTAATTACTATAATTATTAATTACTGTTTTATACTGTACATAATTTTTGAGCAGGTTTATCAGCTAAAACATTATTTATCCCTTGTTTATATATGCATCATATTCTTTTAATAATATACTTGTATTATCAGGCATTAATCTTGCCAGGATAAATAAATAATCATTAATTAATTAATTAATCAGCCCGCCTGGTGGCCATAATCATTAAACGTGAAGTCTATAAAGGGCCTAATACCGTCCCGTTGGTCGAAAATATTTTCACCAGCACAGTGTTGGCCAGCAGGTTAGGAGAGCTGGTGGTGTACAATTTCTAATAACTAGATTGCGTGCCAAAAGCCTGAATGAAAAGACAAACCTCTCCGCAGAGCCCGTATGGTCTGAGGGCATATAACATTGATGGCGATTCGTCCGTAGGATGGAGACGTTAAGCCTTGAGCAGATCCCTTGTGATTATTCGAAAGAGTTTCACCCTCTCCGTTCCTACTATCATATATCACGTCATTCATTTCATCTCATTAACTCCTCTGATGAGGTTGACGTCAGAAAGGGCATCTAGTCGTAAAAACTCGCCACGAAGATTCATCTCACTTCATACCCGACCCCGTAGAAAAGCTAGATAAGATTTGGACATACATTAATCAATCAATCAATCAATCAATCAATCAATCAACACTCAATTTGATCCGCTAACACCAGTTCTTAAGCGGTAAAATGACTCCCATGAATTCAGTCCTCGTACTCAGCTGGAAGATGTTCACACGGTTTTATCCAGTCTGGATCATTTAATCTCCACAGGAGAAGTCTTGCTTTACCTCAATGTCCTCTCCAGGACTTACAATAATAATAATAATAATAATAATAATAATAATAATAATAATAATAATAATAATAATAATTGTTTTACGTTCCACTAACTACTTTTACTTTTTGGAGAGCCCGAGGTGCCGTAATTTTGTCCTGCAGGAGTTCTTTTACGTACCAGTAAATCTGCCGACGAGGCTGACGTATTTTGGCAGCTTCAAATACCACCGAAATGAGCCAGGATCTAACCTGGCAAGCTGGGGTCAGAAGGCCAGCGCCTCAACCGTTTGAGTCACTCAGCCCCGCCTTAGGACTTACAAGGAAACTTTTCAGCGATTTTAACATAATAATAATAATAGTCACCGTCATCATCGTATGGCACCCCTTGTTCTAGGCCAGCCATTTCTTGTAGATTTTCTCTCTAAGGGAAATTACAGTATTTATCATTTCAAAATGATTAACGTTATTCTTGACGGAGTTTTTAATTTCTTTCAGTAAAGGAAATTGTCCGCAGAATTGTTCTGTTATTGACCCCATTTTCCCCTCACAGTTCTCATGATCGAACTGTCCCTTGTCCTCTGAAAGAATAGAGTTACAGCAGCCATATTATCAATATGTCATTATTTTTAATAGAGGCATTTCGATACACAATTTTAATTATTTCGTATCCCGTAAAAATTGTAGCAGAGATCCTTTGACCAGCTCGAAATGTTAAATGGTGCTCAGCTATCGCACAGCCCTGCAAGCGGCTCTGAATAAAGTATGGCGCTGTGAATAAGTGAGCCCAAGCCACGAATCACGGTAATGGCATTGCATACAAAAGTGCATACATCCCTAAATCATTAACACTCTGCGACACCAGCTGTCGGCGCCAGAGTCCATCTCATATTTTAATGCCTTAATCAAATTAACCATTTATCGTTCCCTGAAAATTATAGCTTTCCAAGGAGAATTTTTCCTCTTGCAGTATTTAGCATTTGACTTTATCTGTAATGAGAGTTATTACTGTGCTGTCACTATCACCCCAGCATGCGTTTGAACTACATTTCCATTTAGGCGGAAGGGAGGACTTCAGCCTATCGTCAAGATTATCTTCCCATAATGATATACTTTAGCGGCGTCCGACTCATTAGCTGAATGGACAGCGTTGAGGCCTTCGGTTCAGAGGGTCCGGGGTTAGATTCCCTGCCGGGTCGGGGATTTTAATCGTGTTTAATTAATTCTTCTGGCTCGGGGACCGGGTGTTTGTGTTTGTTCCAACACTTCCCTCTTCATATTCACACAACACACTACACTACCAAACACCACAGAAACACGCAATAGTGATTATATCCTCCTATATAAGGTTGGCGTCAGGAAGGCCGTCCGGCCGTAAAAAAGGGCCAAATCCTCATGTGCGACACAGTTCGCACCCGCGACCCCACAGGTGTGGGAAAAGCGGTAGAAGAAGAAGAAGAAGAAGAAGAAGAAGAAGAAGAAGAAGAAGAAGAAGAAGAATGATATACTTTAACGGCTATCCTAATAATGTGAAATGGTTTATTCTTCCGTCCTACTCCTGTTTCCACCTTTTCCTACACCCCGTGTTGTCCATCCTTCAGTTCAGAATACAGTACATCACTTGCTTTGGAAGGTGTGCGGATGACGTGGGCGGCCCAAGCAAGTTGATGTTTGTCGTCATAGACCCCGAATTGTTATGCAGTAATACTTTAGAATGCAAACTAATTTAGTTATTATAAATTGTCGACCAGGTCGTTCTTCGGTAATGCAGTGAGAGGAACATGAAATCTAGGGGTTTTGATGGGACAAACTCCTAACGTTTATGCAAAACTCAAAGCATAACCGTTGTGCAGATTAGTCGCTTTAGTAAGTTTGCATTCTAGCCTGTTACTGCAAACAAATCCGGGCTCTATAGATCCCCAGTGGGTGGGGGCTGTAGAACACATGCCTCTGCCTGTCGTAAGAGGGCCACTAAAGGGGGAGCAGGGCCTCTTTAACTGGTGAGCGTGAGTTGGTGACCACGAGTCCCCTACCTGAGACTGACATTGCTTTAATTCGCATCAGGCTCTTCACTTTCATCTTTCCTATCTGACCATCTTTTGTGACCCCGGCGGTCTTAAGTTTCATTTTCACGCCCTTCACGGCCCTTCTCTTTCTTTTCTTGATGGACCTCTTCTTCCTTTTTTCCTTATGGCCAGTGTTAATAGTGTATGATTGCTCGAGTGTACTTCCTTTCAAAACAATAATCACCATCATCACCAGCTTCGGTGAACTTTTCCAAGATACTTGCATTTGTTCGACGGTCCAGCCATTTTATGCCTCCTCTTATTAATTTTTCAAGGCAGCGCTTGTGATATTTTCCGCGACATTTCGAGTGTCTTCTGTAAGTATTCCAAGTCTCGCAGTCATAAGTTACTACACTGTAAACAGCTTTACTTAGACACGGATAGTTCTTTCTACAATACTGCTCAATAGGTTGATAATTCACATTCTAACCTGACCATTCTTCAGAGTCCTGGGTGCTATACTACAATGGTTTTTAGACTTCTGCTTTCACGGCCCGTAATTGTAGGCATGATTACAAGCTTTTGGAATTTTGCCGTGTCAAGGAAAGAAGGTGAAATGCTTTACATTTCGCAGAGAACTTCACTCCGCGAATTCAGAAGAAACTCTCGTCTTTTCACGAGAAGGAATTCTCTAATAATGAAGTTTTGAATTTAGGAATGCTTTACCGTTGGTCTATAATAAGTGGTACTCTCGTTCGCCACTAGATGGCTCACTGTGCGCTGGCCATCCGAGCTCCAATTAATTTGTTTCTGTTCCATCGTATGTGCAAATTCATCAGACGAATCAGGGACGAATGCGGTAGAAGAAATAATAAATACAAATAAAATAAATTGCAACGAAAAACTAACAGGATAGAAAAATAGAGATGAAGATGGAAAGAAAAGTGTGTGCCAGAAAAAAAAATCATTCTTACATTCAAAACTTCATTATTAGAGAAGTATTGCTAGTGAACAGACGAGATTTTATTCTGAAGTCTCTGCGAAACATAAAGTATTTCTCCTTGTTTTCTAACAAGGCAAAATCCCAAAAATCTTATTATTATGTCTACAGTATAATGATTGTTAATCATATACTGATGTCAAAGAACTTACAGTACATATATTGTACAAAGTACATTATATCAATACGTAATCCAGGTGATAGAACTTAAAAGAAAATGAACGAAAAATCTGCGTTCTGCGATTAATTTTTTTAAACTTGTTATTATTTTGCGATGTCTATTATGTAGTTAAACTCTTCAAGTTACACCAGAACGTTTTGATACTCATGTGTGACCAGGTGCGTAGATCACTTCCACGCCAGGAATCTTGGTTCACCAGTGAGCGCGTACTCGAGCAAGCGAGCAGGCGACATGGCGTCGTTTTTATTTTATTTTCAATTCTTCCTCCACTCGGAGGCTGCCTAAGACAAAGAATTTACGTATAATGAGCTCGTTACAGTAACCAGTGGTATATCACATCAAACAAACATTTTTGTCCTTCATAAGATGAAAGATATCCTACGAAAAAGAAAGTATTGAGTGTGGTAAAGAATGAAAAGTAAATCTGCAACGTGACGTTCATCCTGTCAGTGCTTCTGATAAGCCGAGTACACAAATCGTCAGTGAACAGATGGGAAGCATACAGGTGACTCCAGTTGAAATTAGTCCACTAGTAACCGAGTTATGGTTAAACAGACCAAGTGGCTCCGCGGTTTGGTGCTTGTATTCGAGAGATAGTGCGTTCGAACGCCACTGTCGACAGCCCTGAAGATGGTTATCCCTGGTTTCCCATTTCCAGAATAATATTTCGCAGAATGGAACATTAAATTTTTGAAATAAGAGTGATCTCTTGACTAGTGAGAGAGCCTCTTGCTCCGAAAAGTATGCCTCTGACAGTCCATAGATCGAGAGGTATTTTGTACTTTGCTGACGGATACACCCCTGTTTTATTGTACTCTAATAGAAAATTATTATTTGTCCTAACAATATCTAAATTTTATCAATATTTATTTATTTATTTATTTATTTATTTATTTATTTATTTATTTATTTATTTATTTATTTATTAACGTCGCAATAACACATTGAAGATTTTCGGCGATGTAAGGATGGGAAAGGGCTAGGATTGCGAAGGAAGCGGCCATGGTCTTAACTAAGATACATCCCCAGCGTTTGCCTCATGTGAAAATGGGAACCCATGGAAAACCATCCTCAGAGTTGCCGACAGTGGGATTCGAACATATCCATCTCCCGAATTCAAGTTCATAGCTACGCGATCCTAACGGCACGGCCAACTCGCTTTATATAAATAGATAAACTGAACATGTAATCTATAACTAGGCTTACCTTTCACCCTCTGAAGTTATACTTATCATTGGTTTATGGTAACTTGACCACGGCATGGCACACGCATGCGCTATACAGCTGTTGTGTGTGTCGCCTCGCTACGTAGGTCCTCTGAAAAAATGTGTTCTGCATAAGGGCCATCTTTATACGGAACAGATGGTGTCTGATCATCAAAGGTTCGGCTGTGCGTTACAAGAAATATTTATACAAACCATCGTAAAACGTGTGTTTCAACATTTGAAGAACAAATAGAGCCGTGTTTGAAAATGTATTCGTAGCCGGCTGTTACTTCGCGCGATTGAACTCTTTTGTGTCCACAATTGTGAATCCAAAGCTAGTCTCCTGTAGTTCCTCTTTAAGTCCTTGCTGAATATTCAAAGCCAGCGTTTTTAATTTGTTAAATGAATAATTTACTTGACTCATTGTGGTGGGCTTTTGTTTTTATCAAACTCCGTTTAGCTGACCCTCATGACGTACATAAAAAAATTCATTTTTCACTTCTCCTACACGTCTGTAATAGCTTCTATCGACCAACGTCTATTAAACAAATATATTAAAGCGCAATTTTATCATCATCCCTATTCACTACACTATGTCTTAACACTGCATATTTTACGTATTAGCTCCCTATTTTCGGTGGTTCGTAGGTTCAAACCCGAGAGAAGTAGCCGGATTTTTGAAGGGTGGAAAAATTTCTGTCATCATACGATGTCGGCACATTTGGTGACGCAAATGATATTTACCAGGCAAAATTAATTAAAACTCAGTCATTGTTTGCCCAACAGTTTTCTGGTTTATTGTACCATCTAGTGCAGTAAAATGGAACGTCGAAATTGACGCCATCGCACCCTAAATAGCGTCAGATGAAAATGCCTGTACCTAGTATCTGAGGCCATAGTATTATTATTATTATTATTATTATTATTATTATTATTATTATTATTATTATTATTATTATTATTATTATTATTATTATTATTTTCGATCATGCTGTGGATCACTCCTTGCCTTCCTGTCTTTCCAGTTTGTTTGTTTTTGTTGGTTTACGTCGCACCGACATATTTAGGCCTTATGGTGACGATGGGACAGGACGGTGCTACGAGTGGGAAGGAAGCGGCCATGGCCTTAATTAAGGTATATTTTCCTGTTGCAAAAATGCGAAACCACGTAAAACCATCTTCAAGCCAGCTGACAGTGGGGTTCAAACCCAGTATCTCTCGAATACTGGATACTGGCCGCAATTAAGCGACTGCAGCTATCGAGCTCAGTTGCAGTATTTCTTCATTCATTATGTTCCCTCCTCATCTCCTCCATCCACACAGATTTCCTTTGCTTCTTATCCTTCTCCTGGAACCCCGTAAACCCCATAAAACTTTTTTTCTGAAAATGTCTCTAAGCCTATCGAATAATCTCTTCTTGTAATAGCCAATTCAGCCGTATCCTGTTTAACTTCGATGAAGCATAGGATGTGTGTTTTGGGATTTTCACCGTAATGATAAAAATATCTTCTGTAGACTTTATGGACATTCATCCAGATCAAATGGCCATGAAAAGCAATACTCCTTCCGATACTGTTCGAAAAATTTTCATTTTTAAAATAATGTTTATAGTGTTCCTTTTTCCTCCATTTATTTTAATTTCTCTTTGAACCAAGTATTGTCTTGGTAATTTCCTCTTCTTATTTCTTTATTCATCAATTTCTCCTTTTTCGCTTATTGTTCGTTTTCCTCCATTATTTACATTTTTCTTTGGACTAAGAATTTTTCTTGTTTCATAATTCAATTTTTGTGTAATACCGTGGTTATAGCCACGGGGCCTCCAAGTTCACGTGGAATTTGAACCAAACTTTCAGCTCCATGCAGGCACTCCGGTTTTATGATGGTGCTGCAGTTATGAAGTTTCGTTTTTATTTGTATTGATTTTGTTGTTGTAAATATCTCTAGTTAATTGAATTCCATTTTTTGTGATGTTCATTTGTTTACTTCTTT
Organism: Anabrus simplex; assembly: GCF_040414725.1. Classification (NCBI taxonomy): domain Eukaryota; kingdom Metazoa; phylum Arthropoda; class Insecta; order Orthoptera; family Tettigoniidae; genus Anabrus; species Anabrus simplex. The sequence goes on from NC_090271.1 coordinate 289,161,407, forward strand.
ATCAAGACCATTAGGCTGAATTATTTTCCCAGTTATTATTTTATTATTAACTTATTGTTGTTCCATTTGATGATTTGGGAGATAGTGGTGAACTTATTGTAAACGTGGACCGTACTTCATAATTCTGCATAATGGAAAAATTAGTAACTGTTGACGAATACGCATGGGAGATAGGAATGTAAAAACGAGTATAGGAAGAAATTGAGAGATGAGATAGACGCACATCGTTGTAAGAGCTTTATCCGTATGTAATGTTATTTATCAATTGACCTTTGGCGTAATGACCATACAGCCAGCTTAATTACATACGGTACCAAAAGAGACAGGTTACATTCCATATACACACTATGCGTTTTTCATAAACTATGCAGTCGATGCACTCATAGAACTTTTTGGGGGGATCATTTTAGACAGAACTCTCTCTTTCAAGAAACACCTGAAGAAAACTGAAGGAAAACTGATATCTAGAAATAGCATATTTCAGAGGCTGTGGGGCTCCTCGGCTGACACTCTACGCACAACCGTTCTCAGCCTGGTCTTCTCAACAGCTGAGTATTGCTCTCCATTGTGGTTCAGCAGCAGCTATACGAAACTTGTTGGTACTCATTTGAATCAGGCGATGGGAATTGTGACTGGCACAGTCAAATCAACACTACATTCTGGCTGCCGGCACTGAGTCACATTCCACCAGCAGAACTGAGACGTAAACATGCCTTAGTTCGGGAGTATAAGAAGATAAATACCAACGACCAGCTACCAATACACCAGGACATCAATAGTGTTGAAGCCAGAATATAACCGAAACCGACTTTCAGCCTATTAGGTCGTGTTACGTACATTTAGTACGTGTTGAAGAGATGTTAAGTACAGAACAAAAATGGTCAACCAGACACCAGTGGGATCCGAACCCACAACCTCCCGATTTCGCGTCGGTTGCTCTACCAATTGAGCTATGGTGGCCTAGGCTAATCTTTGTTCTGTTGGAAAGGATCTGAGCTACAGGTCTGCTACTACTACCATCACACTGTAGAGTGCGTGAAAATTCAATATCCAGAATATAACGTTCGCGGAACCCACCCATCAAGACAGCGAGACATCTGGCTGATAATAATTTCAACCTCCTGCAAACTTGGAAGAAAGAATTGGTGGAAAAGGTTCCGTGACATCGCCAAGGCATTATAAACACCACAACAAAATCAAGTGGTTTCCATTTGCCCGGGAAACGTGGCCAACCCTAAACAGCATTAGGACAAACCATGGTAGATGTGCTGATCTTCTCCACAAGTGGGGACAAGTTCCCTCACCAGAGTGCAAATGCGGAGCGGACTATCCGGCATATTGTGCATGAGTGTCCGTCACGTTGATATAAAGTCAATTCCAGTGACTCTATAGAAGCAGGTTCAACTGTGATAGACTTTATTAACAACTTAAAAATCAAATTGTAAATAATTCTATCTAATTTTACGTCTGCCGGGTTGAGTGGCTCAGACGGTTGAGTCGCTGGCCTTCTGACCCCAACTTGGCAGGTTTGGTCCTGGCTCAGTCCGGTGGTATTTGAAAGTGCTCACATAGCCTCCTTCCATAAAAATGAAATGGCGTATGGCTTTTAGTGCCGGGAGTGTCGGAGGACGTGTTCGGCTCGCCAGGTGCAGGTCTTTTGATTTGACTCTCGTAGGTGACCTGCGCGTCGCAATGAGGATGAAATGATGATGTAGACGACACATATACCCAGTCCCCGTGCCGGAGAAATTAACCAATGATGGTAAAATTTCACGACCCTGCCGGGAATCGAACCCCGAACCCCTGTTGGCAAAGGCCAGCACGCTAACTATTTAGCCATGGAGCCGGACCCTCCTCCCGTAGATCTCTTAGTAGGCCTACGTAAGATAATTCATGTGAGACTAAATTCAGCCACCTCGGCGTCTCCGAAAACCGTAAACAATAGTTAGTGGGACGTAAACCCATTATTATTATTATTATTATTATTATTATTATTATTATTATTATTATTATTATTATTATTATCCATCGTCACTCTAAGACCTGTCTGAGTCTTTGCGACGTAAAACAAATAACATAGTTTATACCTACACCGATCTAAGTATACAAATTAGAAAATAAACAGCAACATTCCGTGTGCCTCTGCTGGCGAAGTCTAATGTTTACAATGCACCATGTCCTAATGTAGGCTACAACAAATATGTTACTTTCATTGAACTGACTTGCTTTTGACAATATAAAAATGACTGAGCATGAGGTATATGAGATGTTAGTAATGTCATTCGTTATGCAGCAAGTCCCCGTGATGAATGGTGTGCAAATGTCGGTTGGTGTTTGTATTTCAGTAGGCTTAGCAGATAGCAAACTTCTGGCTCGATGAGGAAAGCAACGGGAAAATTACTTCACTCCTCCTTTGCCTAGTATGCCTCATCAGTGACGCCTGGGCCAGCTTGATAGTTGGTGGTGGAACGGTTTAGGATCAAACCTGCCTTCGGGTTGAATACTCAACGCGTAACATCGCGTATAGTAACCTTGAAAATCCACAGCCTGTTTCCAAGTCATTCGACCGGATCAGGAATGGAATGAATGAAGCAAGCCCCTATCTAGCAGCGAGGATATGAATAGTGCCGGCTGCCGACGCCTGTCGCACTCCTCTGGGATTAATGAATGACAGATGAAATGAAATGATATTGGAGAGTGTTGCTGGAATGAAGACAGGTAAAACCGGAGTATCCGGAGAGAAAGTTGTTCCGCCTCCGCTTTGTCCAGCATAAATATCCCATGGAGTGACCAGGATTTGAATCACGGAACCCAGTGGTGAGAGGCCGGCGTGCTGCCACCTGAGCCACGGAGACTCATTATAGTAACCTTATTTATCTAAAAAGAATGCATGTTCCTATTTCCTATTGTTAAATAAGAAGAAGAAGAAGCCCTTGAAGAATGCAAGGTTGAGGCTCGTACTATTCGTAACACCGGTTTTAAGTGGGACAGAGTGGCTAACTCTATACCCAGCCACTTTCACCTCCAGGAATTAACGCAGTGCTTACTTTTATGTAGGCTGAGTAAACCTCGGGCTATATCCTTCTCCAGAAGTAGAAATCATGTTCCTAAATTTTTAACTGAGGGGCTGCCTGGCCGAGGCGGTAAAGGCGTCCTCAGTTCACCCGGAAGGACGTGGATTCGAATCCCCGTCAGGATGTCGTAAAATTTAAAAAACGACATTTCCACTTCCAGAGGTACATATGGCCCTGAGGTTCACTCAGCCTACACCAAAAATGAGTACCAGATTAATTCCTGGAGGGCAAAGATGGCCTGGCGTAGAGCTAACCACTCTACCCCTCACGTGCCGAGGTTAACAATGGTGGAAGCCTTTACCTTCCACTCCTCCAAGGGCCTTCATGGCGTGTACGGAGGTGACTTTGCTTTTTTTCATGTTTAACTTCCTGATGAGAAATCGACTACTTCGTCCGGGCACACTTTTATCGGCTCGGCTAGACAGCCTCCTACAACAACAACAACAACAACTACTACTACTACTACTACTACTACTACTACTACTACTACTACTCATTTTTTTTAATTTGCGAATTGACCACTTAGGATCACGATACAATTTCATTTTTCATTGAAGTTTCCTTTTGCTCCAGTACTCCTCAGTATGGGCGCTATGTTGTTTTTTCTGTTCATCTGTCCAGGCTCTTCCCGTCTTAGCAGCGCTTTTGACTTCAAACCCTTCCAGATTTTGAATCATGGTCCGAAATGTGCTCCTGTCTAACATCTGAACTTCCTGAATGTTGGGTTTATCTAGATCTCTGCGAAATTTCTTAATCCATACCGTCGTTGTGTTCTTGTTCCACAGGTAGTCGAATAACGTTTTGGCTTGTTTGGTTTTGTCCATTCTGTACAAACGTTCTAGATTTGATAACCTCCTCTTTTTCATGGTCTCTGAAATATCCTCCACATTCTTGTAGACTTCATTGTTGTTCGGAAGTTTCCGGCCGGTTTCAGTCTGGATTAGGCCCAAAATCTTTCGTAGTATTCTTCTTTCTAGGATCTCCAGCTTTTTCAACTTGTAATTCATCGAAAGGCATTTGCTGACATACAGGCATTCTGTTTTACTGCAGTGTTGTAATGCCTTATTTTGTCAGTCATTCCATGAAATGCATTTCTTGTTGCAGAGTTTTTAGTTAGTCTATAAACTCTCTCCATTATTATTATTATTATTATTATTATTATTATTATTATTATTATTATTATTATTATTATTATTATTATTATTATTATTTATTTATTTATTTATTTATTTATTTATTTATTTATTTATTTATTTATTTATTTATTTATTTATTTATTTATTTATTTATTTATTTCACAACTTTATAGTTGTAATGTAGTTCGTATTTTGATATTTTACATATAAGAAATGAACTTAATTAACTTTACAATATACGTCTTCATTATTCTCTTCGCTATAGAGGGTGGAGCCTTTTCTATTTATGGTCCGTACTGAGCATTCAGGTATATCCTGATGATGTTGCAGGTCGTAAAATTTGCAGCCTTTTGTGCCACGTTGTGAGTTTAGGTGGGGAGCTATAGTACCTCTAAATATTCTGGACATGATTTTAGTGTGAGTCCAGTGGGAGAAAGGAGCAAAGGAAGAATCCTCTCTCTCTCTCTCTCTTGTTTCCAGATCTTTACTACTTCCATAGCCAAAGGAGTATATTTGTCGATCTTCTCCTTGTATTTCTGTTTTATATTTGTTGTTTTATCTGTTTGTATCGTTCGATCTCAATAGTGTTTAAAACATTTATTTTCTAGTATACTTTGAGGGGAGTATTTGTCGTAAGGCACCCTGTTCTGGATCAAAGATTGGGACAAGGTAATTCCTTGATGTATAACTTTCATAACAATCGCTGTAAGTATTAGGAGACGCCCCGATGTCACAATTGTATCCGCAGGCGTTCTGTATTCTACTGGAAGCCAGCGACATGGAGTTGTCACTTTCAGGCATCCCCAAATTCTACCGATCTCTGTCGGAATGAAACTACTATCTTAGGAATTGACAGAGATATGCAAAATATAACTCAGTAGATCGTTCAGTTAGGACAGACTCATTGTTACAATAAGCCGACAATGAATGAATTTAATAAACTATGCTCGCAGTTACAATACACATTGCCATCAATAAAGTTATATTATAATTGGTTGTTTTCACAATATTAAGCGGGATTCCGAGACAATTTGTAGAAATTAATACAGAACAACGTGCTTTTCTTTTTACTGCTACCCGCACAGAATTTCATTTGAGCGTAAAAATTTTCACTAGATAGTTTGGTGTGAGTTGTAATTGACTTCCATTTGCAATATCAAAATCGCTTGTGTGTTTATTGACTGAATGTATTTCTAAAGTATGTAAATACTTTATCTTCCCCCGTTTAACAAACATAGCCTACTCAATTTTATCATCTATCATTCTTCTTCTTGGCACTTTTTTCCAATTTACTATGGCCGGCGCTTATATGTATTTCGCCCAGTTTAACGGTCGGATGTCCTTTCTGACACCAATCCTATATGCAGGGATTTCTTCACTATAACGTATTTCTGCGGTTGTTGGTAGTGTGCTGTGTTGTATGTAAATGTATAAAATTGCGTTAAGACGAACACAAACGCCCAGTTCCCGATTCAAGGGAAGTACCCATAGGCAGTTAAAATCCCCGCTCGAGCCGGGAGTCGAACCCGGGGGCCCTGTGAACAACATTTTGAAACCCTAGATTGCTAATTTCTTCATAATAAACAATGACAATCTAACAGGAAAGCAAATGGAATATAAACAGTATTGTTCCCAACTCCCTTCATGTAAGCACAAGTTGCTGTAAATGTGTTTATGCATGAACTAGGATGAAAACTGGAAACGAATTTTTGGTGTTCCAAACTGTACATCATTTCTCTTAACATTAAAACAGAGGCACTTTCCTCTCAAGAACAGATACACCCCAAAGAAAATCATCAGGTTCATTCCTTAAGCGTTTGGAATTCTGAAAATCTCATGTTGTTGTATCATGGTAAACAAATGTGGGAAAACCTTGTTTTGATTTCAGCTTTTCTAACTAACAACGCTCTTGAAGAAGAAGCACAATTTCCCCCAAGGTTTCCTTCCTCATTTCATTGTACTTACTAATCACGTGTCTGTCTCGGTTGCTAAGACCAGACCGGCACACAGCCAAGGAGACTCGGCTAATCTAATAACGCTGCGCCTCGACGTGTGCCCCTGCAGCCTTGCGATTAGGCATCCCGCTCTACGGACGCGTGAAATAAGTTGCCGGCCTCTCCCCAGTACCTCCCGCGGTATCAAATATACACACTCCCTCATAATGAGCTGACGAGGGGGAATGTTAGCTACAGAAAGAGAAATAGAGGAAAAAGATATGTAGGATGGTGTACATTTTAAAATCCAGAACCTCCCTTCACGTGAGTGTAATAAATCAAACAATTTAAATCTTTCCTTTCCCAATCATTTACCGCTTGGAGAAACATTTCTCTAATGTAAGATATGATATTGAAGGTTAACCTCCTGATATCACAGCCAAGAGAGCATGTCATCAAAATATATGTTATTACTAGGGAGCAGATTTTTATGCAATTACATATTTTTTGCGTAAGCTTTAACACAAGTTACAAAGTTCATTATTCCTATTGTGCATCCCCAAGTGTAAAAACTTAATCTATTTTCACATAAAAACACATACTTTCACCTTTTTTGAAATGTAAATACATATTTTAAGAAAATCTATAATAAGCACTAAATAGGCAATATTTGTTAATCAATAAAATTTAAAATGCTTCTGTGTTATAAAATAATGCTCATATTTTCATTTTATGATTATGGTACTGTTTTTAACAGTGTATTTAACATCATCTATCAGAATTTATAGACTGCCCTCCAGAAGTTCTAAAACTTGCTGGTCACTCGCTACGTCGACCCGCTCGGGTTATGTTTATAGAATATCAGCGCAAGGCAATCGCGGAGAGATAAGGTGACGTAATACCATTATGACATGGGAGACTGGGAAGAATATTGCCCCACCATTAGGTAGTGGGATTTCATCACTCCTAAGAGTAAGGTTGGCTGTTCGGCTCCATATATCATTCCCGTGGTCGTATGATTTTGTATGGATTTCTAAGAAATATTTCCTTCAGTGTCCGCTGCTATTCTTTTTATTGAAACAGTGATTCACCGTAAATGAGTGTGTTGTAACCTGCGAAATAATGCCAAAAGATAGGTCGAGTACAAGACCGCATCTTCAGCAATATGTAGTGGAATTTAAAAGCATTTTCACTACTGATGGAAAAGTATTATTTTGCCAACCGTGTCGTAAAACAGTAAGTGCAGATCAACGTTCTCAAGTAATCCAGCATTTGTCTGGAAATAAGCATACTGCGGCTGCTTCGCGTGTGCGTTCGCGACAATTACTAATAGCTGAACCAGCTACTTCAAATGCAGGCCCATCTAAATATTCCCAGTATTATTTATATGTGTGCAGAGCATTTGTTTGCGCTGGCATTCCTCTTGGCAAAATAAATAATCCGGGACTGAGAAATTTCCTAACAAAGTTCATTAATTTTGAGCCTCCAGACGAATCCACATTAAGGAAAAACTATCTCCCAAATTTTACGAAGAAACTTTACAGAGCATTCGGGCAGTATGTGATAGCGGAAAAACTGTGGGTGAGCATTGACAAAACCACTCATTCAAGTGGCAGAAAAGTAGGAAATGTTGTATTTGGTGTGTTGAAGAATGACAAAACTGCTTGTGAACATTCTCATTTGCTAGCGCGTAAAGAAATGCTTGCTGCAAACCATGTCACTGTAGCTAGGTTATTCAATGAAGCCATGCACTTACTTTGGCCAAAAGGTATAAAATACGACCATGTATTGCTTTTCCTTACTGATAGTGCAGCTTATATGAAAAAGGCAGCCGAAGGCCTTTCTGTGAGCTTTCCGAAAATGATACATGTAGCTTGCATTGTTCATGCTCTACACAGGTTATGTGAAACTGTGCGGGCTCAGTATCCTCAAGTGGATAAATTAGTGTCTAATGGCAAAAAAGTCTTCGTAAAAGCACCCGCAATAATCGATCTGTTTAAAGAGAAACACCCGGATCTTGCGCTTCCCCCTCTTCCTGTTTTTACGTGGTGGGGTACCTGGCACTACGCAGACAATTCCGAAAGTTTTGCATCCGTTGTGAATGCGCTAGATAAAAACGACGCGTCGTCAATTGAGATTCTTCAGGAGATACTGAAAGACAGATCTTTGAAAAATGATTTGGTGTTTATATCTGCCAATCTAAGCTTCTTGTGTAAAACTATAGACATACTTGAAAAATCCACTAACCTTTTGTCCGAAACAGTGAAGGAAGTGTGCGCTGTTGAAAATAAATTAGATTCACTCCCGGCTTCGCAGGTACAGGGACTGTTAAAGATCAAATATCGAAATTTGTTCAGGAAAAACAGAGGATTTCAAGCACTGTGCCAAATTTCTAATGTATTAGAGGGTGCTCATGTTGGCGAAATTGATGGCGTTATTTTTGGTGACATTCCTCTCTTTAACTATGCTCGTCTGACTTCCTGTGATGTGGAGCGATCGTTTTCGCAGTATAAGGCGTTCTTTAGAGATGATCCGCATGCATTTGTGATGGACAATTTGGAGATGACCTTTGTTGTTCACTGCAATTCTGAGACTACTTCTAGCAACTAATATTCCAGCGTGTGATAGGTGAGTACGAACTGGTACCATTTTTTCAAAGATGATAGGCTGCTTTTGCCATATTTAAACAAAACATTACCTTTTTTAAAATAACGATTCATAATACCTACTCTGGCATATCAAAAATGAATATACCATACTGCACGTTTCCATGCACAGACACCATTTTGCCTTAAGGAGCACGTTTGGTAGCGCCATATTCTAATACAAAACGTTATAGTTATTTACTTCTTGAGTGCGAGTAGTTAAGTGATATTTAGAGGAAAATAATTTTAATTTGTTATCGCATATTTTAAAGTTTTTCATCAAATAAAAAATAAATATTTTTCACATTTTTAGCACATAAAAACCCGCTCCCTAGTTATTATCTCTGAGAGACCTAGGACGCGTGAAATCCATCTGCATGTGATGGGTGACTTAATACATCGCTTGCAATTAATATAAAAAATGCACTGCTTTAATGAATTACTGTACATACAATCTAAAAATCGAAACAAAGATTCTAAAAATTACACTCTTCAAATATTCACAGGTGGAAGCAAGAGCGACATCGGAATTGGTTCACATGTAGGTATATTTTGAAAAAAATCTTACCCGGTGGTTTAAAAAAAATGTAATGGATAAAATACGTTCGAATAATCAAGCAGAGCATTTGGAAGTTGTGAAAGCACTTGAATGAATTGATACATTGTTGTATGTATGTTGGGTAGTCAGCCCGAAGGCTGGTTTGATCCTCTGTAGCTCCACCAACAGCTGTCATAAACAGCCTAGGCGTCACTGAAGAGGCGTACTAGGGAAATGAGGAGTGAGGTAGTTTCCCGTTGCTTTCCTCACCGAGCCAGCCGTTGCTATTACATATCAGTCTGCCAAGCCCACTGAAATGCATACACCAACCGACTCTATGAGCGATATTTTCACACCATTTATAACAGGGACTGGCTGCATAAGTAATGGTATTACTAGCATCGCTCATACCTCAGTCACTTTCATATTGTCAAAGCCAAGGATGAGACTGAGACAGGTCAATGAAAGTAACAAATTTGATATAGCCCATACCAGAAGACATAGTGCACTGTAAACACTACATCTTGCCAGCAAAGGCATGATACATTGTTAATGAAGGAAAATAACTCCGGAAAACCATGATATCCACTGACAGTAAAATAACAATAGACTCATTAAAATCTATTAACAAGTACGGTGCCCTATTTACCAAATCAAGGTGAAAGTGAAGATGCTTGCGAGTAACGACTGAAAAATCGAGTTCACCTGAATTAAGGCCCACGCTGGTTACTACGGTAATGAGCTGGCGAATCACGTGGCCAATGAAGCAGCGCACGACAGTGATATTATGTTATAGCAAAATTCCTAAAAGTGTTTTAATCACCGAATTTAGAGATGAGAGTTTACAAAAATAGCAGAGTGAATAGAATCAACCAACGAAGGGCTCACTTACAAAATCATTCTTCCCCAATGTGACAGACTTTCCTTACTAATTCATTTAACGCCAAATTTCACCGCAATGGTACGGGGCATGGAAAATTCAGAGCCTAATTTCATCGTTTCAAGATTTTAAATGCGGCTTAGCTGGTTTTCCATTTAAACACCAGGCAAATACTGAGACTGCACCTTAATTAAGGCAACGGTCGCTTCCTTCTCACTTCTAGACCGATCCTATCCCATCGTCGCCATAATACCTATCTGTTTCGGTGTGATGTAAAAGCAGATTGTAATTGTTGCAGCCATGTGAATGAATATTTTAGGTGGTTCATTGTTTTCTCTTAATTTGAACTACATATTTGCCAACAATTTCCTACTGCTTGCATTTTTGATAAATATTAAAGTGACATTTAATCTTAAGTCTGTGTTATATTCTGGAGTTGTTAAGACATAGCAAGTCGCAGGTAGTTCCTATACGTCATTAACAAAAGTTGAACAGGGTACTATAAGACCTCTGCACGGCCTTTTGATTTTAAGAGAATGGGTTTTACCTCTACCTTTACCGCCAGAGAGCTGAGTGAGAGGAAGTGTGGACCTGTGGAGAAACGATACAGTTAAGCCGGAAGTTGAATTACTAACAGCACAGGGATGGCACGAAAATGTAAAATATTTGTGATGTGACGAGTTCAAAACTTCAGACGGAGAGTCAGACACGACTACGCCTTGTGAAGTAAACTAGTGATGTCGATTTCTGAGAAAAGACATAATTGTAGCTGATATGATGAGTGAGTGCATGTGATTATATTAACGTGAATTTTTCTCAGCATATTGAAGAAATTAGATACTAATTTTACTGAATAATCGTCCGTCTCCATGGCTAAATGATTAGCGTGCTGGCCTTTGGTCCCGGGTACGATTCCAGGCCAGGTCCGGTATTTTAATCTTCGTTGGTTTAATCCGATGACAGGATGACTCTTCATTAGAAGTCATCACAGGTAGGGCAGGCTCAGGTCGCCTACACAGCGTCAACTCGAAAGACCTGCGCCAGGCCTCTTCGAAGGCCACATGTCATTATCACGCCAAAGAAACAGAAACTAAATAATGACGAAGCAGGTGAAAGATCTTCTAGTCATCTCGACCTGATAGACCATATACTTCTGTTTCTAAATAGAATTCTCTAAACTTAATTGTATTTTTCATTATATTATTATATAGGTCTCTATTAACCTTTAGGGGTCGATGACCTAGCTGTTAGTCCCTTTTAAACAACAATCATCATCATCATCTATTCATCTGTGTGTCCTTTTGACGAATAAAAATATAAATACTTTGAGGAAACTTGGTTCCCTGTTGGGAAAAAAAAGTGTCTAACTTCGACTTTATCTGAACACAAATTTTACTTACAGCTAACAAAATTTGAACCCAGAGTGCAGAGATGAGACCGACTGAGCCATAGAGAGACCATTACAAGCAATAAAGACGACTAAAATCATTTGCTAGTGAATCTCATTTAAATTGAAAGTATTCCCATTACACTAAATCAGGAAACAGGGGAAAGGAGGCGTCTCATCTGGGAATTTTAACCCGAGAAATAATTGCTTATTAACACGAAGGGTACCTCCTGCCCTGCAGATAAATCTCCGATATCATTTCCGAGCGTGAGGGGGGAGGAGGATCCAAGAGTTGCACTACCCCTGCTGTTGTATCGCTGCAGACCTGAGCGCTAAATCATTTTTATTGTTGTAATCACCTCCCACCCCTTCTCTCCCTCTGGCAATAGGGCCAGAGATGCTCCTTTACTGCTAATGAGGAACTCGTGTCCATCCAGAGCGGGCTACACTGGGTCGGAAAATTAATCTTCCTGGTATACAGTTGAGGAATAGCTTCAGTAGGATCGTATGAGGGAGAGCACTGGAGGAAGGAAGCAAGGAAGGAAGGAAGGAAGGAAGGATTGAAGCAGCTTTATCTGGAACTATGAAGTAAAACGCTGCACACCCTTGCATGTAACGTAAGTTCTTGACATAGATATTCCTTCATGGGCACACCAGGTTGGGGCTTGGGACTCCTTCGTCTAACGCCCCGAAAACTTAGTGCATGTAAACTGCCTAAATTATTGGCAAAAAATTCGCGTACTTGCTTAAAATGAGAAGATGTCTATGTCCTTGTCTCGTATTCACGCCTAAACCACGGGATAAATTGAGCTTAAACTAGGTTATGGATATATTTACAGTATGTCATGACTCGTGACTGTTGTGATCACATATATTTTTAATGCATTTCTTAAGGTATATGCAGAAGCCGATCAAATCAAAGTCAGAAGTGTTTATAAATATAATACCAGGTCGGTCAATCAATCTATCAGTCAATCAATCATTTATCATTGATCTGCAATTAGGACTGTTATTCAGGTGGTAGACTCCCTATCAGTTGGGGAATGTTTGCTCAAAGGATGCTATTTCCACCGCAAGAAAGTTGCGGAAAAATGCAAGGAAACGTATAATAAAACGCACATTAATTTCTTTGGGAGACAAAATAATACCTAAAGCCAACTCATTCAAATATCTTGGCGAGTTGGCCGTGCGGTTAGGAGCGCGCAGCTGTGAGCTCCCATCCGGGAGATAGTGGGATCGAACACCACTGTCGGCAGCCCTGAATATGGTTTTCTGTGGTTTCCCATTTTCACACCAGGCAAATGCTGGGGCTGAACCTTAATTAAGGCCACGGCCGCTTCCTTCCCATTCCTAGGCCGTTCCTGCCCCATCGTCGCCGTAAGACCTATCTGTGTCGGTGCGACGTAAAACAACTAGCAAATATATTGGAGAATGGATAACCCCAAATATTAATGAGGACCTTGCAATGAAGAGTAGATGCACTAAATTAGAAAGAGCGTATCATATTTGTAAGAACATATACAAGTCTAAATCCCGTAGTAAGACCATCTGTACTGTACGCCTCAGAATGCCTAAACATGACCCGGAAAGGTCAACTCAGAAAACTGGATGAAAGAGCGGAAGATCTTCAGAAGGATTATGGGTCCCATTAAAGAAGGAGGTAAGGTAAGGGTTGTTCTCCCCGAAGGCAGGTCCGAACCTCCGCAGAGGTATTCCTGAGCCGGAGTTTACGTGCGGTAGGGTGGCCAGTTCCTTTCCGCTCCTCCATTCCCTTACCCCCCACCAACAGCGCGTGGCAACCCATCCAACTCCTGCCCACGCCCAATGTTGTTTAACTTCGGAGATCTCACGGGATCCGGTGTTTCAACACGGCTACGGCCGTTGGCTTTAAAGAAGGAGATGGGTGCAGAATTAGGCACAACAGGGAACTGTACAGTAAAATAGAGAACATTACAACGGCTGTGAGGAAGAGAAGAATAATGTTCTACGGTCACATAGTAAGGATGGACAGACAGAGACTAATTTCAAGGATCTTCAACACTGTATCTAGAGGGAAAGCAACAAATGCCAAATGGACAAATTTAGTTCGGAAAGACCTACAATACATAAACATTGATCACAGTGACATTTACAACCGAGATGTTCAGAAAGTTAATCAAGAGACCTGACTCTCTCCAGTCACTAACGGCTAAATCACTGCGTCCAGGAGTAGGAGTGAAATGGACTCAAGAAAGAAAAGACATCCATAGCACTACAATGAAGGAATACTGGGCTAAGAAGAAGATTCTTCTTTACAAATTGCTTTAAGTCGCACCGTCACAGATAGGTCTTATGGCGACGATGGGACAGGAAATGGCTAGGAGCGGGAAGGAAGCGGCCGTGGCCTTAATTAAGGTACAGCCCCAGCATTAGTCTGCTGTGAAAATGGAAAACCACGGAAAACCATCTTCAGGGCTGCCGACAGTGGGGTTCGAACCCACTATCTCCGGAATACTGGATACTGGCCGCACTTGGCGACTGCAGCTATCGAGCTCGGTAAAAAAATGCTCACCAGAGTTAAGAACCACATGGTCGATTGTAGTCCTAAACGAAAAAGAAGAAGAAGAAGAAAAGGCACGTGGAACGTACTCATAATCGGGTATGGAACACCTTTAAAGAATTACATTTTTCCGGTCTGCATTGTTCATGGCAATCGATAGTATTCAACTACTTCAATGTATATGGATGAAATACTTAAAAAAAATTGTTGTGAAAATAGTAGATTTTGAACAGACACTGCTCAATTGTTTATATAGTATTTTCTTAAATGTTTTCAAAGAATATGGAAATTTATGGAAAGGAAGCGACCGTGGCCTTAATTAAGGTATAACCCCAGCATTTGCCTGGTGTGAAAGTGGGAAACCCCAGCAAACCATCTTCAGGGCTGCCGACAGTGGCGTTCGAACCCACTACCTCCCGAATGCAAGCTCACAGCTCGGCCCGGCCCTGCTTGTTAACCGATAGAGAAGCACAACAATACTTTAAATTCCTTGTTCTTCACACAAAAAATGCATTTTCTTTTTAACTCTAATGGTTCTCTAAGAAATTGTGCTGTTTACTTGTCAAACAAGTCTTGGAAAGATGACGGCTATTCAGTCTTTGTTCTTTTTCCAGGTGGGTTGGCCACTAATATACTCTAAAAAGAGGCCTTTCGAAACTAACTTACAGAGATGTTAATAGGGCGCTGAAAGAAGAGAAGCTTTTGACATGTGGTATTACAGATATTTTATTAATTTTTATTTTGGCCAGCGTTTTAACGTCTTACTAAGTCAGATACATTTTCTATGAGTGTGGAATAGTAATAGATTATATATTATTTCCTACTTGGAACGTTTCATCATCCACAGTTACACTTACAAGTAAAGTATCGCATCCATTTTTTTTTTTTTTTTTTTTGCTATTTGTTTTACGGCGCACCGACACAGATAGGTCTTATGGCGACGATGGGATAGGAAAGGCATAGGAATGGGAAGGAAGCGGCCGTGGCCTTAATTAAGGTACAGCCCCAGCATTTGCCTGGTGTGAAAATGGGAAACCACGGAAAACCATCTTCAGGGCTGCCGACAGTGGGGTTCGAACCTACTATCTCCCGAATACTGGATACTGGCCGCACTTAAGCGACTGCAGCTATCGAGCTCGGTCATCCATATTTTATTTATCGTATAGCAAATATACACATAGAAATAATTACAATTTAAAATCTAAATTGCTCATATTAACAACTGATTGTGGTGTCCCTACTGTACGTACAGATCCTTCAGTTCACACAAACTTGAGTTACTGTATATCTCAGTGTTTACTTCTAAGCGCCGCAGTTAACAACGCGGTGAAGGTCTTCTTTTCTGTTTGTACACATCTCCATGTACCCCATGATTTTTCCCAATCAACTTGATCAAGACCAGGCACCCTTTCTGCCATGGACGGCATTTCAGGACATTATGGGGGTGCAAACTGTCTTCATTCATGTGACCACTGCTCGCGAAGATCACAGTTGGTAGCTTCAATATATGATTAGGGGTTGCTGAATGACGCCCTGCTCAACGGTCCTTGAGTGACACTGGGGACTGTGGAAGTTCCACGACTGCTCTAGACACCATCTGTCATCTTACCAATTTATTTTGTATTCATCCTTTATAATATGAATTACATTATATGGTTATGTTCAGGAATCGTCAAGTTTGGTACAAATTAATATTAAGATTTATTTTAAAGTTTGCTGAAGTGAAAATATAATATACAATTCAGGTGTTTCAAAAAAGCAAAGCAAAGTCATCTCCGTACAGGCCATGAAGGCTCATGAAGGGGTGGAAGGTAAAGGCTTCCACTATCCGTATCCTCGGCACTTGGTGGGGTAGAGTGGTTAGCTCTACGCCCGGCCGCCTTTGCCGCTAGCAGTTAACCTAGTACTCAATATTGATGTAGGCTGAGTGAACCTCAGGGCCATGTGCATCTCCGGAAGTGGAAATCTAGTTTCTTAAATTTTACGACTTCCTGACGTGGATTCGAATGCACGGCCTTGCAGGTGAATTCAGGTGTTTCGAATTATCATATATACTCCGCACGTCAAACTTACGGCACATAGGTTCTCTAACAGGAGGGGGTGGAATATTTAAGCCAATAATAATAATAATAATAATAATAATAATAATAATAATAATAATAATAATAATAATAATAATAAGTGCTCCAGAATTTCTAATAACAGAAATTGGTCGAATAAGGAAAGTAAAGAAATTCAAATATTTGGGAGGAATAATTCAAGAAAACGGTTTAGAAAAATCCACTGTAGAAGAAAGGATACACAAGATGGAAAGAGTATACGGTATAACTAGGAATATTTTCAACAACAAGTGTTTGTCTAGAAACGCAAAACTACAACACAGTAGTCAAACTGGAATGCGTATACGCTAATGAATGACTAGCGCTGAATTACAAGCCGAATAAATTAGAAGTACTAGAAAAAAGAATTATACGGAGAATGCTCGGTCGCTAAGAACTACAGAACTCTGGAAATCATGAAGTAATGATGAAATAAATCGGAACATAGAAAACATAACAGAAACAATACGGAAGGCAATTGTTAATTTTTGGAACATTATCAAGGCTGCCACTGGGACAAAGCATAACAAAGACGCAAAATGTGGTTATATAATGGCTGATAATAGTAGAAGAGATTAAGGACAATAACACATTGTTATGTAGCGTATAAGAAGGAGCCCCGGGTTCGATTCCCGGCGGGGTCGAGAATTGTAACCATTATCGGTTGATTCCGCTGGCACGGGGGCTGGGTGTATGTGTCGTCCTCATCATCATTTCATCCTCATCACGACGCGCAGGTTGCCTACGAGCGTCAAATCAAAAGACCTGCACGTGGCAAGCCAAAGTTGTCCTCGGACACTTCCGGCGCTAAAAGCCATACGCCATGTTATTTCAGTGATTTCGTAAAATCGCGACAGATCCCTTAACTACCGAGATTGCGATATTTTTTATGGTATTATTAGGGATGCCTATCATTTTTCAGGTCTTTACAGAAAGGCTCAGTATCTTTCCACGAGCACCCACCATCAATCCAGTCACCTCAATACATTCAAAGTTGTACTTGTTCTTATAGCAGGGCACTGCAGGTTCGTAGATGGCCTTCTCATTGTCAGCCTCCTGTGGCTGGTCAACTCAGTTCAAACTTTATGATTGGATCTAGTATACATCCAGTTTTTGAGTCGGCTTTAAAGCCTGTGATGTCTATTCGCCTCATACTCCCTTGTATAGCGATTCCAGAGGCTTACTCTTGTGTGGTATATCCTCTCCTTTGTAAACAGTCGGCTAGCATGTGACGAGCATTGCGAAGAGTTTCACCGTGCGACCAAAAGCCAAGGACGTGTGGAAGGGTTTTGATCTCACAGTGACAAACCCGACAGTCTGGTTACCGACCAGTCTTCTCCCAGGCACAGCTCGGACTGCAGCCACATTGCACGTCATTTTGAGGGCATCCTTCCATTCGGAGCAAGAGAGTCCGTTGTAGTGCCAGATCATATTACTATCAGGAGTGTAGTCTTTATAAAGAATGACCCCTTTACCCTTATGAGGTAGTTTACACCACGCTTGATATTCCATGTCTCGGAACTAAGTCCTAACTTGACGAGCCTGTCCCTGGTATTTAAAAATGTTTCAGGTCGTACTAATTTCAATTGACGTGGACAGACGTCACTTTCTTAATCCATTGTCCGGCTCCATGGCTAAATGGTTAGCGTGCTGGCCTTTGGTCACTAGGGTCCCGGGTTCGATTCCCGGCAGGGTCGGGAATTTTAACCATAATTGGTTAATTCCCCTGGCAGCGGGGCTGGGTGTATGTGTCGTCTTCATAAACATTTCATCCTCATCACAATGCGCAGGTCGTCTACGGGAGTCAAATCAAAAGACCTGCACCTGGAGAATCGTAGTCCTCGGACACCTCCCGGCACTAAAATCCATTTACCCTCCAGGGTTAGTTTTTCCCTCAGACTCAGCGAGGGATCCCACCTCTACCGCCTCAAGGGCAGTGTCCTGGAGCGTGAGACTTTGGGTCGTGGGATACAACTGATGAGGAGGACCAGTACCCGTCACAGGCGGCCCCACCTCATACACTGAACAGGGGCCTTGTGGGGAGATGGGAGTATTGGAAGGGATAGACAGGGAAGAGGGAAGGAAGCGGCTGTGGCCTTAAGTTAGGTACCATACCGGCACTTGGCTGGAGGAGAAGGGGAAACCACGGAAAACCCTCGAGGATGACTGAGATGGGAGTCGAACCTTCCTCTGCTCAGTTGATCCCCCGAGGCTGAGTGAACCCCGTTCCAGCCCTGGTACCAGTTTTCAAATTTCGTGGCAGAGCCGGAAATCGAACCCGGGCCTCTTGAGGTGGCAGCTAATCACACTAACCACTACACTACACAGGCGGCCATCAGACGTCACCTTCCTCATGAAAATTGTATCAGTGCTACCGGAGGACATTTTGAACATTTAATGTGGTGTGTTGGTACGCTCTGTTCCTGTGTGTTTCCGATTATTAATGTACAGGGCCTTTCAATCAAAGTGGGGCCGGCCGGTCGACCGGCGCTGCGCAGCGGGTAGATGGGTGAGCTGAAGGTCAGCACATGGCAACTCGCTGAGCTTGAGGCCGGGAGAGCGCAGCTGTTAGATGGGCGAGCTGAAGGTCAGAAGTGCTCGTGGCATCTCGCTGAGCTTGAGGCCGGGAGAGCGCAGCTGTTAGATGGGCGAGCTGAAGGTTAGCACATGGCAACTCGCTGAGCTTGAGGCCGGGAGAGCGTCCATATGAATCGCATGTGAATAACAAGCACACATAATAACGCATAATCAAAGTAAAATAATTTATCATTTTGTCACAAAAGATGTTGAAAATGTCCTCCACCTGCTCTACACATTTCTGGCTTCATCTAAGGAAATTTTTATTCATACGCATTAGTTTATCTACCAAGATAGCCTCAATTCCTCTCGTGATACTTTGTTTGACTTCATCTAGAATGTGAAAATGAGAGTGTTGGCGGCGGTAACTGCAGACAGGATGATAGGGCTTATAGTTTTTGAAACAACAATCACCAGGAAGCGATACAGAATGACATTCTCGTACCATTATTTAACAATTGACGGACAATGAATGCCAGTCTGGATATTTCCAGCAAGACTCGACAACCGCGCATACGGTTAACGAGTCATTAAGTTTAATAGATAAAATTTTTGACAACAGGGTAATTAGTAAACCATTGTGGCCCAGATCTTGCGGTTTGCGATTTTTATTTATGGGGAAAATTGAAAAATAAGGTTTATGCAACAAACCCTCACACTCTAGGTGAACTCAAACAAAATATCACGAGAGAAATTAAGGCTATCTCGGTAGATAAACTGATGCTATGATTGAAAATGTCCTTAGATGAAGCCAGAAATGTGTAGATACAGGTGGAGGACATTTTCAGCATCTTCTGTGACAAGGTGAGAAATTATTATTTTACTTTGATTATGCGTTATGTGTACATGTTATTTACATGCGATTCATACGGGCGCTCTCTCGGCCTCAAGCTCAGAGAGTTGCCATGTGCTCGTCTCTGGGGTGGGGCCAGCAACTTATTTCACGCGTCCGTAGAGCGAGATGCCTGATCGCAATGCTGCAGGGGCACACGTCGAGGCGCGGTCGTCTGACCAGCTCGCCCGTCTACTCGCTGCGCTGCGCCGGCCGGCCCCACTTTGAGCGAAAGACCCTTTACTATATAGAGTTGTAGGAAATGAGTTCTAATATGGAAATGAAGCGTTTCCTGACCCACATCGATATAACATATTTTCTTCTTCTCCGTGTAAGGAATGTGTGGTGAAACTCTGCCCGTTCCTTACTGTTACACCTGTATATTGGTTGTCCCTTCTTTATCCTGTAGTTCAAATGTCTGAACAGTTTTCTGCAATTTTCTCGTAGATGACTTCTTGTGGCTGCGGTCCTAAGTACTTGTGATATTTGTGTTCCAGAGGTGACGAGGTTCAGCGGTCCCTGGAGTTACTGGACCGCGTGCTCTCCGAGTTCGACGACCTGGAAAACGGGAACGTGGGAGGAGAGGCGGTTCGCGCTCCGGTGGCGGACGCGCCGTCCAGCAGCACTCCGGACGATGAGAGCCCGTCACTTGGAGGACACCAGTCGGAAGACGACGGTTACATGAGTATGAACGGAAGACGAGCCAAGTTCGTGCTCAGTTTCCGACCTGTCCCTGACGAAAGTCCGGCACTGGAATTACCGCCCGCTCCTGATCCACCGCCGGACCCTCCTCCAGCGGAGATGGCTGACTTTCCGCCCCCGCCCGAAGAGGCTGAGCGGATCATATCCACGTTGCTCCCTAAGTATATACTCTTAACGTACTGTATTATAGCTCCTTAATTTTACTAACATGGATTGATCAAAAGCCTCGAGTGGCTCTTTTAGGAAATACGGCTTCATATTTTGAGCAAAAACGACTACTCTTGTAATTTTACGTCACTGATCTTGTGACCATGAGCCACAGAAATACAGTTTTATCTAGAATTCGGAAGACAAGAACGTGACTTTCCACACGTGGTGCAATCCCAAGTTACTTTGGGTGGTTGTATGCATTAGCTCCCCTCAATAAATTCACTTGTTGGACAAAAAATGGAACAAAAGCAAAGTCTTACTAACTTCACCTCCATTAACGTAAAATTGCAATGTGTGTCTTACAATATGTCTTTCTCTTCCAGCTGATTACTATTTTAAGACAATTTAGCTCTCACGTTCTTTTACAAAGAGCGTACTATAGTTTTACACTTAATTTTTTTTTACCCAAATGAAGTACATTACACATCAGCTGTTACGTCCACCTTCTCAACAACATAATCTTGTAACTGCATGCACTTTAGCATCGATGTGTCAATCTCTCCAGACCTTCCTGAAACCATTTTTTCGGAGTGCTGCGTACCCATGCCTTGACAGCTGTATGCAATTCTGCAAAATCTGCAAAACAGCGATCACGCAGAAGTTTCTTCATGTTCCCGAACAGGTGATAATCACTTGGTGCCAAGTCAGGAGAGTATGGTGGGTGTGGCAGCACCGTGAATCCCATTTCATCAATGGCAGCGGTGGTCTCTTATCACAATCACTAGTCACAAGCTAGCCATGAAGTCGGCTGGATCTTAATCATAGCGTTGCAAAAGTTCTCTGCACACGTCCACACGCCTCTGCTTTTCGTCTGCAGACAAGAGTCTAGGCACCCACGTGGATGACACCTTCTCCAACTGTATGTAACCGTGCACGATCCGCTGCAGGGTGTTTCGGCTAATTCCCGTGGCTGCCTCCATTTCCGTAAATGTGATGCATGTGTTTCCTTGGATGGCATGTTCGACCAGGGCAATGTTGGCTGGGGTTGACACTGTCACATTCCTTCCAGAACTGTTTCCCTTGTCCACCTATCTGCGCCCTGTTTTCCAACCTTCCACCCAGTTGTAAACTGTTTTCCATGACGGTGCATGTTCTCCACAGACTGCCACCAAGAGCCGATGAATTTCTGCAGTGGTCACGCCTTCTTTCCATAGGAACCAAATTGTATAGCGCTGTCCATGATGGTTGCTTTGCATGTTGTGTACTCCTACGCTGACACTGTTGTTATGGAATGGCTATGACGAGTACATTTGTTGGCCCCTGTGCGTGTGCTGCTACCAAACGGTGGAACTTGACACTAGTTACACGTCACCACCTTCAAGTCCGACTCGTTGGCTGAATGGTCAGCGTACTGGCCTTCGGTTCAGAGGGTCTCGGGTTCGATTCCCGGCCGGGTCGGGGATTTTAACCTTCATTGGTTAATTCCATTGGCCCGGGGGCTGGGTGTTGTGCTGTCCCCAACATCCCTGCAACTCACACACCACACATAACATTATTCTCCATCACAATAACACGCAGTTACCTACACATGGCAGATGCCGCCCACCCTCATCGGAGGGTCTGCCTTACAAGGGCTGCACTCGGCTAGTAATAGCCACACGAAATTATTATTACCACCTTCAAAAGTGAAATTTGAACCATACCCGGACGTACAGAAAATAAAGTGTAAAACAATAGAGTACACCCCTCGTACATTCTTCATTTGTCCGACTCGTTGGCTGAATGGTCAGCATACTGGCCTTCGGTTCAGAGGGTCCCGGGTTTGCTTCCCGACCGGGTCGGGGATTTTAACCTTCATTGGTTAATACTAATGGCTCGGGAGCTGGGTGTTTGTGCTTTCCGCAACATCCCTGCAACTCACACACCACACACAACATTATTCTCCATCACAATAACACGCAGTTACCTACACATGGCAGATGCCGCCCACCCTCATCGGATGGTCTGCCTTACAAGGGCTGCACTCAGCTAGAAATAGCCACACGAAATTATTATTATTATTATTATTATTATTATTATTATATATATATATTCGTTTACGGCCATTAGAGACCACGTTAGATAACAATTACATGTTTCTGGAAGCCTTCCTCACAGCCCAGAACTTCAGCATCCTCTCTCTGGCAGCCTGTCTTCTTTCATCCGTCCACCCACGGTTAAGTTTTGGTTCGTCATGGAATCCCTGAAATCTGTCGATCACTGACCTAAACTTTGTTCGGTTTGAGATGTCTTCCGAATTTAGTCCCACCTGTCTGAGATCCTTTCTCACCTCCCTGAACCATTTGTCCGACACTTTAGGTCTGCTGTCTAGTATTGTGAAAATCCTTTTCGTTAGTCTCTTCTCATCCATTCTAAATAAATGCCCATAGAATTTAAGTCTCCGTTTTCTCATGGACTCAGTTAGCCTTTCATTGTCTCGGTAAAGTTCTTCCCTTCCTCGCAGCCTATACTGTCCATCCACAATCTTTGGACCCATTATTTTGCGAAGGATCTTTCTTTCAAATTTCTCAGCTTCTCTCAGTCCCGCTTTTCCTGTCATTTGGAGGCATTCACTAGCATACAGACATTCCGTTTTAATCACTGTATTGTAATGCCTTAGTTTAGCTCGTCTGGAGATGGTTTTCTTTTTGTATATAGGATATGTCCTACGAAAAGCCGCAGCCATTTTCTCCCGTCTGGTGTTGTTTGCTTCTCTTTCATTTGTTTTCAATTGCACTATTTCACCCAAATACTTAAAGCTATCAACTCTTTCTATTTTACCGTGTTCTGTCTTCAGGTACCGAGGGGCTGTTTTGATGTTTGTTATATATTTAGTTTTTTCGAAAGAAATCTGTAGTCCTGCTTTTTCTGCTTGTAGTTTTAGTACATTCAGCTGTTCTATTGCTGTGTCAGTATTCCTAGATAGCAGCGCAACATCATCAGCAAAGGCAAGGCAATTAATCATGACACCACTTTTTGACCCTCCAATGTATACTTGGTTAAGTAATCCTTTTCTGTCCAGTTCTTTTTCCCACTCCCGGATAATCTTCTCCAACACACAGTTGAAAAGAATTGGTGACAATCCATCACCCTGCCTGACTCCTGTTTTAATTTCGAACTGCTTGGAGTTCTCTCCCATGAACTTAACTTTCGAGTGTGTCCCAGTTAAAGTCTGCTTAATAATTGCTGTTGTTTTGGCGTCAATTCCAAATTCCACTAATATATTGAATAGCACTTCCCTGTCGACTGAATCATACGCCTTTTTAAAGTCTACAAAAACGACTACCAGATCCTTTGAGAGATGATTCTCTAGTACACGTTTCAGACTCCAGATTTGATCAACGCACGATCTTCCCTTCCTAAATCCCGCTTGATACTCGCCTAGTTGATGATCCACTTGTTCCACAAGTCTCCTCTGTAGTGCTTTAGAGAGTGTCTTATAAGTTACAGATGTGATGGAAATGCCGCGGTAGTTGTTAGGATCTGCTCTATCACCTTTTTTGTGTAGAGGATGAATGATAGCATTTTTCCAATCTTCAGGGATTACCTCCATTTCCCATATCTTTTCCATTTCTCGCCTTAAAATTGTTATTGCGATTTCTCCACCACTTTTCAGCATCTCTGCTGTGACAGAGTCTTCCCCTGCAGCTTTGTTGTTCTTTAAGTCTGTAATTATTTCACGGAGTTCTTTTTCGTCAGGGGGTATTGAGTTTTCACTCCGTTGCTTTGGATCCTCTTTTGGCCATTTATTTTTAGGTTTTTCACAGTTCAACAATTTCTCAAAATATGTAGCTAATATCTCACAATTTTCATTCTTATTCACTGCCAATTTTCCATCTTCCCTTCGAAATCCCATGGTAGATGGTTGATATCCATGTATGTGCTCTTTAAAGGTCCTATAAAAGATTCTAGTATTGTTCTTCTTAAATTCCGTGTCAATACTTCGAATTTCTTCAGATATTTGATTCCTTTTGGCTTGCCGGAGGATCTTTGCTGTCTGTTTGCGTACCTCCTTGTATGTCTCAAATTTATCTTCTGTTTTATCTGCGTACCATGCTTTATAGGCTGCAGCTCTCCTATCAATTGCTACATCACAGTCTGTAGTCCACCATCGGTGTCTGCGAGTTCGTCGCAATGGTGCAACATCCTTAGCTATATTAGCCATATTCTCTCGAATATCCTCACAAGTCTCCATTTTCTTCTCCCGCATACGTCTTTGAAAGTCGTTTCTGTTTTCTTGAAGTTTTTCATGGTTTACTTTTATTGATGCATTCGGAGAGAGTCTCTTCTTGTTTAGCGGTAACGGCTTGAATTTTATGCGGGTCAAGAAGTGATCAGAGTCAAGATTGGCTCCTTTCCGTACTACCACATTCATAATTTCTTTAGTGTTTCTCCTTGAAATTGCAACATGGTCCAGTTGATATTCACCTAGGTCTTTCCGTGGAGCACACCACGTTTTCTTTTTCCTTGGCAGTCTTTTGAAGTACGTGGACATTAATTTAAGATCGAATGTCTCACATAAGTCAATAAGTCTCTTCCCATTCGTATTTGTTCTGGTGTGAGCTGGATAACCACCTACTATTTTTCGGAACTGACGTTCTTTCCCAACCTGCGCGTTGAAATCACCCATCAGAATTTTGACATGATTGCTTGGCGTCTTTAGCAATTCATTCTCCAATTGATCCCAGAATATTTTCACCTTATCAGGATTCTTTCTGTTGTCTTCATTTATAGGGGCGTGTGCATTGAATAGTGTGTATCTCTTGTTTGCACATTTCAGTGTTAGAGTGGAGAGTCTATCAGAAGGAGAAGAGAAGTCCGTTACGGAGTCAATAACCCTTTTGTTTACACAAAATGCTGTGCCAAGTTGCTGCAGATTTCTTCCAATTTTTCGTCCAGGTTTACCCTTAAAGATTCTATAATTTTCTGAATCAAACGTATTAATATCAGTAAAACGCGTCTCTTACACTGCTAGTATTAGAATATTCTGATTTTCCATTTCATCCAAAGTCCGTTTTAATTTCCCCGTCCTAAGTAGAGTCTGTATGTTGATAGTTCCAAAATAGTGATGTTTCTTTGTCCTTAGATTTTGTTTTAGGTTAGTCGTGTTTGTCGTTAGTACGTCATCAGTCTGGCTACCAGATGGCTCCGACTCCATCTTGCATGTTGGTACAAGCTCCCCAGAATCCGAAGGCTTGTTTGCGCCGCCTGGTGCGACGGTGGATTTCCATTGCTGGGTACCACCTGGGGTAGTTTTCCTTGAAAGTGTTTCCATCATGCATAATGTTACCTCATGGTAATGCTTGGTGGGACAGATTACTCTGTCCGTGGTTAGAACTACGGTTGTAAGCCGTAGAGCCAGTTCTTCCGCCCTCTCAGCCGTTGGGAAATATCCTCATCCGCCATCGAGACCGTTGACTGCAGACCTTTTTGCCTCAGTTGATCCGCGGGTGTTTATTTGGCTAAGCCTTATTCACACCTGTCCTGCATATCTACAGGAACATTCCCTATCAGCCATATGGGACGCGCCGTGTCGGGGTTGAGGCCCCCCGCCCCAGTGTCTTCCGTGAAGTTATGCCAAACACTTACTCAGTTCAGTGCGTGACCCCCACGGATTATTATTATTATTATTATTATTATTATTATTATTATTATTATTATTATTATTATTATTATTATTATTATTATTATTATTATTATTATTATTATTATTATTCATTTAAGTTTCTGGTGAATTACTTGTTTGGTCATCATCATCATCATCTGTTTACCCTCCAGGTTCGGTTTTTCCCTCGGACTTAGCGAGGGATCCCACCTCTACCGCCTCAAGGGCAGTGTCCTGGAGCTTCAGACTCTTGGTCGGGGGATACAACTGGGGAGTATGACCAGTACATCGCCCAGGCGGCCTCACCTGCTATGCTGAACAGGGGCCTTGTGGAGGGATGGGAAGATTGGAAGGGATAGGCAAGGAAGAGGGAAGGAAGCGGCCGTGGCCTTAAGTTAGGTACCATCCCGGCATTCGCGTGGAGGAGAAGTGGGAAACCACGGAAAACCACTTCCAGGATGGCTGAGGTGGGAATCGAACCCATCTCTACTCAGGTGACCTCCCGAGGCTGAGTGGACCCCGTTCCAGCCCTCGTACCACTTTTCAAATTTCGTGGCAGAGCCGGGAATCGAACCCGGACCTCCGGGGGTGGCAGCTAATCACGCTAACCACTACACCACAGAGGCGGACTACTTGTTTGGTACTAGGCAAATTTTGTTTTGTTTCTTTCTGACTAATTTAATTACTCTATATAGAATAGTTTGATTACGTACCCAAATATTTTATTTTATTTTATTTTATTTTATTTTATTTCTGTCTTAATCCGTTTACCCACCAGGATTGGTTTTTTCCCTCGAACTCAGCCATGGATCCCACCTCTACCGCCTTAAGGGCAATGTACTGGAGCATGAGACATTGGATCAGGGATACAACTGGAGAGGAGGACTAGTACCTCTCCGAGGCGGCCTCACCTGCTATGTTGAATAGGGGCCTTGGGGAGATCGCAAGGGATAGACAAGGAAGAGGGAAGAAAGTGGTCGTGCCCTTAAGTTAGGTACCATCCCAGCATTGGCCTAGAGGAGAAGTGAGAAACCACAGGAAACCACTTCGAGGATGGCTAAGGTGGGAATTGATCCCTCCTCTACTCAGTTGACCTACCAAGGCTGAGCAGACATCGTTACAGCCCTCGTACCACTTTTTAAATTTCGTGGCCGAGCCGGGAATCGAACTCGGACCTCCGAGAGTGGCAGTTAATCACACTAACCACTACACTACAGAGACGGACTCCCCAAAGTATTTTACTATTGTGTAACATGATGACTAACTGAAAATTCCAAAACTGTTATTAGGCAACACTAATATTCGTGGTGGTCCACCAGCGCCTTGTGACCTAGTTTTATGCATCCTGCCGCTTTTACTACAGTTCTGAAATACATCGATCCCTCTCCCTAAACCGAGGTATTATAACGAGATGTTTGGTTACAGGTTAGAAGACACCAAGAATCGTGAGCGCCACTATTAATTCATTATGAGTACCTCGAATAAACCCGTAAAACAAGCACAGGCACGTATCTTACAACAGGAGGTGCATACACAGATCAGGAGCAAGCATTGTATAGGCTGGGAACTGCGCGCCGCATGTCAAGCCTCGCAGTAGCTTACATGGCAAGGATGCGGTGGGAGATGTGATATTGGATGGTGCTCGAAGGTTCAAATCCCATGCAAGTGGGTTTTTTTACTGTCAGTTGCCTAGGATGTGATATGGCTGCACACTTTCGATAGCTTCTATGGACTGATTTATTTATTTGGCCCTGTAATGGGCCGTAAGTATCGTGGCATAAGGTGTGGAGCTAGGTTAGATGAGGTTGAGGAGGTGATGGTTTGTGGCTAGGGTACAGGCAATCAGTTAGCTACGTCGTACATGTTCCAAGCTTCGTTGACCACAGATGGAGCAAAGTGTGCCCCATTGGAACAAGAACAACGTATAATGGCAGATAGATATGTAGCTGTGTGAACTCCCCTCTGAAGCAAGTCACAACACAAGGCTTATTCAGAGCTTCATGATGTATTCCAATGACTAGTATGTAGATGTGTTACTCATCTATGGAGAAGCTAGGCAGAATGCATACCAGGCACAATGCCAATATCAGTAATGATATCAGGATAGGTGACAATCAACAGGCATGACATTTCGGAGTGTGGAAAGATGTCTGCAGGCTACTGCATCCCTGGGAAGGACACCTGTTCGAGATCATTCCATGAGTCTGCTCTCAATCAAGAGGTTGTCTTGAACGCTATCCTCATAACCTTCACATTAGCACACAGGCTATTGCACAGGAGAGCAATATCAGCCGATCATCTGTTATGTGGATATTGCATATTGCATATCCAGCAGTTTCACCCTACCATCTGAACTTACACCAGGAGTTCCATGGTCATGATTTTGAAGCTCTGGTGTCGTTCTGTCAATGGACCCTACACCATGTAGACACTGACCCTGCCTTTTTAGCAACCATCTTATTTCCAGAAGAAGCACGGTTCCACAACGAAGTGATGTTAGGAGTATGAAGTAACTTGTGAAGGTGAGACGATTGACTTTAGCTTGTCCTTTCTGTAACCGATTCTCAACCCAAAGCCATCTGTTAGTGTGTTCACCCATTCGTAAATTACTTTCTCCAGTAGGCTGTTGAAGAGGAATGGGGAAAAGCCATTCCCTTGTCTAATATCTGTCCTGATCTCGAAGCTCTTTGATAGTTCCCCTTTGAATTTGAGTTTGGACTTGGTATTTGTCAGAGTCGCTTTTACAAAGTTCAAGGTCTTGTTGTCTAGTCCCAGTTCAGTGAGTGTCTGGAAAAGGGACTGCCTATCTACCAAGTCATAGGCATTCTGGAAGTCAACAAAAGTTGCTATGTAGGATGAAGCACTTAGGTTTTTGTAGGTGAGGATAGTTTTGAGGTTCAGGATCTATTCTGTGCATATATTGGACAGTATATAGGCTATGGGCAGGAGATGTCCGTTGTTATTTGTCTAGCATGAACATTTTAAATCACGTTCAGTGTTCTTTTGTGCATCATTTTGTGTGGTCTTCAGTTCAGACTCATCATGGCAAAAAAGTATATTTTAGAAAACTGTTTTAGCGGTAAAACAAAAATTGGAAATTATGAAGAAAGAGGGAAACTGTTATATGGGAACTAAGTTGATGACAGATTGTGGAATAGGAGTACAAAATATCTACTGTTTTATGACAAGAAAAGGTGGAGGATTTTTTGTGCAAGAGTGATAATAGAGGTGGACATGCAGAAAGTAAAAGTTTTTAAAAAGTCTGCATATTAAGAGTGGTTCAACCAAGAACAAAGCATAAGGAATACAAATGTGCAGAGAAAGCAAAGTTAATCCATGAATTTTCATACAATTAGATTATCCAGGGTTTTTTTTTTTTCCTTTGTAAACTGTATAACTGTGAATTTACTGTAATGAAATAATATTCACTTCATGTTAGCTTCATATAAATATGATCTCCTTGTACTTCATTGCTGCATTATGGAGAGGATTTCTCTTACAAATTATTGTTATTTCCTGCGTGTTACATTAAAATATCCATTATTATGAGTGTATATGACAACAGCATTGCTCTTTCTGTACATTAAATTTCATTTTTACACTTACTTGTTTCAGAGTTTCTCCTGGAAACTCGACAAAGAGGAGCCATACTCGGAAAGGTCGTGCCTTCCTCACAGCCATGGCTCTGCGTGGAGAAGAGCTGGGCGGGCGTCGAGTCACAACAGCGACGCAAACCACCTTGGTATGTTACTTTCCGTAATATGAAACTACTAGAGAGTATGTGATCTTCTCAGAGTACAAAGTACCAACAGGCACGAAAAGATACAGATCAATTTAGTGGTACTAACTTTCAACAAGGAAGTGTCATTCATACCATGTACAGCACAGTGCCAGATTTATAAATGAGCCCATTAGGCCTATTCTGTATTTTAATGTTAGACTGATTTATTTACTTTTTAATTTAGGTTTATCACATCTATAAATAATAATTATCACCACTGCTTTTTTCTAAAATGTATTGAAGGGGCACTCTCAGTTTGAACTTGACAAAACATCATCACCATACAATTCACATATTAAAAATGCAACGAACAGACAAACAAATACAAACAAGTTCTGGTAATGTCACTTTTTTGCTAAACTGTATACAGCAAGTTCCAAACTGATAAAGGAATAGGATTAGTGCCATCTTCATGCTTTCTCTCCTTGCTTTTGGTGGTAGTCACCAGATACTGTCCTTTCAGGAACAATGAAATCACATAAACCACAGGTTTCAAATGTCTAAAAGGAGGGCCAAGCAAATTCATTAATATAAGATTTAATTTGATTAAATGCAATGATGCTCTTGTTGGAATCATGATCGAGTTCATTTCTGAGATGTCTAGAGAGAAAAATATTCTAGACATGGTGCTGATAAAACCAGATGACCTCTTTAAAGAAACTGAAGTTATACGTCACAAAGCTGTTTTTGTCATGCCGTTCATTAAAAATAAATGCAATAAAAAAGGAAGGTTGTAAAAGTAGGACTGTTAGACAATACCATATGGTTGATAAGACAGATGTGGGGGAGTTTTCAAGAATTATGATCAGTGGAAAATGGTAAATAAAAATATAAACAGCCTATGGGATGGGATGGGTTTAAAGCATATTTTTGACAAGTGTGAAAACAGGTATGTACCTTTAAAGGTGTTAAGGAATGGGAAACACCCACTATATTAAAACAGAGAAATAAAGAGATTAAGAAGGAGATACAGGTTAGAAATAAATAGAGTTAGGAATGGTTGAGTAAAGAGAGACTGAAGGAACCAACATACATTTTTACATATTTATTCTTACAGAATTGGTATCCCATACGACTGCAGAGGATATCAAAAATTAAAAACTATCTGGAATTAGAGTCTCTTCACGAAAGATGTGAGAACTTTGATATTAGTTTCATTTATAAATTGCTCTACTTTCATGTAAATTTCCAATAATCCAGAACAATTTAGCAAAAAAGGCTCAATTTGTAGGATTCCAGCAAGATTTAGCAGATATTCGAGATCCAGGTGAGATAGACTGTATTGTCAGTTTAGGGAAAAATGCAAGGGTATGTATAGGTATTTCAAGGCAGAAAGGGGTTCCTGGAAGGACGTTCCAGGGAACATTAATGAACAAGGGGAGTGTATATTTGAGGAGGCAAAAGTATTTAGTCAGCAGGATGTAAAGATTGTTCGATATAAGGATAATATCCAGGTAGAGGACATTATGAATACTGGTAAAGTACTGAAATTTTCCTGTGATAATTAAGATATTTACAAAAAAGTATACAATAGTTGAAAGCTAGAAAAGCAGCTGAAATGGAAAAAATTTCTAGGGATACACTTTAAAGCATTGAGTTGGGATATAGTGCCGTATCTGAAATATTTATTTGATTACTCTTTGTATGGTGGAGCTATACCAAATGAATGGAGAGTTGCTAGAGTAGCCCAGTATTCAAGGAAAGTGGGAAAATCATAAAGTTGATAACTACAGGTCAGTCAGCTACATATGCTGCATATAAGCTTTGATAGAGCATTCTTTCTGATTATAATAGATGCAACTGCAAAATTATTAACCGATTTGATAGAAGGCAGTTCGCATTTTGGAAATGTTATTCCAGTGAAGCTCAACTTGTAAGATTCCAGCAAGATATAGCAGATATTTCAGGTTCAGGAGCTCAAATGGACTCTATCGCAATTTACCTATACAAGGCTTTTGATAGGGTAGATCATGGGAGACTGCTGAGGAAAATGAGGGCTATTGCACTAAACAAAAAAGTGATAATATGGGTGGATAAATTTCTACTATAACATAGAACTCAAAGAGAGGTGAAGCAAGGTCCTGCAAGGAAGTATTATTGGACCTTTATGTTATTTTATGCATACCTGCCAACTTTACAAAACCAAAAATCAGGAGATTTTGATATGAAAATCAGGAAAAATAAGAAGATACAAATGGTCAAAACCGCTTATTTTACATGTCTTGTCTCAAAAACAGACTGTTGCTATAAGAGGCTACAAGGCTAAAAATGACACATCTCTATTTGCTCACAGGAAGTATGTGAGTGAGATGATCGGTCTCTGATAAGCCGTCCGAAAATATTATTTATGTATACAAATGATAATGATTAAAGAAATGGAATCACAGACAAGGCTTTTTGCAGGTAATGTTGTACTGTATAGCAGAGGTTCTCAAACTTCTGTAAGAATGTAGTTCCCCTCCTTCATGACTAAAAGTTCAGTGTAACCCCACAAAAAAAAAAATCGTTAAATGACAGGTTAAAAAAATATGAATATGGTATTTGCCTAATTATTAAGACAATTTTAATTGATTGAAAACTGTTCTTTTAAATACACAGAATAAATAAGCCAAGATCATGAAGTGAAACACAGTTTTTGTAAAAAATCACAAGAAATGCAATAGTTTGTGTTTGCACCAAGTATTATGCAATGATAATAAAATAACAAAACCTCTGTGACTCAGACGGCAGCGCATCGGCCTCTCGCCACTGGATACTGTGGTTCAAATCCCGGTCATTCCATGCAAGATTTGTGCTGGACAAAGCGGAGGCGGGACAGGTTTTTCTCCGGGTACTCCGGTTTTCCCTGTCATCTTTCATTCCAGCAACACTCTCCATTCTCATTTCGTAGCATCTATCAGTCATTAATATATCACTTTGGGAGTTGTGACCCCATCGTAATAGTAGCCTATACGGGGTGTTTCAAAAATAGGGGGCATAATGTCAGGTATATATTGGTTACATGTAGACAATCAAAATAGTGCATTACAACATGTGTCTGGAAATGCTTATGGCGTTCACAACACTGAACTTCACTGGAACGTTTTTCTTCTGCAGGTCATTGTCATTACAGAAGAAGTTCGAAATTTCCACCTCCTGCTTGAATACAGACTTCACATCGATGTCTCATTGACATGCGAACACGATCCCAAACTCCAGGAGTATTGCGTATGTCCTCACACGATGCCACAATTCGATTTCGAAGGGTTTCCACATCAGGCACCGGAGACGAATACACCGATAATTCTAAATGGCCCCCAAGTAGAAAACAACAGGGTTCAGATCAGGTGAGCGTGGAGACCAAGCAATCGGGCCACCTCTACCTCTCCATCGATGAGGAAACATTCGATCCAAGTCGATGAGACATCGATGTGAGGTCTTCTGTAATGACAATGACCTGCGGAAGGAAAACGTTCCGGTGAAGTTCAGTGTTGTGAAGGCCATAACTCGGAAATGAAGCATTTCCGGACACATGTTGTAATGAACTATTTTGATTGTCTATGTATAACAAATACATATCTGAAATTATGCCCCCCCATTTTTGAAACATCCTATATATGATTCATTCATTACACCCTTGACCCGGTCACTGACTGGAAAACATGTTGTAGGTTTTCATTTTCAATAAAATAACAAAGCATTCCCTGTTTGTATGAAAGTTTCATTAAACGTTACATGTTGCCCTTAATACCAAAATAATAACTAAGATGGAATAACTTTACCCTTAATTCTAGAAGTTGGAGATTATGAATCATCAGAATTTCAGTGGCATGACATATTTTTCTGATGTGTGGTACCGTACTTACTGTTTAGATACACCACAGATAAAAAACCTGCCCTTGCATAGATTTGTTATAGAAAAACAGATCATGAACTTGATGGCACAGTCAGTAATATGAGGACCACGTACCAGAGTTTGAGGACCACTGCTGTATAGAGTAATAAATAAGTTACAGCATTGTGAGCGACTGCAAAGAGACCTCAACAGTGTTGTGAGGTGGGCAACAGAGAGTGGTAAAATGGTGAACAGGATGAAAAATCAGGTTAAAAGTTTCACCAGGAGGAAACGTCCTCTCAGTTTTAATTGCTGTGTTGATGGGGAGAAGGTATCTAATAAGGGTTCTTGTAAGTACTTAGGTGTTAATATAAGGAAAGATCTTCATTGGGGTAATCACATTAACTCCCCTTCCTATAAACGAATATTGGGGCAAATATTCATTTATAAGAAGGGGAGTTAGGGATAGGAATAACTTACCGAGGGAGATCTTCAATAAATTTCCAATTTCTTTGAAATCATTTAAGAAAAGGCTAGTAAACAACAGATGGGGAATCTGCCACCTAGGTGACTGCCCTAAATGCAGATCAGTATTGATTGATTGTTGTATATAAATGTTACAGATCTCTTCATGTAGTTATGAGAGTATTTAAGATTTGTAGTAAGGATATGCCGGCCCCCTGGTGTAGGGGTAGCGTGCCTGCCTCTTACCCGGAGGCCCCGGGTTCGATTCCCGGCCAGGTCAGGGATTTTTACCTGGCCCTGAGGGCTGGTTCGAGGTCCACTCAGCCTACGTGATTAGAATTGAGGAGCTATCTGATGGTGAGATGGCGGCCCCGGTCTAGAAAGCCAAGAATAACGGCCGAGAGGAATCGTCGTGCTGACCACACGACACCTCGCAATCTGCAGGCCTTCGGGCTGAGCAGCGGTCGCTTGGTAGGCCAAGGCCCTTCAAGGGCTGTAGTGCCATGGGGTTTGGTTTGGTTTAGTTTTAGTAAGGATGTAAAGGAGAGGGCATATAAGTCTCTGGTAAGACGTCAGTTAGAGTATAGTTCCAGTGTATGGGATCCACACCAGAATTATTTGATGCGACTGGAAAAGATCCAAAGGAAAGCAACTTGATTTGTTGTGGGTAATTTATGATAAACGAGTAGTGTTATGAAATTGTTGCAAACTTTGGACTGGGAAGACTTGGGAGTAAGGAGATGAACAGTTCAATAAAGTGAGCTGTCAGTGAAGAGATGGCTTGGAATGACATTAGTAGCAAATAAGCTTGAGTAGAGCTTTCAAAGGTAGGATAGATCATGATATGATTTGATGAGGACAAATTAGTACAAATATTCATTTATAGAAAGAGAAGTTGGGAAAGGGAAAATTTATCAAGGGAATGTTCAATAAATTTCAAATTTTTTTGAAGTCCTTTAAGGAAAAACTACGTAATCTATCGATAGGGAATCTGGGATGACAATCCTAAATGCAGATCAATGGTGATTGATTGAGCCTTGTTCATGTTTACTCATTGAAATTAGTATGTTGCCTGTAGAGTTAAAAAGAGACGGTAGATATGATGGACATTTCTTCTCCATTATATATTCTCAAACATGTTAGGATTTGTCGCTCAGGTATTATATTAACAGTATAGTGAAAATATAAAACTAAAAGTTCCTAATTTTACTTAACATTATCTAACATCTTCCAGTGTTTTGCTTGGCACTGATTTCAAAACTCTGAAAATATCTGTATTTTTTTCCTATGAAGTTTCTTTATAAAATGTTTAAGGAGTATGCATAGCCCTGTCATATTATTTTACCAGTATTTGAAAATTATATTTTTGAACCCTGTTATAAAGAGTTACCCACGGTCTTACATTGTGTACCTCCTCCAGAATTCACCAACTTGACACATACAAATGATATGATGATGCCTGTTAATGCGTTTCAAATGGTAATACTAATGCACATGCACTATTTCTACACTGCTCACATGTAGATCCTAGGAGCTAAGACAGTTAATTTAATATTCAAGCTATAATTAATGGTTTTACATAGACTGATAAGGAACCTCCGTAGCTTAGATGGTAGCGCACCGGCCTCTCACCGCTGGATTCTATTGTTAAAATCCTGGTCACTCCATGTGAGTTTTGTGCTGGACAAAGCAGAGGTGGAACAGGCTTTTCTCCAGGTGCTCCAATTTTCCCTTTCATCTTTCATTCCAGCAACACTCTCCAATATCATTTCATTTCATCTGTCAGTCATTAATCATTGCCCAAAAGGAGTGCGACAGGCTTCGGCAGCCAGCACAATTCCTATCATCGCTGCTGGATGGGGGCTTCATTCATTTCATTCTTGACCCAGTTGAATGACTTGAAACAGGCTGTTGATTGTTATTTTCATATAAACTGATACCTTCCGCCAAAAATATTTTTAAAAACCTATCTTCAATATTTAATTTCTTAATATAGCCTTACAAATGTTAGTTTTGTAGATAAGATAACTTTCCTGATACTTCACTTATAATACAATGGGAGCAGGCACCCTAATGAACTGTGCCCCAGGCGCCAAGTACCCTAAGTCCGGGCTTCATCCCATACACTTTTTGAACACAAAAAAAAAAAAAAAAAAAAATCATGAGTTCTTCACAGAATGCAACAACTGTTATCATGATACAGTAACCATCAGTATTAAGTCTACCTGGTGGCCATAAACATTAAGACATCAAGTCTCTATGGTCTGACACCATCTTTAGCCAGTTTGAGTCACATTGGTCAAAAATATTCACCATCAGAATGTTGGCCGACATGCTAAGAGAGGTGGTGGTATGTAATTCCTAATCACTAGATTGCATGCCAAAAACCTGGATTCAGTACCAAACCTCTCTGCAGTGTTCATATGGAGTGAGAACATATGACACGGTTGACGGTGATTAGTCTGTCAGATGGAGATGTTAAGCCTTGAACAGACCCCTTGATGCTATTCGACGGGAATAGGCTATGTGCCAGCACCATGTTTCACCCTCTCCCTTCCTACTACCATATATCATATCATTAATTTCATCTGATGGACTTCTCTAATGATGTTGTTGTCAGGAAGGGCATCCAGTTATAAGAACTTGCTTCAGTGATTCATCTCACTTCCTACCCTACCCCGTAAAGAAATGGGGCAGTGGGTCAGATATCAGATATCTGACCATCTGTGCATTGCGGCATCGTTCAGCAACTGCCAGTCAACTGAAATTCACAGTTCAAAAGAATTAGAGGAACATGTTTCGTAACGTCTGGTATGTGAACGTTAATTTGGTAGATGGGTTCCAATGGTCGTACAGCATACCTTGAAAACTTAGCTATTCAGGGTATGTCAAATCGAAGTTATACTCCATCTGTAGACGTAGCCATGATTAAACTGTCAGGTGACCCTTCAAAACAAAGTTAATAGCGGTGCGTCCATGTGTCGTTGTGAGGTACACAGACTACTGCGGTCATTTGAGCACATTGAACGTAAACCAGCACATCCCATGAGATATCTTAACAAGGTTCAAGTCGCAAGGGCCATCTCTTTGATCCAAGAAGGATGGACTTTTTGTCTTGTTGCTGTGGATCTCAGTGTCTCTCCGTCAGTTATTCAACGCTTGTGGAATTGCTACATTAAGACAGGCTAGTTCACAAGGAGGGTTGATCAAGGTCACGGATGCATGACAACCCCAAAGGATGACCGATATCTGACCATCTGTGCGTTGCAGCATCATTCAGCAACTGCCAGAAAACTGCAACAAGACCTCGGAGGGTCACTGGAGTCACGGTGTCTGATCAGACAGTAAGGAACAGGTTAAGAGAAGTGTCCTTACAACCCAGACGTCCTGTTTGAGTGCCCCATTTAACACAGCAACATTGCGCAGCTCGCCTTCTGTTTGCCCATACCCACTTAAACTGGCAACTTTGCCAATGGAAATCTGTGTTGTTCACAGACGAGTACAGATTTCCCCTGACAAAGCGTAATGGGCGTCAACGTGTACGTAGATGCTGTGGTGAGCAGTACATGCCAAATATTGTCCAGGAACGTGACCAGTTCGGACATGGTTCTGTGATGTTGTGGGGTGGCATCAGTATTGATGGCCGTATGGATCTTGTCATCGTCCGTGGTAATCTTACCGCTGTGGGGTACATTGAGCAGATACTGCTACAGCATGTGTTGGCCCTGAATTTGTACTCATGCACGACAATGCCAGGGCTCATGTAGCGCGCATCACTAGAACTGTCTTGCGAGAACTGGACATTCAAGAGATGGAATGACCAGCAGTGAGTCCCGACCTTAATCCCATTGAGCATGTGTTGGATTGGCTTGATAGAAATTTTCGTGGGCGTCCTGTTCCACCAAACTCTTCAATACCTCAAACAGGCTCTCACTGAAGAATGGGACCTGATACCACAACATGACCTCCATTGACTTATATGGAGTATGCCACATAGGTGCCAAGCTGTGATGAATGCTCTTGGAAGACATACACCATACTGAACCTCTCCAGCTGTGATAAAAATCCACCCTGGAGGACTGTTATCACTTTGTTTTTTCCCCTATGTGGACATTTCCATTTGTGTTCTGAAAATGAACGTGAATCCATCGATGTTCTTTTGTATACTTCAGTGGTAAAGGATAAAGGTTTAGTTGGTAATATACCTGAGTGTGAGGTATTGTTTTGTGGAGTATGGCATACGTTCAAAAACATGTTCCCCTAATTTTTTGAAACATTTGAAACTGGGATGGTTATTCTTATTAAACTTTTCAAGGATAAAACAAATAACCTCATTGGAACTGTCATCTTCAGTAATTCAGTAATTGACCCTTGGGACAGAAATAAGTACTGTGGCGATTACTAATATTGCAGTCAGAAAGATATAATGTAGTTTATCCACATTACACAAAACATTGGGAGGGAGGGGGGGGGGGGGGCGTAAAACAGTAAACAGTAATTTAAAATATTATTTAGAGCTTACCTGTATCTGCCTATGCATGATGCTTGGCTATCCAGATTGATGTACGTAGTGCTATAGTACACTGATTTGTTTATTATTATTATTATTATTATTATTATTATTATTATTATTATTATTATTATTATTATTATTATTATTATTATTACATACAGAATGATACACAGTATATCATTTTGGCACTATCACAACACTATATTATACTATTTCAGAACACTGGATATACGCTCCTAAACTTATTTCACTGGATGAGTTGGCGATGCGGTTAGGGGTGCACAGCTGAGAGCTTGCATGTGGGAAATGGTTTCGAATCCCACTTTCGGCAGCCCTGAAGATGGTTATCCATGCTTTCCCATTTTCACACCAGGCAAATGCTGGGACTGTAACTTAATTAAGGCCACAGCGACTTCCTTTCCACTCCTAGGCCTTTCCTGTCCAGTCGTCGCCAAAACACCTATCTGTGTCAATGAGTTGGCCTAAAGAGAATTGTAAAATAAACGTTATTTCCATCATAAAACTCTATACAGTACTTCACAACACTATGCTTTCTTCTACATATGAAACAAAGAAACTTGTTTTCTTGTCTTTCTAATCCTACCTTTCTGAATACAGTCCTGAGCTGAGTGCATTAGTTCGAGAAGAGTGGAAGAGTAAGTTGTAATGGAAAATTTCTTTATGTCACAAAAGCACTGTGTTGGCCTGTTGATGGGTTCAAATCTTGTTTTGATCTTGATTTTCTTGCTCGTCTCCTTCTTCCGTCTCCTCCTCTTTCTCGGCCTTTCTCACTGCCAGAAGGGCTGTGGCTGATTCAAAAATGTGGTGTGTCATAAGTTGTTCATCACTTTGAATGAAGTTCTCTGCTTTGCAGGGAATGTTTTTTGCATGACACAAGTTAGATATTGTCCATGAGTTTTCAAGCACCTTATTCGTTCCACCATTCGTATTATCTCTCTCTCCAAACACGTGTTTCAGTTTGTCCAAAGAATGACATTGGTCATACTAGCACCAGAAATTCACAAAAATTACATGTAGGACTACGTCAGTTCCTATAATTTTCCACATTTTACAAGTATATTTTAAAGAATTCTTTCATTTTTTGTTTCTGTTCCCACATTGAGGAGATTCTGTATTATACAAAAGTAAGAACATTATAATGCCGTAAGCTTCGCCAGGACCGAGAAAATATCCTGTAATGAGCAAGTTCCACTTTGAGCACATTTTATTGTACTAGGCTAGTAAAGGTACAGTGGATGATTCTGTATATTGCTCAAGTACTCTTATGTATGTCCGCCTCTGTGGTGTAGTGGTTAGCGTAATTAGCTGCCACCCCCGGAGGCCCGGGTTCGATTCCCGGCTCTGCCACGAAATTTGAAGAGTGGTACGAAGGCTGGAACGGGGTCCACTCAGCCTCGGGAGGTCAATTGAGTAGAGGTGGGTTCGATTCCCACCTCAGCCATCCTGGAAGTGGTTTTCCGTGGTTTCCCACTTCTCCTCCAGGCGAATGCCGGGATGGTACCTAACTTAAGGCCACGGCCGCTTCCTTCCCTCTTCCTTGCCTATCCCTTCCAATCTTCCCATCCCTCCACAAGGCCCCTGTTCAGCATAGCAGGTGTGGCCGCCTGGGCGAGGTACTGGCCATACTCCCCAGTTGTATCCCCCGACCAAGAGTCTGAAGCTCCAGGACACTGCCCTTGAGGCGGTAGAGGTGGGATCCCTCGCTAAGTCCGAGGGAAAAACCGAACCTGGAGGGTAAACAGATGATGATGATGACTCTTATGTATTCTGTG
Organism: Anabrus simplex; assembly: GCF_040414725.1. Lineage (NCBI taxonomy): Eukaryota > Metazoa > Arthropoda > Insecta > Orthoptera > Tettigoniidae > Anabrus > Anabrus simplex. The sequence continues at coordinate 289,201,910 of NC_090271.1, forward strand.
AACAATGTTTTAAAATTTTCATCAATTTGTTCAGTTGGAAGCATTAGTTTTGAAACATGAAATAAATCACCTTTTATATATCTCTAGTCATGGTATAGCAATTAGAAATATATTTTTGAAGGTGATTATTTAATTTTTCACGACTGCCTTGTACTCAAAATAAACAATGCAGTTGTGAAAATTAAATATTCATTGACTTGATACATAATAGGCGACTTGCATGCACTCTACAGTGTACCAGACCTGCCATCCTTTCCAACAGAACAAATATGACCTAAACCACTATAGTTCAATTATTCGATAGAGCAACTGCCATAAACTTGGGAGGTTGTGGGTTCAGATCCCATTGGTGTCCAGTTGGCCATTTTTGTTCTGTGCTCATAACATCTCTTTAGTATGTTCTGTATGCACTGAACACTACCTAACATGTTGAAAGTTCATTTTTAATATATTTGTAAGTGTGTCAGGAAATTCCCTCCAGGATTTAGCATATTATCAGATCAACCCGATATCAGAGAAGAATTCATAGCATCTTTTGCTACCCGTACAAAATTTACAAACTAAAAGTTCATTGGCCTTCAACATTGGTTTTGTATTTTATTTTATTTTTTTACTTTTATTTTTAATTTTTGGCTTCAGTTACAGTTTATATGTTTTGAACTGTCCAGAACTGGAGAATGTTGATTTTTCTGGACAAGGAACAAGTAACCATGCATATGACCAATATTGAGATGGATGATTACAGTGGATTCTCATTATAATAACATTCCTCTGAGAAAACATATTTGTCATTTACACCGTGTTAGTGAGAAATTATTTTACTGACTGTTCCTTCACAAACTATTGCTCCAGTATGACACGAGACCTTCTGAATGCTTTTGATAATAAATTCTGTATTCATTCTTTTTTTCCTTTTCAGCCCAAAACTCGCCACCAGAGACCTTTTGGCTGGGATAAAGATTCAAATATAGTGCCGTTCCGTCTTCAAGACCCTCCGCCTCCTCAGATGCGGTTCGGAAGCCTTCCCTATGACGGAGCCTTGCAACTGTCGAGATTCCCACCTCCATGGCTACCTCCTCGCACGGTGCCCGGAGTAGTTGAGAGACATCGTGAAGTACGCCGAAGAGGTTCTGACGATCCTCCTGGTACTGCACCCAGTACAGACTGTACGCCAGAAGAGGAAGAAGATCGTGCCAACTTCTCCGACGACTCGCTCGAACAACTTCCAGTACCAGCCAATAAGCGGAGCAGTATCGCTTGGGAGGTGCCACTCGATGATACGGAAGCCCTGCTCACTCCTGGCAGTACCAAGGTCATAGGACGACGTAGACGGCGCTCTGGGGACCATTCCAGTAAGATATAATTCTGCTTTTATTTTAAAAAAACACTAAGTTATGGTATTGTTTTCCTCATGATTGACTTTTTGATTTTAACCTGACACAACTTTAGCTCTTTTATTTCTCTTGGTTACAATGCATAGAGTAATGCAAACAATCACTGAGCTGTCCAGAAGGTTCTGAACATTTCTGACTTTTATTTGTTTGATATTTAGTGTTAGTTCATACCATGTTGTAACTGCTTGCAAATTGATCATCAATTGTGTGTCATAGCAATGTTTGGTCACAATCAGTAGAAACTCGAGTATTCCTATTTAGTGTTGCATATACAGTTTCATTTTTGAAACATGATGCTATTCTTCCATTAGGCAAACATTGATCAAAGCAGTAGCTTATTCCATCAAAAGAGCCATCAAAATCATGTATGGATTCCCCTTCCTCAAACCATCACATGAAGTTTTTTCAGAGTCAAATATTCTGCCATTCCATAAACAAATTGCATTTTCATCAGCAGTCTTTATGTATAAGCTAGACAGGAAATTAACCCATTCTACTGTTAACTTCTCCCATTTTAGTGAAATTCATGGTTATGAAACTAGAGGATCATTAAGGATATATCCCTCTCATTCTAATTCAGTAAAGTACGGAGTGAAAGGCATAGAATCATCAATGTTTAGGGAATATAATGTGTTGCCTCCTGATATAAAGAACTGTAAATCGGTTATATGTTTTAAGAAAAAACTGAAGGAATATTACTCTTTTACAGATATCTTAATATAATCTCTATATAACTTGCTTTAATTAATACAATAATATATATATTGTCCATATTTAGTATATTACAGCCATGCAATATCTGAATATACTTCTGAAAAATTATGATCCTAACATGTAAAAAAAAAAAAAAGTACTTGTCACTTTACAGAAAAGCCATTGTATATGAAATGTAATTATTGTGTTGCCTTAAAAAAGTATGTACTGTATTGTCCCTATCACGAGCCAGAGGCTCATGGGACCTTTTGTCACCAATAAATAAATAAATAAATAAAAAAATATTAGCTGGCTGAAACTATGAATTGTAGGAATTTTTTTTTTTTAATTTGTGTAAGCCCTATTATCTTAATAGCAAATTCTTTACTTTATTTTCTTTAATTATTACGGGAAATACGCACAAAATGTCATTCGTCGCGGCTAACCGATTTGCATAGCGCCACGGCAAGTTGTGGAGACTTTGCATGTACTGTGAGAAAGGGTAGCAGAGGTATATTTTTTTGCCAAAATCATGGACACCGAGGTATGATTCACTGACTTGCCACACGCATTCATCTGTCTGGCAGTCTCTTTAGTGTCTGTTAGTTTCTTATGTCTTTTCACGAGCGTTTAATCCTGATGTAAACATGGTATGTCCACGCCTCCGCCAAAGAAAAGAGTTGTGATTTGCTGAGCGTGTAGTACCGACCTCCACCCTGTCAACGTCTCGTGTTAGGACGTACAAGGCTGCACATCTCATACGACTACAGTGCGAACATCTGAACTTCTGAATAAACGACTAAACCTGGATTCTGTTCACTTAGTTTATTGAACACATTCACAATGCACTGCCTATTGCCGCTTCTAAGCGGTTTTTCTCTTTGGTGCTTCACTATACGCGATGGTCCTACCTCTTGCTTCATTTCTCTCACTATGAATACTGACACTGACTGCTGCTGCAGGATGCAACACCTTATCTCCACACTGTACAGCTTGGGACGTTCCCTCACTATGAGAAGACTTCTTGTATTACACCACGCCTTGTGCCTTCATTTCTCGTTATTTAATCACTATTTTATTTTAAAAAAAGCATATATATACCAGTATATATGACGACCATATTTTAATTTGATTACATACTCTTTCAAACTCTCTAAATGTAACACACTAAAATAAAATAAAATTAATGCGATGTACTACTTTTCTTCGAGCTCACACAATCGAGTGAGTGGGTGAGTGGGAAGGTTGCTTCTCCAATGAACTACGTTTATGTTCTCGTGCAAAGGAAAGGTGCTCCGCCTATTTGTTTACATCAGGATTAAACTCTCGTGAAAAGCGGTATAGTGTGTAGTCAAATACTAAATGTTTAATTGCATAATCACACTGTACTTCTATTTACACTGACTGACAGAGCAAATGCAACACCAAGAAGGAGTGGTTCGAAAGGGATGAAAGTTGGGGAAAAAACAGAGGCGGCACGGACGAATAATTGATGTTTATTTCAAACCGATATGCAGGTTACACAATGCGCACGGCATCGACTCAGTAGGATGTAGGACCACCGCGAGCGGCGATGCACGCAGAAACACGTCGAGGTACAGAGTCAATAAGAGTGCGGATGGTGTCCTGAACGATGGTTCTCCATTCTCTGTCAACCATTTGCCACAGTTGGTCGTCCGTACGAGGCTGGGGCAGAGTTTGCAAACGGCGTCCAATGAGATCCCACACGTGTTCGATTGGTGAGAGATCCGGAGAGTACGCTGGCCACGGAAGCATCTGTACACCTCGTAGAGCCTGTTGGGAGATGCGAGCAGTGTGTGGCGGGCATTATCCTGCTGAAACAGAGCATTGGGAAGCCCCTGAAGGTACGGGAGTGCCACCGGCCGCAGCACATGCTGCACGTAGCGGTGGGCATTTAACGTGCCTTGAATACGCACTAGAGGTGACGTGGAATCATACGCAATAGCGCCCCAAACCATGATGCCGCGTTGTCTAGCGGTAGGGCGCTCCACAGTTACTGCCGGATTTGACCTTTCTCCACGCCGACGCCACACTCGTCTGCGGTGACTATCACTGACAGAACAGAAGCGTGACTCATCGGAGAACACGACGTTCCACCATTCCCTCATCCAAGTCGCTCTAGCCCGGCACCATGCCAGGCGTGCACGTCTATGCTGTGGAGTCAATGGTAGTCTTCTGAGCGGACGCCGGGAGTGCAGGCCTCCTTCAACCAATCGACGGGAAATTGTTCTGGTCGATATTGGAACAGCCAGGGTGTCTTGCACATGCTGAAGAATGGCGGTTGACGTGGCGTGCGGGGCTGCCACCGCTTGGCGGCGGATGCGCCGATCCTCGCGTGCTGACGTCACTCGGGCTGCGCCTGGACCCCTCGCACGTGCCACATGTCCCTGCGCCAACCATCTTCGCCACAGGCGCTGCACCGTGGACACATCCCTATGGGTATCGGCTGCGATTTGACGAAGCGACCAACCTGCCCTTCTCAGCCCGATCACCATACCCCTCGTAAAGTCGTCTGTCTGCTGGAAATGCCTCCGTTGACGGCGGCCTGGCATTCTTAGCTATACACGTGTCCTGTGGCACACGACAACACGTTCTACAATGACTGTCGGCTGAGAAATCACGGTACAAAGTGGGCCATTCACCAACGCCGTGTCCCATTTATCGTTCGCTACGTGAGCAGCACAGCAGCGCATTTCACATCATGAGCATACCTCAGTGACGTCAGTCTACCCTGCGATTGGCATAAAGTTCTGACCACTCCTTCTTGGTGTTGCATTTGCCCTGTCAGTCAGTGTAATTGTAATACATGTGTATATTATTCCTTTGGTGAAAGTTTTATTCTATACGGTAGTCTAGTATTGAATCAAAATCTCAAAACCTATTATTACCACACTTAGGTTGGTGAAATCTTTACCTCTCTGTGAAAATTTGCCCAGAGAGCATTAAAAAATCTACCCTTTATAGCTTTTTCTCCAGTTTTCATGCATATCTTCATGCATGATTTGCTCAACCTTCATGACTGTCTCGATGGGATTTGATGGTCTCCCTCTCCTTTGTTCATCATGAATTTCAGTCCGACCGGCTGCAAACTCTCTACACCACTTATGAACATTTTTGACATCCATGCACAACTCACCATACACTTCTGTCAATTGGCGATGGATTTCAATTGGTTCAGTACCTTTTGCATTCAAAAACCAAATAACTGCGCGCACTTTGGACTTGGCGGTAACATCCAACAGGAGCTCCATTCTCAACGGCTGTCAAGCCAAGACTGAGTGCCTCAGCGCGGCGTGCACATGTTTATATGCGAGCACGGGAAACACTCTTCACAATATTGTAACCAACAGCCACACATACAGAGTTCTGTATTTATAAAAAAATAGGAGACCTTATTTTTGGGATTACCCTCGTACACTGTGGGTTTCAGCCCTTGTCACCGTAGCATACTTGCCATGCTGCGATCCTTGCAGCTCAGAGGATCGTGTTCAAATCCTTAATTTGAATTTATGCGCGAAGCGGTCTGATTGGCTAATTTCAGCAGCTGAAAACATGACAATGGCACGAGAAATCTAATTATATTTTTCAAATTATTTATCAGTATAACCAGCCCTCTACCACTCACATACCTGGTTCATGTTATTTCCAACCACCCTGTATAGAAGACATAAGTTAGGAAGCATACAAATTATTTCTTAAATATGTACAGAGCCTTTAATGTTTACTAGAAGCCCTAGTTTTCTGCAGATATTGACAGAGAATTGTGGGATGGTCCCTCCAGCTTCAATTAGTAGGTCAACAACTTCTATTTCATCAAGGTATTTCCGTTTGTAGTAATCTATGATTGATTTGTATATAGATTTTTTCTTCCTGTCAGCGTGTTCAGGCTGGTTGGTGTCTGTCTCAGATCTGACAGTTGGGTCAAGAATGTATGCTTTTTCATTATCTTTATAAACAATCACATAATTTCTTCTTATGCTCCCTTATGCAGAAGAACCATATATGATGTATCCTCTTTTTTTTTCAAACTTTCAGTGATTAGGGATCTTGTTGTATGGTGCCTCAAATTTTGCAGTGCTTCACCGTGTGCGCAGAAACCGAGATAGGCTCAGGATGTCATCACACTGACCAAACAACAGTCATTTACCTGCAGGCCATCTTGGCAGGCTGAGGCTCTTGATAAGCTGTATATGCATCAAGGGTTTTGTTTAAAAATCAAGATGCTACAACTGTTCAAATTGAGACCTAAAAATTAAATAATACCGTCTTTCTATTTGTAACTTTACAGGAGAGCAAAAGAAAGGTTAAAATGTACACATTTTGTTAATCGCTGCCTTAAACTTCCTCTGCGTAACAGAGCTAGTAGAGTGTCAGATAGTCTTTTCGGCACTCCATGCCGTATGATGACGGCACCTTTGGTGACACATTTGGTGTTTACCTGACAAAATTCAATAACACTCAGCTATAGATCCCTCTTGAGTTGAAGGAAGTGACAGCAGGAAAAAGTGCCACAAGCAGGATTTTGTTTAAGGTGGATCGCAGCTTGCAAGTAAGTGACCCACACACTATGATCTTGAAACTACACTATGCGGCACAAATGAAATGTGACATGCAGGTTCTAATATCACGACGGACTACCGCAGACTCAAAATACCATTGAGTTGAGGTCTGGCATGACCTCATCCGCCCAAAGCTGTTGGCCCCTGTGGGGGGTCGAATTATTTACCGCCACTCGATCCCCCAGTTTGGAGTAAAACAGAATGATGAGAATCATGCACATGCTGCTTGCATCTCTTTCTGAATATCTAATGAGCTGAAATGCCTTCAATTAGCCAGTAATGATGATGATGATGAATGGAAAATAATTCACATGCGATGCCATTGCTCGATCATTATCACAGTTTTTTCCAGGGTAGGGGCTTCCTAGCTGAGGTAGTAAAGGCGTGCTTGATTCTGCCTGAAAACCATGGGTTCAATCCCTGTCAGGAAGTTGAAAAATTTAGGAACAAAATTTCCTATTCTGGAGAGGCACATGGTCTGCAGTAAACTCAACCTACACTAAAAATGAGCACCAGGTTGTTAATTTCTGTTAGTAAAGGCAGCTGGGCATAGAGCTAACCATTGTATCCCACTTAGAACCAAGGCTACATTCCACTCCTTCAAGGGCCTTCATGGCTCATATGGAAGCGTTGGAACTTCCTCCAGCTAGCAAAGAATGGTCCTGTATTGCTCCATTGCCCATTCATAGTTAGCACACCATATGGTGAATGCATGAATTGCACACGTTCAGGACCACACTTCTTGACAGTTGCTGAAATAGAAATGAATTTTAAAAGAAACATTTATATACAATAGCATTGCCCAACTCCCCGACTGAATGGTAAGCATTGAAGCCTTCGATTTACAGGGTCCCAGATTCGATTCCCGGTCAGGTCGGGGATTTTAATTGCTTGTCCCAACACTTTTTTCTTCATATTCAGACAACACACTACACTACCAACCAACACAGGAACATGCAATAGTGATTACATCTCTCCATTTAAGGTTGGTGTAAGGAAGACCATCCGGCCATAAAACAGGGCGAAATCCACATGTGCAACACAGTTCACCCCCTTGACCCCACAGGTGTGAGAAAAGCAGTAGAAGAAGAAAAAGATTTGCGTACAATAATCACAAAGACTTGGCAGTATTATTCTGCTTCAATTCACTCTCATTCTATTCACTTCCATCGCTTGTAACCCCAGCAGTGTTAATAATGATATCATCAGTAGTGCTTTTCATTATACCATAATTCCTCCAGTATTCCTCTTCCAACTCCTGCACCTCTTGTAGTACCCATTCCCATTCGGTGGCAGTGACAGAAGAGAAAGCCTCCAAGGTGAATTTACACAAATTTTTGGCAGTCACATCTCCAGTAAAGTTGTAATCTCTGAAAATATTTTCACCCTTGATAGCCCAGTTTCATTCATACCACAGTTATACATGTGCAGACATATGACAGTTGACAGTATGGCCTTTCTCTTCAGCCATAATGCTCATGTCCTGCTTCTACATACTCGGTTCAAAAAGTTTCTGGAATTTATTGATAACAGAGAACAATATACTGTACATACAAACACTAATGCACAGTATCCCCTTCAAAACAGTTCCCTTTTGCAACAACGCACTTTTGCCAACGTATGTAAAGTTCCTGGAAGCCATTTTGTGAAACCAGTTTTAGTGCTCTTGTCGCATTGACAGTAACTTTGTCAGCATTCATGAATGTCCGTCACTTCAGATGTTTCTTCAGGCATGGAAAGAGAAAGTAATCAGATGGTGAGGGATCAGGGAAGTATGGTGGATGCTCTAAAGCTGTTATGCTGTGTCTAGCAAGGAAATCTTTTACGATAACTGTTCGATGTGCAGGTGCTTTGTCATGCAAAAGGAACCAGTTGTTTTGCTCCCATTTTCAGGAGGTTTCTTTCTCACTGTGTATCTGAGGTGATGAAGGATATCTGTGTACAGTTCTTTCATTACATTGGAATAAACTCATAATGGATGAGACCCTGAGAATCAAAGGAAACTTTTCCTTTGCAAGTATCCCTAAGAAAGCTTTGTTTCCGAGGAGATGATTTTGATTTCCAGTCACGTGATTGTCATTTCAGTACCGGCTTTAAAATACTGGGGTCATAAATATGGAGGGCCCTTTCCCTGGATTATGGGTGAAGACCTCAACGGCATCTACAGAGGAGAAGATAGACTTTGGTACGGTGGAGATTCCGGAAGGGGCAAACCCGTAGCGTCTGTACTCCAGAGGAGTGGCTACAAAATGCGTCTGACTCCGTGTTAGGGGCGGCCTAATTTGAACCTGGCAGAAGGTAATGAAATGCCTTTGGGAGTGGTGAACCCATCGTACAAACAGACTAAAAAATGAGTGCAAGTGAATTGAGGCCTAAGAAAATGCTAGGACGTCACCCTGAAGTGACGCACAGTTCCCGGTGCTCTGGGGGAACTGTGAGAATTGGGCTACCAGACTCACAAGAATCGGTATCATCATTGTCATGAATTTGAATGGCAAGGTAGAAGAACTGATAGAGTATATGGAGAAGAAAGACATAGCAATGATGGGAATGAGTGAGACAAAATGAAAGGGGAAAGGTCAAAAAGAATTGAGGAAAGGGTATAGATTATACAGTAGTGAAGTGGAGGAAATGGTGTTGATGTTATATTGAGAGAAGACCTAGATCAGTGACATGATAATTAAAGTTAGACTTGGACTTGAGAGTGGAATCAAGGATTTTATACAGATGTATGCATCCCAATCGGGGAATGCAGATAAATGTTTAGAAGAGTTTCTGGAAGAAATGGAAATGAAGACAAAGAGGTTATACTAATGGGAGACATGAATGCACAAGTTGGAAGAGACAGACAGGGAAAAGAAGAGATTATTGGCCCCTATAGTTAGGGAAACTAAGATGAAGAAGGAGATTTGGTAATAGATTTTTGTAGAAGGAATGGATTATTTGCAGTCAATACGTGGTTTAGAAAAAAGAACTCGCAAAAATAACTAGACATGGTTGGGGAGATAGAAAGACATAGACAATGATTAACCGTATTTTGGTGGAGAAGGAGAAACATAGACAATTGGAAGAATGTGACAGCAATGCCAAGAGCAGATTTCGAAGGAGACCATAAAGTGGTGGTAGCCAAATTAAGACTTGGTAAAATAACGAAGTTAATAGAAAAAAGGGAAAGAAAAATAAAGGGATGGAAGTTAAGAGAGAAAGAAATAAGGGAAAAGTTTCAAGAAGATCTTAAGAAATAAATCCCCAAAGATGATGGGAACAGGGTGGAAGAGGAATGGACATGTTTCAGAAATGGCTTTGTAAAGTGTGCAGTAAACACCTGTGGAAGACTATCAGGGAGAAAAAAGGAAAAGGGGACTCCTTGGTGGAACAGCAGGGTAAAGGAAGCAGTTAAAGAGAAACAAATGGCTTGGAGGAAGTGGATAGGCAACAATAGTACAGAGAATTGGCAGAAATATAAAGAAGTCAAAAAAGGTATGTAAGAAAATAGTACAAGAAGAGAAATGGAATAGTTGGGAAAGTTTCACAGAAACTTTACAGGAGGATATAAAGGGAAGTAAAATGGTTTTTGTATGGTTTGGTGAAGAATAGTTGAAGAAATAGGGAAGACACAAAATTTGTAAGAACTGAAACAGGGCAGATATTGATGCAAAGAGATGACGTACTGAAAAGATGGGAGGAATACTTCTCAGAATTGCTAAATATTAAATATAGTGAACTGGTAGATGAGAAGGAGCAAGAAGAAACAATGGGGAAAGAAGAAGAACAAGAAAAGGAGATATCGATGTTAGAAATAGAGAAAGCATACAAAAGATGAAGAGCGGTAAAGCAGCAGGAGTGGATGAGGTAACTATGGAAATGATAAAGCAGCAGGACCAGTAGGGCTACAGTGGCTGTATAGATTATTTAAAATAATCTGGAGGAAGAAAGAGATCCCAGAAGAGTGGGGAAAGGATTTAATTATCCCAATATTTAAAAAAGGTGATAAAAAGGAATGTAATAACTACAGAGGGATCACTCTTATTGCCCATATAGCTAAGATCTTTGAGAAAGTATTGGAAGGAAGACTGAGGAGGAAGCTAGAAGGAGAAATGGAAGAAGAACAGTATGGTTTTAGGAAAGACAGATCAATGTTTGACCTGATATTTACATTAAGACATACGATAGAGGAAAGATGGGAGTTTGGAAAAGACATAGTGATGACATTTATTGATATTTAGAAAGCTTATGACAGTGTGCCCAGACAGTTGGTATGGACTCATTAAGGAAAAAACAAGTTAACAGAGTGGAAGTGCAAATGAAAAAAGCTATGTACAAAAACTGTGTTAGTAGTGTGAAGACTAAACTAGGAAAAACAAAATAGTTTAAAGTTGAAACTGGTCTCCAAAAGAAAAGTGTATTATTCCCATACTATTCATCATAGTCATAGATGAAATTCATAAGAACATTAAACAGAGATTGGGAAGACAGGCAACAAAAGCCATGTTGTTTGCAGATGATAGAGTGATATGGAGTGAGGATGAAACGGAAGTGCAAAAGCAAGTAGATATATGGAATCAAGAGATAGAAAAATTCGGGATGAAAGTAAGCACAGAGAAAAGTAAAACAATAGTGATGACAAGGGGAAGGAAAGAAGGAAGAGGAAAGATAAAACTGAATGGTAAAATTCTGGAAGTGGTTAAAAGTTTCAAGTACTTGGGAAGTGTGATCATAGAAGATGGAAAGATAACCGAGGAAATTGGGAAAAGAATACAATAAGCAAACAGCTTCTACCAGAGTGTAAGGTGTATTTTGTGGAACCAAGATGTCCTGAAGGAATGTAAGAATATTATATTCAACCTATTATGAACCCATACTAACTTATGCAGCTGGATCGTGGACTACAACGAAAAGAGAGGAGAGTAGAATACAGGCAGTGGAGATGAAATTCCTAAGAGGTATCTGGTGCAAGACCAGAAAGGATAGAATGAGAAGTGAAGAAAGGACAGAAATCTTGATACTGCAAGACAGGATAGAAACAACAAAGCTAAAGTGGTATGGGCATATGATGAGAATAGGAGAAGAGAGAGTGCCAAAAAAAGTTTTTCAGAGAAGTTAACAGGAAAGAGACCACAAGAAAGACCCCGAAAGGGATGGACAGATTCAGTATGGGAGTGCATAGAGAAGAGGGGAGGAAAACCAGAAGATGTACTTAAAAACAGAAAAAGAGTGGTGGAGAGACAGGCAGCAATGGAGGTCCTTGACTCACAACCCGACCCAGGAGGCTGGAAACAGGAAATGAAGATGATGATTATGTGACTAAGAGAAATAAGAACAAAATTAAGATTAATAGATGGATAAATGAAACATTTACATATAACATAACGTAAAAGTGGTGATGATACACTGACTGACAGAGCAAATGCAACACCAAGGAGGAGTGGTTCGAAAGGGATGAAAGTTGGGGAAAAAACAGAGTCGGCACGGAAGAATAATTGATGTTTATTTCAAACCGATATGCAGGTTACACAATGCGCACGGCATCGACTCAGTAGGATGTAGGACCACCGCGAGCGGCGATGCACGCAGAAACACGTCGAGGTACAGAGTCAATAAGAGTGCGGATGGTGTCCTGAGGGATGGTTCTCCATTCTCTGTCAACCATTTGCCACAGTTGGTCGTCCGTACGAGGCTGGGGCAGAGTTTGCAAACGGCGTCCAATGAGATCCCACACGTGTTCGATTGGTGAGAGATCCGGAGAGTACGCTGGCCACGGAAGCATCTGTACACCTCGTAGAGCCTGTTGGGAGATGCGAGCAGTGTGTGGGCGGGCATTATCCTGCTGAAACAGAGCATTGGGCAGCCCCTGAAGGTACGAGAGTGCCACCGGCCGCAGCACATGCTGCACGTAGCGGTGGGCATTTAACGTGCCTTGAATACGCACTAGAGGTGACGTGGAATCATACGCAATAGCGCCCCAAACCATGATGCCGCATTGTCTAGTGGTAGGGCGCTCCACAGTTACTGCCGGATTTGACCTTTCTCCACGCCGACGCCACACTCGTCTGCGGTGACTATCACTGACAGAACAGAAGCGTGACTCATCGGAGAACACGACGTTCCGCCATTTCCTCATCCAAGTCGCTCTAGCCCGGCACCATGCCAGGCGTGCACGTCTATGCTGTGGAGTCAATGGTAGTCTTCTGAGCGGACGCCGGGAGTGCAGGCCTCCTTCAACCAATCGACGGGAAATTGTTCTGGTCGATATTGGAACAGCCAGGGTGTCTTGCACATGCTGAAGAATGGCGGTTGACGTGGCGTGCGGGGCTGCCACCGCTTGGCGGCGGATGCGCCGATCCTCGCGTGCTGACGTCACTCGGGCTGCGCCTGGACCCCTCGCACGTGCCACATGTCCCTGCGCCAACCATCTTCGCCACAGGTGCTGCACCGTGGACACATCCCTATGGGTATCGGCTGCGATTTGACGAAGCGACCAACCTGCCCTTCTCAGCCCGATCACCATACCCCTCGTAAAGTCGTCTGTCTGCTGGAAATGCCTCCGTTGACGGCGGCCTGGCATTCTTAGCTATACACGTGTCCTGTGGCACACGACAACACGTTCTACAATGACTGTCGACTGAGAAATCACGGTACGAAGTGGGCCATTCGCCAACGCCATGTCCCATTTATCGTTCGCTACGTGCGCAGCACAGCGGCGCATATCACATCATGAGCATACCTCAGTGACGTCAGTCTACCCTGCAATTGGCATAAAGTTCTGACCACTCCTTCTTGGTGTTGCATTTGCTCTGTCAGTCAGTGTAATTACCTCATTAGATGATGGATGTCTTGCAGCAGGTTTCGTCTTTTTTTTTTTTTTTTTTAAGTATAGAGTGAGTTGGCTATGTGGTTACGGGTGTGCAATTGTGAGCTTGCATTCAGGATATAGTAGGTTCGAACCCCACTGTCGGTAACCCTGAATATGGTTTTCCGTGGTTTTCCATTTTCACACTAGGTAAATGCCGGGGGATGTACCTTAATTAAGACCACGGCCACTTTCTTTCCACTCCTAGCCCTTTCCTATCCCATCGTCGCCATAAGACCATTTTATGTTGGTGCAATATAAAGCCAATTGTTAACATCTTAACAGTCATATACTGTTTTCTGCATATGCGAGCATCAATTTCCCTTTCCATTTTGTGCTTCTTTTTTTTTTTTCTGTTTCAATGGTATTAAACACTTGAGATTCCATTCTTCATCAAACAAAACATACAAACACAATACATGAACCACCACAGAATAGCAAACGAAAGAAGCCATCTGTTGGCACATAGATCACTTTTCGTGACACTTGCATTGGGACATACATCCATCACAATCTAGCGACACATTTGTCAGCTGCAAGGTGCAATGATGGTGATGGCATTTAGAATATTTTTGGTGAAAAACTATGTTCCGAAGTTTTGGCACTTAGACAGTTTGCTATGCCTTGTTTTAAGTTATAAACAAGGAAAACTAGTAGCCACTTGCCTACTGATAACTAATTTGACAGTAAGCCCTCAGATATTATGTAAGTTCATAATATGATTTAGTCTCAAAAGCTGTGGACCCAACCAAAGAGAAATGTCTGAAAAATGTCCTGTACAGCAACCATCTCATTACTGGGAACATTTTATACGAACGTGGAACTTACCCTTTTTCTCTTGACCTTCGATATTTATATTCAGAATTATGGTAAATAATAATACTCTACTTATATTAATAACTTCTTCATCATCAACAGTAATGAGAAATTAAGGTTTTAAGCATTGAAAAGTAGTGCATATTTTATTTATAGCTGCAACATGTCCATTTAATTGAGTTTTTATTATATCAAAACTGCAATAAAAATACCTCAACCTGAAAGCGCTTCTTTGAATCAACAACAGACTCATCTGCTTGCAATCCGTCAAACATTTTCTTCTTACATCCTGACCACTTTTCAAGGAACTGGAATACAACTCTCCATATTCACAAGAATTTATTGCAGTAGTTTTAATTGTCAACCATTCATTTCTTAATTTAATAATTTTTCCCTCTAGGGAAAACAAAATTTTACAGGCATGTTCTAAATCTTTGTCTGTATTCAGTAGGAATTTGGATATACTGTAGTTGAATCTAGTAACAAACTCTCCAGTACTATCAGTATTACAGCAAGAAATTGTTGAAAGTAATCTAGCAATGCCTTAGCTTCATCTTCTTCCAGTTAAGCTGAAGCACATCAGAGTCTTCATGACATCGAAGTATCCACTATGAGGAGTATCAAGAGCTTTATTTCTACTTGACTATCAAGTAGCACAAACCAGCTTTCTTTAAGGTTTTTTCTAAAAACAGAGACTTTTTCAGTATCTATATACTGTACATAACTAAAGACAACATCCAGTTTTTAACATTTTCAAAGAAGTTTCTTATTTTGGTTATGTGAGCAACTGTATCATTTGTGACTAAATTCAGGGCATAAGCACAGCAGTGAACATATTTGGCTGAGGAATTCCTTTCACTTATTCTAACTTGAAGTCCTGGTTACATACCGCTCATATTCAATGGTCCATCATAACCCTGATCTCTTATTTTTACAATATCAGTAAATTCTTCAATAATTTTGATAGTTATCTTCTCTAAAGATTTAGCTCTGTGATTTTCCACTTCTACAAACCCAAAAAATGATTCATTTATTTGTAACTTTATTTGTCTGTCCTGGACATCTGTTTTTATGTCCGGCTCCATGGCTAAATGATTAGCGTGCTGGCCTTTGGCCACAGGGGTCCCGGGTTCGATTCCCGGCAGCGTTGGGAATTTTAACCTTAATTGGTTAATTTCGCTGGCACGGGGGCTGGGTGTATGTGTCGTCTTCATCATCATTTCATCCTCATCACGACGCACAGGTCACCTACGGGCGTCAAATCAAAATACCTGTATCTGGCAAGCCGAACTTGTCCTCGCACACTCCCGGCACTAAAAGCCATACGCTATTTCATTTCATCTGTTTTTATTGTTACATAATGAAAGATTGTGCTTAGCTGATCTATTTTTCCAATGTCTTGTGTCAAAAATCATTGATACAAAAGGACATGTTCCCATTTCTTATTTTATTTTATTTATTTAATCCGTTTACCCTCCAGAGTTGGTCCCCCCCTCCCCCCCAGACTTAGTGAGGGTCCCATCTCTACCGTCTCAAGGGCAGTGTCCTGGAACATGAGACATTAGGTCAGGGATACAACTGGGGAGGAAGGGATAGACAAGGAAGAAGGAAGGAAACAGCCGTGGTCTAAAGTTAGGTACCTGGAGAAGAAGTGGGAAACCACAGAAAACCACTTTGAGGGTGGCTAAGGTAGGAGTCGAACCCCCCCCCCCCCCCTACTCATTTGATCCCCCGAGGCTAAGTGGACCCCGTTCTAGTCCTTGTACCACTTTTCAAATTTTGTGGCAGAGCCGGGAATCGAACCCGGGTCTTCGCGGGTGGCAGCTAATCATACTAACCACTACACCACAGAATCAGACTCATTTCTTGTTTTATATCATTGATTATTTGTGAGGAAATAAGACTGATCAGCTCATTTTTCATCTTAGGGCTCAAATATTTGTGTGACCCTTGGGATGTTGGATTAAATCTGCCAAAACTTCATTGTAGCATGCTAAGAGGTGTAATATTTCTTGGAAATTCTGCTTGTTAACTTACATCATCTGTCAGTCTATATTCTTACAAAGGCAAATTGTTAGTGGCAAGAGTGATAACGTCAACAACACACTTTAAAACTTTGTGCCAGTAGTTTGTTGCATTTTAATTTCTTATAAATTCAGTGAGTCTAATATAATTCTTACTTTCCATTGAAAATAAACTTTGCATACAATCGTATTAATATATCATAAAAATTACCTTTACCTGAAGTTTGGATGCTTGCCACCTTGCATAGTGGGTCCTCAGAATTCCTGGGGACATTCTTCAAAATCATTTTCTTCTTAGTTGGTCTGGTGCTTTAGAAAAATAAGTTGTCACCTTTCTTTATAGAGAAATCCCAGAGACAGCCATATATACACATGGGAGGCAAGAGGCACGAGATCAATACTACAGTAGATTATGCTATTTGCAATATCAAACTAGCAGAGATGGTTCTAGGTACAAGAGTTTTTTGAGGTCCAGATTTAGAAACAGATCACTACCTATTAATTTGTCCCATTAGAATAAAACCTTGATGGCACAGCAAGATGAAGAAACCAACAAAATCAAATACAACCTCTTTCTACAAAGTGCAACTTCTTCATGAGCCTAGTATTAGATGGCTCTACCAACAATGACTGGCTGAATTAACCCAGTCAGCTCCAATTGTTAACATCTTAACAGTCATATGCTGTTTTCTGCATATGCGAGCATCAATTTCCCTTTCCATTTTGTGCTTCTTTTTTTGCTGTTTCAATGGTATTAAACACTTGAGATTCCATTCTTCATCAAACAAAACATACAAACACAATACACGAACCACCACAGAATAGCAAACGAAAGAAGCCAACTGTTGGCACGTAGATCATTTTTCGTGACACTTGCATTGGGACATGTTAAAGAGGAATGGAAACACCTAACAACCATCTTAAAACAGGCAGTCAAAGAGAACCTTGGCACCAAATGAAGTGGCAGAGGAACAGGGGACTTAGAAATTGGGATGAAAACATCAAAGAAATTATCAAAGACAAACAGAAGGCCTACAGGATGTACGTATGTACCAAGAAGGATGAGGATAAAATAGAATACCACAGAAAGCAAGCAATTGCAAAGAGAGAAGTGCGCAAATACCATAGGAGGAACTGGGAAGATTTTGTATCCCATTTAGAAAATGACATAACCAGACCTCAACCACAGACTTACAAAATTTTGAAAAATTTAAATAGGGAAACTAAAGACACACTCAGAATCAACACTATCTTTTGCAACACTTGGTCAAATCATTTTCAGAATTTATGGTCACAGAATGTCTCACCTATTCAGACACTTCACTCAGACGACCCACACATCGAACACATTACAATGGCAGAACTAGTTGCAGTCCTGACAACACTAAAGTGCAATAAAACACCTGGAGATGATGGTTTAAATTTGGAGTTCAAATGTTCATGCAACTCTTTCTGAGAAAGATTCACCCAGTTCTTAAATAGAATTTGGAAAGGAGAAGACCCACCTGAAAACTGGAATAAAGCAATAGTTTTACCCATTTTCAAGAAAGGCAACAAAAAATAACTGTGAAAACTTCAGAGGCATACGTTTATTAAATTCTGTTTATAAAATATATGCCAACATCATTAAAAATAAACTATACAAACCTATGGAAACATTCTGAGAGAGGAACAATTTGGCTTCAGAAAGGGAAGATCTTGCTGCAATGGCTATTTCACAATGAAAATCCTTCTAGAAAAACACAGGAAATTTAATATAGAAACACACATTGCCTCTGTAAACTTCAAAAAAGCTTTTGACAAAATAAACCTCAACACCTTACTTAATATTTTAATATCTGATCGCAGCCCGCAACAGATAGTACAGAATGTAAGTAACCTTTACAAACATTACCTGATTTCTGTAAAGGCCAACGATATATTATCAGAGTAGAAAACAATAAACACAGGAGTAAGACAGGGTTGTGGTCTTTCCCCTCTCCTGTTCATAATCTATATGAATGCTCTCATGCGAGAATTTAGAGAAACAAGACATGGTTCCATCCGCATTAACAGAAATCTACAGCTGGACACAATATTATTTGCAGATGACTTAGTGCTGGTCACCACCTCAGAAGATGATTTACAACGTTCAATGTATAACCTAAACCTAGTCTCAGAAAAGTACTCAATGGAAATATCCTCCGAGAAAACTAAGATAATGGCTTTCTGTGGCAAGGAACTAGTAAGAAGAAAGATCTGCTTAAATAATAACATTTTGGAAAGAGTAAATGATTTTAAATACCTCAGCTACAAACTGTCTTTCTTTGAAGAACTGGGCATACTCGAAAAAATCTCCAAATTCAACAGATGTATGGGAATCATAAATGAAGTTTCTAGACCATCATTAGTTCAAAAACACACTCGCATAAGACTCTACAAAACCTTGGCCAGACCTGTACTTTGCTTTGGAAGTGAAGCATGGACCCTGAGGAAATGCAACGAGAGAAGAATAACTACAGCTGAAATAAAAATACATGCGGCGAACAGCAGGAGTCACTAAGTGGGAACACAAAAGAAACACAGAAGTGCTGAATGATCTTAAAAACAGACCCTGTATTGGAATACATTTTTGAATACCAGAGAAATTGGCTAGAACACCTAAACAGGATGGACAGAAGCAGGATCCCTAAAGCCGTCATAAACTACTGTCCCAGTGGGAAAAGATCTCTTGGGACACCCTAGGAAGAGATGGAGCGAAAATTCAAATCTTTTGTATTGATCGTAACAGTTATTCTATAGGACTAATACATAAAACGATGATGATGATGATGATGAATAAATTTGTAGTTGGGAACATTACTGAGCTAGTGCTACACCTTGTAGTACCAATGTTAACACCAAGTACTTTAAAAAAAAAAACGAAACACTAAACCCCAAGCAAATGTGGGGCATGGTACAGGCTCCTCCCTCTCCCTTGCCTCCACTCCTACATCTAACCGTCTAATTTTCAATAATTTCAGTAGGTTTTCAAAGGGTGGAAAATTCCGAAACAGTCGGAGATCTGCAAAGACACGGAATATTTATCGCATCCATATAGGCTAAATAAGGGTCATTCATGGGCCACAGAGTTGCCTGAGTAATAGTGGAGCTATATCACTAATCCCAGAAAATGAAAATTTATGTGGTTTGTCACTCCTTCCACCCATTTCCACCTGGCCGCACAAGATCACATTCATCACTCTTCAGAATTTTCTCTTTTACTGTCTCTTTTTTTCAGATCTCCTTCTGTCACTGTCACCACTACATTAAGGATTCTTCAGAAGCCAACATTAGACTCGCTTCTACTCTCACTTCTTTTTAGAATTTCAGAAATATTACTGCTTGATAACAATGCCTGTCTACGTAACATGATTACTGTTAATGGCCTTGGATGGAAACAGATGCAGCAAGGATTCACACTCAAGGTTCAATAGAACTTGAACTAGTCGAGTTAAATGAACAATTTTTTTTTTTTTTTTGGGGTGATATCTGAAGCCATCTCTCTTCAGTTTTGACTGAGTTAATTTATAACTGTTATGTTCTTCGGTCTGCTGAAACTAACTTTGAGTAATACATTTATAAACTACCTGAAAAAGAAAACATAATTAAAATAGAATGACGTGTTTTGTTCTTAAGAGAACATCATCACATTGTATGAATCACACTCAAATATTTAAAAATGTAAAAATATTTATGTTTATTTCTGTCTAAATACTTAGGAACTTGAAATCATGAACTTATCTTAATGAAGTTCTCCTTTGTCTTCACTCTAGCATAGAATGTGAGGTGTTTGAAAACTGTTACTCTCTCATTGGCAATGAGTCCAACTGGCTAGCCAATAGGTGTTTTATTTTTAGTTCTCCATTTAGTATTATTGTTGTTATTATTATATATATGCGAATAAGCCCATTAACACTACACAAAGTACTTAGAGGCGTGCATTTGCCTTCTTTTGTGCCCATATTTCTTTCATTCTTTTACTGTAGGCTTTCTTTCTGTCTTCAGACCAGGTTGTTCCAGTCTTCTTCTTTGGTCTTTCTTCGTGTTGAACTTGCCATTTGTGAATATAGATCTGAAGATTACCCTGTTTTGGACATATGCTGGTGTAATTCCTACCTGTTTCAAATCAGTTTTGATTTTGCCATTCCATTTCATTGTGTCTGTTTAAGTTTTATTCCTGTTTTCAAGAATTCAACTATTTATTTGGTAAGTCTGTCTGGATGCATTCTTTTAATATGTCCATAGAATCTCAGCCTCTGTTTTCTAATGTCACTGTGAATACCGTATTTGTGTATTGTTTGAGTTCCTGTCTACCTCTAAGTGGGTATTAACTGTCAGTGAGTTTTGTGCCTAGAATTTTTCTTATGACTTTGTGTTCCTTTTTCTCAATGTTTTCAGTGTCTGCTTTGCTGTTCAAAATGAGCATCTCTGATCCATAAAGACATTCTGGTTTCATGACTGTATTGTAATGTCATAGTTTTATGTGTTTAGAGATACATTTTTCGTTATAGATATTTTGAAAAACTCAATATGCAGTTTCCATCTTTTGGCATCTAATATCATTGGCTTTAGTTTTGAGCCAATTTTTCTGAATTGTTTCACCAAGATACTTAAATTGTAATATGTACTTGTTTAATTACGGTATGTCATATTTTGTCTCCATGAATTTTGGTGCTTGTTTGTTGTAGGACATGTATTCTGTCTTTTCAAAAGATATCTGAAGGCTGACTTTTTCCGCAGTTTCTTTCAGGTGTTCAATCCGATTAGGTCATCCGCAAATGCTTGGCAATCTATCGCTAGTTTTCCTCTGCCTAAAGTGATTGGACGGTGAATTTTGAGGACCAGTTTCTGTTTGCACCATTCTTGTATCACATTTTCAAGGATGCAGTTATTATTATTATTATTATTATTATTATTATTATTATTATTATTATTATTATTATTATTATTATTATTATTATTATTATTATTATTCTCGTATTACAGTTCTTTTGTAAACCATGCAAGTGAGAAATGTAGTTCTTCGTTGTTTGAATGGTATATAACATGGCATCTCTTTGCAAAACACTTGAAATACGTGTTCAGATATAGTCAAGCTTACGCTCTCACATGGCTGCGAACCATGTTTACACTTTGTGTCCCATTCACTATTGTACAGCTGGGAGCGATGAGTATATGCCAATGAGTTGATTCCCTTGACTCAGGTACTGGGTGTTTGTGCTGTTTCGTACATTGCTGAAACTTATACACCATACATAGCACTATCCTCCACCACACCAACAAGTAGTTTTCCATACATGGCAGATGCCGCCTATCCTCATCATAGGGTCTGCCTTACAAGGGTTGCGCCGGGCTGAGTGGCTCAGACGGTTAAGGCGCTGGCCTTCTAACCCCAACTTGGCAGGATCCTGGCTCAGTCCGGTGGTATTTGAAGGTGCTCAAATACGACAGCCTCATGTCGGTAGATTTACAGGCACGTTAAAGAACTCCTGCGGGACTAAATTCCGGCACCTCGGCGTCTCCGAAGACCGTAAAAGTAGTTAGTGGGACGTAAATCAAATAACATTATTATTATTACAAGGGTTGCACCAGACTAACAGTAGCCACACAAAATCATCATCATCATCATCATCATCATCATCAAATTCGGAAGTTAAGGAAAAGTCATATTTCTTTCCTGAGCTCATTTTGCCCGAAATCTGAAAAATAAGTGTGAATGATGGGTCTCTGACCCTGTTTAAAGCAATTTTATGTTGCACATAAATGCATATTTTTTTGTTTTTTTGTTTTTTGGTCATAATTTGCTCACATTAATGTTATAAGATCATAGTTGATTATAATTTCAGCATTTTTATCTAAAGCAAGGAGTCATTAGCATGGTACGTGTCATCTGTGTCGATTTTCATACACAGGATTTCCAAATATTGTAGTAGATACATTTTTCTTTCTTTTCCCGGAACAGACATGTAGTTGGTTTAGAAGACCTGATGCCTTGAAAGAGCTGTTGTATGGACGTCTTTTAGCACATCTTTCTGGACAAGTTAGATTGCGACACATACACGTGAGCTCGTGGAACGTGATAGTGTGTTTCCGCCTTTCAATAGGATGTCACTCCAGTAGATATATTAAGCTCAGAAGCAATTAGCAAACAAGTTAATTATATCTTTTCTCTCGCTCAGTACTTCCTTGAAGCGTCCAGTTATAGCTCCCTTCCCCTCTGATTACCAATGAATTTCAACAGATTGGCCTCAATAAAATTTCTGTTAGGCAGTGTCTTCTTACTTACGCTGACAGGTACCATAAAGCATGCTAATATGTCATTTTTTTGGAGTTATTTAAGAAAACTGAGCGAGAACTGCACCTCAAGACTATGATACTGAATTAATATTGAAAGTTTTAATGTACTGTAGCTGTCTTGTCAGTTTGTTTGATTAAATGTGTCTGGTGTATTATCGCTGATCACGTTTTATTACTTAACCTTTTACTGCATGAATTATTTTTCGTTTTCCTTTGGTGAAGAACATTTCAAGCTTTAATGTTCAATGTTTTAGATCTACCTGCAATTCTTAACTGGGGCTAATAGCTTAACACTCGTATGTGATGTGGATTGCCATAATATGGTATATATACGATTTTTCACGATTTTACGCTAAGCTTATAACATTCAAAGACCGAACATTACTGCCTACTGGCCATGGGTACGTATTGCAAGGCGCAAGTATACTTGCACGACCGTAGGTCGGTAATGTCTTTGAGGTTGAGCCAGAGGTACTCTCCTGAAGCCTGTGGTAAAATAAACGGTGGTTGGTACGCGTGGATGTTGACGGGGTGGAATGAGTACCTTTGGTTGTAGGGTTGTTTTGTCATACTGTATATTATGTAAAAAAAAAAAAAGGCGTCATTGGTATATGTGTTCAATTGACTGTAAAGTTGAAGGTGTGCCGTAAAACTACCTCTGTCCACAATCTGTATCCATTAATACAGGTGAAAAGTTATATGTTGCCTGAAGGCAACAGTATGCAGTAAAGGGTTAAGAGATTTAATGTTAGTAGTAATTTTGATACTTGCTACCCATTCCTAAAATTCATACGTTATATTTTATCGTATTTTAGTTCATATTTAGCTAGTTTTAGGGCATATTTAGCTAGTTTTTAGGGCATATTTGTTTGCATATTCTGTTTTTCTTTCGGTCATAAATTCCAAACCCTAATCATCTTTATTTCTCTGTTAGCTTCTTCTAGGGACCATGTGACAATTTCATTGCTTCAACCTTTGTTGTTCCTTCTTCTTCCTACAATATTCCTTCATCTGCTCATTATGCCTCCTTTTCCTCTCCTCGAACCATTTTGTGCCTGTTTTCTTTCTGTCCCCACCTTGGAATCCTTCCATTTTTAATAGTTTCTTTCTAAAAATCCCTCTCTCTGTTGCTTCTACTTCCCTTATGTTTGTTTTTGTTTTTTTTCAAATATTTCTTGACTTCATGAATCTAGGTTGTTGTTGACTTATTGTTCCAAAGATATTTGAAAATCTGTTTGATTAACCTGTTGTCATCCATTCTGTATAAATGTCTTAAAAAATATAAATCGCCTCTTCCGCACTGTATCTCTTATGTATTCTATGTTCAAGTATAATATTTCATCATTATTTCTTGATTTCCAGAGTTCTGTAGTTCTTAGCAGACTGAATATTTTCCATATAATTTTTGTTTCCAGTACTTCTAATTTATTCGGGTTGTAATTTAGTACTAGACGTTCATTTGCATAAATGCATTCCGGTTTGACTACTGTGTTGTAGTGTTGTATTATTACGTTTTTAGATAAATACTTTTTGTTTATTATTTATCATTATTGTTATTAAATGTTTGAAATATTTTAACTGTATACTGACTGCTCTGTAGAACTTTTACATTGATTTCCAAACTTAGACTTGTATATTTTAATTTCCAGGTACCAGTTCCATACACAGACTTCGAGATCAAGAAGAATGGCCTGACCCTCCTGTAAGCACTGAAGACGAAGCACCATCTCCATTCAGTGATTCGTATTATGACTCATCCGCAACTAATGAACTGGACGATAGTAACATCCTCCCTTCTGCTTTATCCCAGGCAACTCCCAATGGCACTTATGTGATTCGTAAAGGCCGCAA
Organism: Anabrus simplex; assembly: GCF_040414725.1. Lineage (NCBI taxonomy): Eukaryota > Metazoa > Arthropoda > Insecta > Orthoptera > Tettigoniidae > Anabrus > Anabrus simplex. The sequence continues at coordinate 289,226,436 of NC_090271.1, forward strand.
AAAGGAACGGAAACCTGTAACAGGCTTAATACCTTCTAACGATATATCGCCACAACAGCACAGTACACAGCAACCAAAGTTCAATGACCTTAAACGTTGCAGCTCCACTTTTGATAATATCAAGTCGTTACTCAAAGAAGGTTTGCTTGAAGGATTAGATGATGCCCCACCTGATTTCAAACCTCCCACCCCACCTGGTCTTGTTCGGGTTGTGTCGCTTCCCTCTCTGTCATCAGATGAGACTCAATTTTGCACTCGTCAGCATGACGATGCACAGTATCGTTCTAAACCTGATGTTCACAGGTTATCCCGTCTTCATGAACTGGCTGTGACCATGGAAGAGGAAGAAGATTTACATGTTTGTTCCAATTTGGAGGATTTTCAGAATTCACCTTGTCAAGTCATTGACCTTAGTGTCACTGAAGAGGAAAAGCTCATTGAACAGCTTGAAAAAGAACACTTACAGAGTTTGCAGAACAAACACAATGATCTTCATAAGACTCATGAGGAAAATGGTGTGTTATCATCAGATGTATCACCAGAAAAGAACAATTCCCTTAATCATGGTGTTATACTGCATGTCAAAGAAAATCCAGATTTTAGTATGAAAAGGATTACAAATCATTTGAGCAAGGAAAGACTTACAAATGGTTTGGATCATAAAGGATCTAGCTGCCTACCTGTGAAGCAAGAGATGGCCAGGGAAGAGAATTGTGATGATCCATGGCTCACTGCCACTGAGATCAGTCAGGTTCAGGTTGTGCCTGTTGTGGAGACTGATGCAGAAGCACCTCCTGAGGAAGTTGATGGAGTTCATTTGAAAGATAACTTCAAGATTACAGTTGATGTCTTGCAGCATGAATTTCCTCCTCTTCCTCCATCTCCTGTGGAGGAAGACGATGATGAATATTCTGAAATACTGCATCCCAGTCCAGCTCAGACACCACGAGGAAAGGCAGATACCCTGCCTGAACCATTTTATCGCAGCCTAGAGCCACCCGGAAGTGACCCCAGCGGCAGAAGTTTTCTAAATCGACCCTGTCCACCAGAGCCACCTCCTCACCACGAGCCCATGTCCAGTCTCAAAACCCGCTCCATGGATGCAGGCTTCAGCAGAGGGCATCGTAACCATGGCTCTGGGAACAGGAGAGAGGTACATCTTAATTACTATATTTTATAAAATTTTCACATTTAGATTGTATGTGAGTGATGAAATGAATATGATTAAGCCAAGGCCTTCATGTTAAAAATAATGGTTAATGCCTATTTTGCTTCAAGTGCTTTACATTTAATCCATTTCTTTTCACAATGTGCAGACAGAACTAAGAAAACTCGTGTTTGCCTGGCCAAGCATTGCAGACGGGTCCCGAGTTATCTTGTGTTAGCTGCAGACTGAATTTTAGTGCTATGTTTTAGGAAAGTCATGGGTTGTGGATGGTTTTGAACAGTCGATAGTCGCATTTCCTTTCAATCATCTTATAGTTTTTCTTTGGATTTCCTGACAACATGTTTACAAAGTTTAGAGAGCCATGTCATCAGCAACATGGCAGCACCCAAAGATCAGGCGTATTTTAAACAGAGATGAAATTATTCATGAGTTATGTGCTGTTTTTATTTATTTGTGCTTCTTACAATGATAGGCTACCTAGATCTGACAAAGTATACCATAATACTTGAATATTGAATGTATGTGTAACCATGAAGAGTTTTCTGGGATTAATCCTTCCCATATGCAGTACTATAGAGGTGATTTCTAACTATTTGAGCTGAGCCTTTATAGAGTTTGATGAAGAAATATCTTGTAGCAGATATGTTTCAAGTGATGATGAGGATACAGCCTTATCTTCACGGCATGGAACTGCCATGGTACCAAAAAAATCTGATGACTGTGTTATGAGTGTAAATAGTGTGAATAATATGAACAGTTTATTGTTTTCTGACAACTGGGTTATGCATAATAGTGCACGTAGGCTAGAAAATTTTGAAGGTATTCCTGGTATAAAGGTATGACCTAATGAACCTGAAAACGTAGGTCAAGTAGCAGGACCTCTGTTTGGCGATGATATTTTTTAGTATGTAGCTTAGCTAGATAAACTTACACTATCAGCAGAATTCAGTCACATTCTCATAACACGTCCCCTAACACTGAAATGGACTAATGTCACTAACAGAGAAATTAAATTAAGGGTGTTTTTTTGTGTGTGTGTGTGTGCAGCAGGTGAAGAATTAGTGTCTGAAAGATTTCTGCTGTTCATATTATCACAACAGAGAAGAGTACTAGGGCTACTCAGGAAGGCCTCCAGAAAAAATACAGTAGTCCTTCAAAAGTTAATCAAGTTCTGACAGTTTATTTCTGTGCTTACACTCCACACGGGTAGTGAATGTTGTGAAGGACACCTGGTCTGCAGTGTGTTAAGTTTCAATCCAAAATGGTGAATTTCCTTTTCCTTTGCACTGTTTTGCAATATGATGTATGAGGTATTGTACAATAACCAATTTTACATACTTAGAATTGAAAATATTTCACTTACATTGTTTTTTATCTACAATGTCAATCCTCTATGACTGCCACCAGAAAAACCTGATGGCACTATAGTCCTCAGAGGCCCTAGCCCAGCAAACGACCACTGCTTAGCCTGAAGACTGGCAGATTGCAAGATGACATGTAGTCAGTGTGACCAATCCTTTCGGTTGTTGTTCTTGGCTTTCTAGTCCAGGGCCAGAATCTCACTGTCAGATAGCTCATCAATTGTTCTCATTAGTTTGAGTGGAGCTGAAACCAGCCCTAAGATCCAAGTAAAAATCCCTAATCTGACTGTGAATCAAACCCAGGGCCGTCAGGTAAGAGACAGGCATTCTACCCCTAGGCCAGAGAGCTGGCATCCTTAACTAGCACCAGTCCTCAAAAATCTCTCTCTCCTGTTCACGTACCCTTCACAGGGTGTGGTGGCATGTCGTGCTGTTGCAGGGTTTTTGCTATGCTCTTCTATCCTGCACTAGATGTGTCACTTGATCTCAAGACCTCCCAACCAACTCCTTCACCTGGTCAATCCACCTTGCTGAAGCTCTTCCTTGGGTCCTTGTTCCCTCCACGATCAGCTTTTCTATATGTACAGTTCTCCTTGATATATGGCCAAAGTATCACAAATAGACCTGGCTAATCTTCTTCATGAGCTTGCCGTTGATTTTGAGCTCTTCTAGGACAGAAGCATTTGCCCAATGCCAGGTCCAGGATACTCTTAGTACACCCGCATTTCCAGTGTTTCAATCTTCTTCCTGTCAGCTTTTCAAATTGTCTAGGTTTCAGCTGCGTATGTGGCAATGGGGAAAACCAGAGTATTTACCAGCCTGAGTTTGGTGTCGTTAGTGATGGCCCAGTCTTTCCAGATTTTTGTCATCTTTGCCGTCACATTGCGCGCCATTGCAAGGCGCCTCCTGTTCTCATCCGAGCAGCCCCCACTGTTCGTTATTAGGGCACCGAGATAAATGAATGTGCTCACCACCTCAAAGCCTCCTATTTGTCTTAGGTGTGGTAAGTTGTTGTTAGCCCGGTTCATGATCATGACCTTTGTCTTGCCAACGTGGATCTGCATTCCACACTCCCCATGATAATCTCCATCTCCCTGGTGCTCGATGCTATGATGAGGGTATCACCTGCATACCTCAAGTTGCTGATCGTCTTTCCTCCTACTCGAATGCCTCTTCCCCATCTTCCAGCACCTTCCCCGTAATGTGCTCTGAGTAGATGTTATAGAGCGGAGGTGATAGGATGCACTCTCTTGTAATGCCAGCTTTGATTTTGAATAGTTCTGATAGAGCATCGTTGATGCGAACATGTGACCTGTTGTTACCATAAAGCGCCTTGACTAGATTGATGAGGTGTTCTGGAGTTCCCACATCCCACAGTATATCCCAGAAAGCATTCCATTGCACTCTGTCGAAGGGTTTCTTGAAGTCGATGAAGCACAGAAACATCGCAGTGTTTAATTCCCTGGCTTTTTTTTTTTCGATAATCTGACGTATATTCAAGATCTGTTCTCTTGTGGCCTTCCCTAGGACAAAGCCTCGCTGTTCCTTTGTGATCTGTGGTAGCAGGAAATTCTCGAGCCTCTCATTGACAATGTGGAGGAAGACCTTGCTGGCGTGCGGTATCAAGGCCACAATGCGGTAGTCTTGCAATCAGTGGGTGCTCCCTTCTTGTAGTTGGGGGTGAAGATCGACTGGCACCATTCGTCTGGCCACTTTCCCATCTCCCAGACTTTTCTGCACTGGTCCAACAACATGTCTGCTCCAGCTTCTCACATTGCTTTGATAGTTTCTGCCATAATGCCGTCCACTCCAGATGACTTGTTCCACTGAAGATGTCTTATTGCATTTTCCACCTCTGATTTCATGAATGCTGGCTCTCTCTCTTCTGCTGGAGTATTTTGGTTTCTTGTGGCTCGTGCTGTATCATCCTGATAAAGTTTCTTGCAGTAACACATTCACACTTTGACTATGCTTTCAGAATCCATTTTCTTCTCCCAATTTGCATCACAGGTAACTTGGGCTGATGCTCTGAACTCCCTGGACAGGTACTTCACTTTTCTGTAGAGCTCTCAGGATGGATACATGCTAGTCAGCAAGGTGTTCCAATTCTTGACAGATGTTTCTGATGTGGGAATTCTTGTGTCTATTGGACCCCGCCTTAATTCCTATGTTCAGCTCCCTCAGCCTAATTTCATTGTTTTCATGGACTTCCCATTCAGACCTGAGCATTCTTCTTTCCTCAACCAGTGTCAGCGTATCATTCGTCATCCAGGGCTGTCTCTTCGTGACTGGAATCAGATCACATTTCTTAGTTGCCTCTTCGATCCAGCTTCTGACCTGCTTCCACAACTCATTGGTGTCTTCAGTCACGTGAGGTACTGCCACGCTTTGGATGTGTAGTTGGAGATCTGCTGGGTTCAAGGCACAGACCTTTGCCATCCACTTCGACCTTTTGGTGGTGTGGAGTTTGAGCGTGCAGGTAGCAATGAGAAGTTTGTGATCTAAGCCACACTCTGCCACCAGTTTGGCTTTGGTGTTCATGACAAATGTTCTCCACCTCCTTCTCACCAGTACAAAGTCGATCTGGTTTTTATGGTTTTTGTTGGGACTAGTCCAAGTCTATAGTCGGTGTGGCTGGTGTTGGAACAGCACATTTGTAATCACCAGGTTATGGTATGTGGCAAACTGCAGCAGACAATCTCCCCTTTCATTTCTTTCACAAAGTCCAAATTGACCTACAATATCTCAAAGATGAGGGGTCATTCTTGGTGCAGCCTACTTTCGCATTAAAGTCCCCTAGGTTATAGATGGGTTCCTTCATCAGTATTTTCTCAATCTCCTCTCCAATCCTGCTTTATACCTGTTCTACCTCATCATCTGAAACTTCTTGAATAAGCGGCATATTCCAAGCTGTCAGTCGAGAGATGGCATGGAAGACATTAGTAGACGAATGTACAAAAGATCATAATAAAAAGATAAAGTTGGAATACAAAAGGACAGAGTGGGGCAAAATTCATTTATAGAAAGAGCAATTAGGGATTGGAGTAATTTATCAATTTTTCAACAAATGTCCAAGTTTTTTGAAACCATTTAAGACAAGACTACGTAAACAATTGATGGGGAATCTGCCACCTAGACGAAGATCCTAAATGTAGATCAATGATGATTGATCGATGAATCAGGAGTACAGGTACCAGCACTCGTATTTACACTGCACACAACTGCTTGAGAACAGTAGCTACACAAAATAATGGAGATAACACATGCATCATAGGGAAGAAAATGTAATGCGCGCCTACCTGCCCTTCCAAATATTGCGAATGGTTAGTGCTCTACTGTAGGTATAAATACCAAGGAATGTGGGACATGGAAAATGTAAATCAAATACTGGATGGCATCTGTGTCAATCAATCAATCAATCAATCAATCAATCAATCAATCAATCAATCAATCAGTCAATCAATCAATCAATCAGTCAATCAATCAATCACCACTGGTCTGCATTTAGGGCAGTCGCCAGGTGGTAGATTCCCTATCTGTTATTTACCTAGTCTTTTCTTAAATAATTGAAGTACTCCACCGAACAACGCTGTATGGCACATTTTCCATCTTTTACAGTAGAGGCAAAAACATACAATAATAAAAATAAACAATAATTTAGTCCTTATATCAAGGAAACTGGCATGTTACATCATCACAATACATATTAACTCTTAATTAGCTGTCTATAATTGAACGTTTCAACATCGATGTAGTTTTAAAGCGAATATCAGTTGAACAATGATGTATGTTACTTACTGGAACTCGTTGGCTGAATGGTCAGCGTACTGGCCTTCAGTGCAGAGGGTCCCGGGTTCGATTCCTGGCCGGGTCGGGGATTTTAACCTTCAATGGTTAATTCCAATGGCCCGGGTGCTGGGTGTTTGTGCTGTCCCCAACATCCCTGCAACTCACACACCACACATAACACTATCCTCCACCACAATAACATGCAGTTACCTACACATGGCAGATGCCGCCCAGCCTCGTCGGAGGGTCTGCCTTACAAGGGCTGCACTCGGCTAGAAATAAGTTAGCCACACGAAATTATATTATATACTTACTGGAACATAGCTGTATGTTATTTATTTACAAACTATTCTTATGAACATAAAAAATAAAGAAAAGCCTCAAAAATAACATAATAGAGGTCAAATGGACTGTATCGCGATTGACCTGTCTAAAGCATTTGATAGGGTGGATCATGGGAGACTACTGGCAAAAATGAGTGCAATTAGACTAGACAAAGGAGTGACTGAATGGGTTGTTATATTTCTAGAAAATAGATCTCAGAGAATTAGAGTAGGTGAAGCTTTATCTGACCCTGTAATATTTAAGAGGGGAATTCCTCAAGGCAGTATTATTGGACCTTTATGTTTTCTTATATATATAAATGATATGAGTAAAGAAGTGGAATCAGAGATAAGGCTTTTTGCAGATGATGTTATTCTCTATAGAGTTTTTTTTTTTTTTTTGCTAGGGGCTTTACGTCGCACCGACACAGATAGGTCTTATGGCGACGATGGGGCAGGAAAGGCCTAGGAGTTGGAAGGAAGCGGCCATGGCCTTAATTAAGGTACAGCCCCAGCATTTGCCTGGTGTGAAAATGGGAAACCACGGAAAACCATTTTCAGGGCTGCCGATAGTGGGATTCGAACCTACTATCTCCCAGATGCAAGCTCACAGCCGCACGCCTTCTCTATAGAGTAATAAATAAATAAGTTACAAGATTGTGAGCAACTGCAAAGTGACCTCAATAATGTTGTGAGATGGACAGCAGGCAATGGTATGATGATAAACGGGGTTAAAAGTCAGGTTGTCAGTTTCACAAATAGGAAAAGTTCTCTCATTTTTAATTACTGTGTTGATGGGGTAAAGGTTCCTTTTGGAGATCATTGTAAGTATCTAGGTGTTAATATAAGGAAAGATCTTCATTGGGGTAATCACATAAATGGGATTGTAAATAAAGGGTAAAGATCTCTGCACATGGTTATGAGGGTGTTTAGGGGTTGTAGTAAGGATGTAAAGGAGAGGGCATGTAAGTCTCTGGTAAGACCCCAACTAGAGTATGGGACCCTCAACAGGATTACCTGATTCAAGAACTGGAAAACATCCAAAGAAAAGCATCTTGATTTGTTCTGGGTGATTTCCGACAAAAGAGTAGCATTACAGAAATGTTGCGAAGTTTGGGCTGGAAAGAATTGGGAGAAAGAAGACGAGCTGCTAGACTGATATGTTCCGAGCTGTCAGCGGAGAGATGGCGTGGAAGGACATCAGTAGACGAATAAGTTTGAGTGGCATCTTTAAAAGTAGGAAAGATCACAATATGAAGATAAAGTTGGAATTCAAGAGGACAAATTGGGGTAAATATTCATTTATAGGAAGGGGAGTTAGGGATTGGAATAACTTACCACGGGAGATGTCCAATAAATTTCCAATTTCTTTGAAATCATTTAGGAGAAGGCTAGGAAAACAACAGATGGGGAATCTGCCACCTGGGCGACTGCCCTAAATGCAGATCAGTATTGATTGATTGTAATTGATTGTAAACCCTTTAAGGTTAAGCAGTATGAAAGTACCATAATTACTCGTGGTAGCACACTTCTTAATCAAAACCAAATTTTACAAGCATATCACTTCAAAACTAATATAACAGTTATAACATATTACAAATGTACACACTTTTTCTTCCAATGTCACAAATTGGTAAATCAGTTGGGAGGCAAACGCCAGTTCATACTACACGTGCAGAGCAGTGCTGAGCAGCCGTGATCCATTCTTGGTCAAATTGCCCATGGGTATTTTAAAAGGAAGCGTTCTCACTAGATGTTCTGTGCCGTGAAAATCAAGGTCTGCCTTTAACCCCTGAATATTAACATTTTGCCTCATTTATGGTTAATTATCAATACATATACACAACAAAATAGGAAATAAGAAAAAACCCTGTTTCATTCAAATGTCATCAAATGTAGTGTGGCAGCTAACATGTTCAAATTATAATCCATCTTTCACAATGGTGCCTACATTCTATACCAGTCATAACATTAAAATAAGAACAAAAAATAGCACATGCATTAATGTATAGGAACATGAATATCTTGAATGACAATCTGGAGACCAGAAATTTTGTGTACTGCAGTAGGAATAACACATACAGCATTGTTGGGCTCATCTTATATGGAAGGTGCCTTTCCAGCCACATTTTTGCCTCTTTGGGTTTTGTATGGCATTCTGGAGTCCCTTAATGTCTTCCATTTCACACCATTCCAATGAGATGTCAAGTTTTCATTTCCTTAACCTATTAAGTCGTTATATAGTGCTTGGCAAAACATGTATACTTCCAGCGACCGCCATCTTGTTTCCTATACAGCATTATTCCACTGAAGTGCTTCAGATATCTGACTTTTACTGCCACTCAGAGATGGATATTTGACCTTCCAGTGACTTTTCCATGTGTAAGCTATGCCATACATCAATGTTCCATTAAAAACTCAACTTCACCAAAAAGGTGCCATTTCGGTGGCGTTTTCAGTTACAAAGAATTTGGAAATTTATTGAACATCTCCCTTAGTAAATTATTCCAATTCCTAACTCCTCTTCCTGTAAACAAAATTTGCCCTAATTTGCCCTCTTGAATTTCAACTTTATCTTCATATTGTGATCTTTCTGCAAAACAGAGCGAAGAATCCCCCTATAGAAGATGCTCCTGGATTGTTCCTGGAACCATTCCTGAATTGCAGCCTTCATGTCATCCTCCAATGTTAATTGTTTGCCTCTGAGGGAATGTTTCAGTTTCCTTGAGTATGAGAAAATCACAAGGGGACATATATCACAACTACACAAGAGGACTGCGACCTCCATATCATCCTTCAGTGTCAATCATCGGTCTCTGAGGTAATGTTTCAATACCCTGAGTATGGGAAAATGACATGGGGACATAATCAGGACTATGGAGAAGATGAGCGAGCTCTTCCCTCTTTAATTGCTCCAATGTGGTATGGACATCTTCCAAGAGTGTTTTGCCCTTCCGTAACTTGCTGAGCATTTTAACATAGAGTTTAGCATTCACTGTTACTCCTTACTCCAGGAATTCTGATAGAAGTGGCTTACCTTGATTGATTGACATTCTCAAAAATACCTTACCTGCACTGATGTATATTGTTTTGTTCAATCAATCAATCAATCAATCAATCAATCAATCAATCAATCAATCAATCAATTACTACTGATCTGCAGTTAGGGTAGTCGCTCAGGTGGCAGATTCCTTATCTGCATTAATTAATCTAGTGGAGGATCTTTCTAGAGAAGACGTATATGTGCAGAGCTGAGTCCCTCAGCTGGACCCTCTTGGTATCTCAGTCCCTGGAAAAAAATGAACGGTAGAACAGGTAGTGTCTTCAAGACACCGAGTCTTTTCTTAAATATTTGCAAAGAATTTCGACCTTTATTGGACTTCTTTGGTGGTGAGGAGTCGACATGTTTCAACTGACAGCTCTGCCGCTTTGTTTTTGGGCTAATAATGTTGGTATTACATCTCATTACCTGTCATTGAATTATTTCCTTTAATTCCATGTGGAACATAGGGCCTCGACGAAATTTCTCCAGCTTGTTCTATCTGCCGCCAATGCTTTCACCTCCCTCCATGTCTTGTTAACTCCAACAATCTCCTTATCTATGGTTCTCTTCCAGGTAATCCTCGGTCTGCCTTGCCTGTGACTGCCTTGTGGATTCCAACTCATTGCCTGCCTCGTGATACTCTCTTGTGGTCTTCTTAGGGTGTGCCCAATCCATCTCCATTTTCTTCTCATTATCTGTTCCTGTATGGGACTTTGACTTGTGGCCTCCCAAAGGTCTTTGTTTGAGATAGTTTTTGGCCACCATATTCTCATATTATACCTCAAACACCGATTTTTAAAAGTCTGTAACCTTGTGGTAATGTCTTTGGTCACTTTCTAGGTCTCACTTCCATACAGTAACACAGATTTAACATTTGAGTTGAATATCCTTAGCTTTGTTTTTATACGAATGTGAGGGGATCTCCATATTGGTCGTAACTGTGCAAAAGCTCCTTTGGCTTTATTTATACGACTCACCACATCTCTAAAAGCACCTCCATCCTGGCTTACCATGCTTCCTAAGTAGCAAAATTCCTCTACCCTTTCTATATCCATTCCATCTAGAGTCAAGTTGCAATTGTTACGATGGTTTATGCGCATTTCTTTAGTCTTTTTGTTATTAATCTTTAAGCCTACTTCTTTAGCTTCTATTTTTAAGTCATTCAGTTTGATTTCCATGTCCCGAAAACATTCTGCAAGAAGACAGAGATCATGCGCATAATCTAGTTCTTCCAATCGGTTATTTAATCCCCACTGAATGCCACGCTTTCTATTCGTTGCCTCTCTCAGCATACAATCCAGTGTCATGATAAACAAGATTGGCGACAGTAGACATCCTTGTCTTAGTCCAGATTTTACAGCAAAAGGTTCAGACAGCTTCCCTTTATGTTCTACTTGACAAGTATATCCATCATACATTGCCTGTGTAAGACGGACTATCTTTTGTGGAATTCCAAACTTTTCCATAGCCTTCCACATTTTCCTCTGATTAATAGAGTCAAAGGCCTTTTCAAAATCAATGAAAAGTATATACAGAGATGTCTGATACTCAGCAAATTGTTCAATGATTAGCGTTAAGTGTGTTAATCTGATCCACAGTAGACCGACCTTCTCTGAAACCTGCCTGTTCTTGACGTAGTCTCCTGTCAACGACCATGCTTATTCTGTTCAGTATGACTCTTGACATCACTTTTCCCCCATATGAGAGAAACGTTATTCCCCTCCAGTTATTGCAATCTGAGAGGTCACCCTTCTTCAGTTTGATGAGAACACCCTTCTTCCACTCCTCAGGGAGGTGTTCTTCGTTCCATATTAGTGTTAGAAGTGGCTCCATGATTTCCGTTGTTAAATCTGGATCTACCTTTAGGGCTTCTGGAATAATATTATCTACACCGGGTGCTTTGCCACTCTTCATTTGTTTCACTGCTTGTGCAATCTCTTGTCATGTTGGTGGTTCTACCGAGATGTCTGGATCCTCCAAAATGGTTTCAACTTCAGTTCTCAATTCCTCACCAAGATTATTGAGTACTTCCATGAAGTGATGTCTCCATCTTTCCAATTGTTGTGTCTCAGATGTCAAGGCTACTCCGTTTGCATCTCTGACTGGTTTCTGCCCTGAAAAGTTCCTCCTCGAAAGCTTTCTCATAATGGCATGTACTTCTTCGCTGTTGCCGACTCTTGCTGCTTCTTCTGCTTGTGTTGCCAGTTGGTCTGTAAACACTTGTTTATCTCTCCTCACTTTCTTCTTAACCTCCTTGTTGGCCTCCCTGTATTTTTCCATCGCTACTGTTTTCTGGTTTCTTGTTCTACTGGAGTTGACAAGTGCCTTGCACTCTCTTCGCTTTTGAATTGATTCCCAAGTGTCATCCGATATCCATTTTTTTCCTCCCTGGTTCTCTGTACCCCACTCTCTCTTCACATGTGTCATGAAAGAGTTCCTTGACTGTGTTCCATTTGGTATTTACATCTTCATCTGGTTGTTCGGCAAGGGCTTCAAACTTGTTCTTCAAATGTACCTTAAATTCATTTTGCACTCCAAGTTCCCCAAATTTCCCGGAGTTGAAACGTTTCATTTGTACTGCTGCCTGTTTTACTGGTGCTGCCACCTTCAATCTAACATCAGCAATCATAAGGTGATGGTCGCTGCCTACATCTGCTCCACGTTTATTCCTCACATCTAAGAGTGAATGTCTCCATCTTTTACTTATCGCCAAGTGACCCATGAGATCTTGTGGCAGTTCTTATGTGGAAACGATGATCCACCTATAACCAATCCAAAATTACTACATAGGTCTATGAATCTCTGGCCATTATTATTTTCTTCTCCTATTCCGTGTCTACCCATGATGATTTCTCTTCCTTCATTTTCATTACCGATTTTTGCATTTAGATCTCCCATCAACACCACAATGTCCTTCTTCTTTATCCCTGCAAGTGTTGATGTCAGCCTATCATAAAAACTCCTCCTTCTCTTCCTCTTCTGCTACCTCTGTTGGCGCATAGCACTGTACTATGGTCACAGGTCTAACTTTGGTTCTTATTCATACGGTAATTATCCTGTGTGATACAGGAGTCCATTCCATTATGCTATTTTTTGCTTTCTTTGTGAGTAAGACTCCCACTCCACTTGAATGCTAATCATTTTCTTCTCTTCCAGAGTGAATGAAGACCCCCCCCACCTCTTCTGTCCTCACCTCTCCATAGCCTGTCCATCTTGTTTCACTCAACCCAAGTATCTCCATTTTATACCTTTTCATTTCTGCCACTACTTCTCTCAGTCTTCCAGTTTCATACATAGTTTTAACATTCCAGAATCCTATTCGTGTTCTGTATTTCATTGCAAAAGTCGTCTCCATAAAATCCGGCCGGTATAAATTTCGTCTGGTTTCTGTAATAAGTTTAATTCAGGTGTGCGAGTTATTAGCCCACAGCACCCTAAGTCCAGTGGAGGGGCTGCCTCCTGTCTGCGCTAGACCGCAGGATTTTTCTGTAGGGGTTATCTCCCTTAGCCTTTAAAGATTCCTCTTTACCACCAGGCAGTGGTTTCTTCTTTATTTTTCCCCAAGAAGAAGGGTTGCCTCATCTGCCAGCTTTGCCGTACCAAAGGACCCCTGCTGCCGTTGAGGTCTTCACCAGAGCCCCGTTAGCTGTCACTTTTCAGGGTTCCTGTAGGGCCTTCACAGCTACCGTAGCGGTCATGGGGCACACACAGTCCCTACTGTACATCACCCCTACAGGCAATCCCCTACTTCATGCCGTTGCCAACCTCCCACGACGTGGACGAGGGGTTGGCCTTGTGGGAGGCATTACCTGTCATGGTACATAATAAAAACAACTGGTTAAGATAGAAGCAGTTGTTTTTTTGGGTTTTTTTAATGCCAGCTGCGTTATTCTGACAAAAAACTAGTCACTTTATATTTTTAGTTGATACCACTGCAGTTGTTGTAGGGCAGTGGCTATGCAATAGCTCCTTTGATCATCATCAACGTTACGAGGAACCCACTGAATGGAGATTTTCTGGTACTGCAGTCACCTGGTAATGGTACGGTGGATGGTACCATGACACAAATTCACCTAGGGTTACCACATGTCTAGAAAATCCCACAGATGACCTACAATTTAATCTTCTGTTTGCTGTCCAGGAGGAACTTTTTTATAATACTTAACTATCCTCCTTATTTTATAAATTCATATCATTCAGTGGTTTAAGAAAAACTTATTTTCCTGTCATGAAAGAAGGAGGTTGTTGTGGTTGCAAAGAAGTCAACTTTAGTCATTTATTTTAGTACCAGTAAGTATGAGCTGTTTTCTATACAATTCAGTCCATTAATAATTTATTCTGAAGTCTCCATGGTAATTTACATTGTGGTGTTGGGATGTACCTGGTAAAACTGGACTAGCTCTGTTGAAACTATTTAAGTATTTTTGGACTGAAAGAGTATACAGGAGATGCTACTCATGAAACCTTATGATTTACAGTTTATTATGTACTGACAAAACCCATCTCCTTGCTGCTTCTTTGCTTAAATCTGGTGCATGGCTCCAAGCATTACCTTCACATTCTCTTGGTCTTCATCTTTCCAATAAGAGTTTCCGTATCACTGTGGCTTTACGTTTGGGAGCAGCCATTTGTGAGACTCACCAACGCTCTGCTTGTGGTACCCACGTTGATTGATGTGGCCTCCATGGCCTTTCCTGTTTGAAAAGTAAAGGCAGATACCACGAAAGCCCACTGGCTGCTGCCGTTCAGACAGTAAAAGGCCAGACAGAATGACACTTGTGCCATGAAAAAGGAGTAGATCTCTCCTGTGGAATTTTACCTATGCCAACACATTCGCCAAGTCCAATCTTCCCCTTTCATCATTGGGTGCTGGAGGTGCAGCCATGAATAGGGAAAATGCTAAAAGAAGAAAATACAGCAGTTCTTCTTCGTGCCAGTAGCCATTTAATCGAGTGGTACCTGGGGTAATGATGGCCTCAATTTTATCAAAGAGGTTGACCAACGGATTGCTCAGAGATACGTAATAACTTACTCATTAGGAATTGTTTTACATGCAATTTAGGAGATTTGTTTTCGTTTTTGTATTATTAAGAACTGTTTAGAATTAGACTTAGATGTGCAGCTAAGAAAAAACACCGGGCGAATTGGCGGCGCGGTTAGGGACGCTCAGCTGTGAGCTTGCATCCGGGAGACAGTGGATTCGAACCCCACTGTCGGCATCGCTAAAAATGGTTTTCCTTGGTTCCCATTTTCAAACCAGGAAAATGCTGGGACTGTTCCTTAATTAAGGCCACGGTCGCTCCCTTCCCATTCCTGGCCTTTTCATATCCCATCGTCGCCATAAGACCTATTGCAAAAAAACACAAAGATAATTATTTTAATTATTTTTATCTCCCTGTCCCACAGATACTTGAACCCAACACTTTAGAAGGAGCACTTCGAGCACGTTATGGGCTATTGTTGCTCTGAAAATTGCAAAAAGTGGGCGACCCTTCACTGGTGGTGAATTTGTAAAATAATGTTTAATAGAGTGCTTGGAAGTACTGGGTCCACACGCTGTGGCTCACTTTGATTCGATAAGCTTGTCAAAACAAACCATCTCTTGTCATGTACAGGAACTTACGTTTGTCTACTTATGAAAATCTTGGAGACTATCAGACGTCATTACAGACTTTGCACTCTGAACTCAATGCCCGATTCAAAGAAATGAATGGTATGGTACCTCAACTTGAAATATTTATGTCCCCATTTTCAGCACGTCTTGAAAAATCAGCATCATATTTTCAAACAGAGCTGATAAAGCTAGAGTGCGACGCAATCCTAAAGGACAGGTACTACCACTACAGCAGTGGTTTAATATCCTTTTACAAAGGTGTTCAACCGCAAGAATTTCCAAAACTTCAAGCGGTTGCCTTAAAATTTACGTCAATATTCGGTCCAACGTATGCATGCGAACAGATGTTTTCAGTTCTGAATTTAAATAAATGGTGAACTAGAACTTCTCTGTCTGATGCGAACTGAAAAGCTGTACTTAGAATTTCTACTGCCAAATCGATTGTACCCATTATTGGTAAATTAGTTCCTGCTAAACGATGTCAGCAATTGACTTAAATGCTAAATGTACATTAAGGCAAACGCAAAGTATGTACAGAATAAATTGTGTGTTTATATGCTCACAGAACTGTCATAAATAACATTGTTTTCATAAGCTGCGCGCTGACTTGACGACCTGTGGTTCTGCCTCTGCCACTTCCCCTCCTTCCACCACCACCTCAACGGTGCTATAGCACAGCACCGGGCCTGCTGCCGGGGCCTTGGGAGCACCTCATTTGGAATCGCTTGCTCTAATGCGTGGTAATGTCACATCCATTCTCGGGACACTACCATGTGGTAAAGAGCTGGATGAAGTTTTTCTTCTTTAATACATGACTTTTTATTTTATGGATATTCAGGATATATTAGATTACTAGTTTAATAAATAAAAATTTAATTACATATTTATGTGAATTTTGTTATAATGAAAATAAAAGTGATTCTATTTAAATATGTTAGTTTTATGTTAAATTATTTCTAGCCTAACTAATGACAAGAATCATTTTATGTCACTTGTGTGAAGTAAGAGGACAGTTTCTTTCGGGCACTGTCTTATCTGATTTACTTCAAATAATATTTGTCCTGTATAGTCTGCCTGGTGGCCACGATCGTTAAGGCATCTAGTTTATATGGTCTGACACTGTGGTTAGTCGGTTTGAGTCCCTTTGGTGGAAAAAATGTTCACTGTTAGAATGTTGGCCAACAGGGTAGGAGAGGTGGTAGTATACAATTCCTAATCACTAGATTGCATGCCAAGAGCATGGGTTCAATTCCAAACCCCTCTACAGTGTTCATATGGAGTGAGGGCATATGACGCTGTTGATGGTGATTCATCTGTCGCATAGGGATGTTAAACCGTGAGCAGAAACCCTTGATGTTATTCAGTAGGAGTAGGCTATGTGCTGATATTGGATTTCACCCTCTTCCTATCTTGCTATCCCACATCCAGAAGTACAGATCGCCCATGGGTGTCAAATAGAAAGACCTGCACCAGGCGAGCCATACATATCCTTGGACACTCCCGGCACTAAAAGCTATACAATAAAATAAAAAATGTCCTGTCTGTTTTGCTATCTTATATCTTATTCTACCATGCTTCATCTCAGCAATTCCTTTTGCCTTCACACATGTTTACAACCAGGAATATCTCTTAGTTGTTTATTTATTAGATGTCTTATTTTACTTTTCAACTGAAAGATTTCAAATTATATTTTAGTTTTGCAGAATTCAAGACCTTTCATAAGGATTTACATTGAATCTGTCTCATGATCCCTTATGATGTCATTAATTTTTAAATATAAGGAAGTCTGAAAGGAAATTTTATTATTTGTAGCACCATTTTCAAGATGCAAAGGTTCATAATGTTTCATGAGAAGGTACCTTTTCCCATCACTTGAAATAATTTAGACTCGATAATTGCTTCTTAAGTTCAAGACAGATAATATTTTTCAAGTTTTAGATATAATATTAAATATTCTTAGGGTACATTTATGCTGCAGCTTTGCTGCTGGCACATGGATGTTAACCCTAGCACCTCACTGCTGACTGCAGGCTATAGCTTTAACTTTACTTTGGACACTTTCACCTAATCAACACTTGTAAATTATATTTTAGAATTTTATTCTATCTCATTTATAGCCAGGCTGCTCGCCATGAAACTTTTACCCTGCAGCATGCCCACACTCACGCTGCTGGCAGCTCTCCGTTGTAGTGGAAAATGTTCTCGTCTTCTGAGAGTGATGGTTCTGATTCTTCAGTGGCAAATTTGTGGTATGTGACAAAAAAGAAGGGAATGAAATTTAGAGTTCACCCTTTGAACCCTTTAAAATACATTTAATTCATATTCAGTCTCTATTCACAGAAATGACAGAGTGGTGAAAAACTTGATTGTACACATTGTGATTAATAAATTAATTAATTAATTTTAAAAAAATACACAGATAGATAAAAACATAGTCAACAGAATGAAAGTGTAGTTAACAATAAAGTAAGAATTAAAAATAAATAGAAACTTCACTTTAAAACACGATAAAGCAGGCCACTATCCCTCATAAACTGGATGACGATGTCTACTGACTGCTCGTCATCTCATTATTCCATAGTTTATCCAGTTTGAACCTGTTATTTGCCACTGGTTCCTAATCGCATTTCATTTAAAGACAGGCATCAGCATTTGTTTAAAATCGTCACTCATAACAGAAACGAAACAACACAGCTAACACCGGATTAGGTTTAGATAGGTAGTGATCACAGAACATCTGCGAGGAGTGCAAAGAGAGGGAGAGTGGGTGATCTTGAAAGGACCAATCTCACAGACCAAGTTACACGATAGCTGCCGATGTGCCAGACTCTGAAAAGAAACATGTTTGAGATCATCGATGTGGCGAAGATAGCAGCCAGCAGCGTAGAAAAGCCGGGCTCTAGGGTAAAGGCGTCAATGGAGATCCACAGCGAGGCTTGGCAATGTGCCAGCAGCGAAGCTGCAGCATAAACGTACCCTTACTGCTACTACACTACTAAACTGGGCAAGGCCATACCTAGTGGCCACCTCTGAAATAAAAATGGACAAATTTAAACAGCCTACAATAAATTAGAGATATTATAAAAATGAAACCTGTGCCATCTTTAAATGTTTCTGTATGAATATAGTTACCAAATTTACTGAAAACATAAATGGAAATTTTAATTTTGGTGAGATATACAGATTCTTTGTTTTTTTATGTTCTTAATACAGTATGCACGCCATAGCTGGTGGGACCTAGTGTTACAGTGCACTATGTCTTCTGGTATAGGCTAGAGCAATTTTGTTACTTTCATTGACCTGTCTCAGTCTTATCCTTGGCTTTGACAATGTGAAAGTGACTGAGGTATGAGCAATGCTAATAATGCCATTCCTTATTCAGCCAGTCCCTGTTATGAATGGTGAGAAAATGTTGCTCACAGGGTCGGTTGATGCATGCATTTCAGTGGGCTTGGCAGACTGATATGTAATAGCAATCTCTTTCTTGGTGAGGAAAGCAACGGGAAACTACCTCACTCCTCATTTCCCTATTACGCCTTTTCAGTGATGCCTATGCCATCTATAACAGCTGATGACAGAGCTGTTGAGGATCCAACCAGCCTTAGGGCTGAGGACTTAACATACATTCATACACTATGCACCATAAAAATTGATTTCAATAAACATGTTCATGTTATCAAACCGCTAGAAGATTAAAAAAAAAAAAAAAAAACTCTAAATGATTTTAATACTTGAGTGAAATATTTTGTGTCGCACTGCACGGATGAGTAAAAGCATGTTCTGCCTGCCAGACAGCTATGAATTTACCTTTCTACTTCATCCGTTGAGTTGTAAATGGTACTGCTCTAAAAATCAAACTTTTATTTTTGTAAAATCTATTTGAAAGTAAAAAATGTTTGTCACTATAGCTTTTGTTTGTGGAACCCCCCCCATCCCACCAAATCCTACCCCCTCCAAAAAAAATCCTGGGTATGGCCTTGACACTCTGTATCATTTGATTTTTAATTCAAAAATATTTAAATTTCTTTACCAGATTCCTTCAGAAAGAAGGACGCTACCTTCTGAGCTTCCTGGTCCTCTACGCCGAAGAACATTCCAGAAGCGATCAGCTCAGTCACCAAGGGAGGAAACGTTACAAACAAGTTGTTCGCTTCCCGAGACTCCAATCTTTGCCAGAGGATGTGATATTCCTCGTACTCCTCATCGTCGAGCACCAGACGTACCTAGTGTGGCTCGAACTGCTCCACGTCCAGGTGGGCTTGCCACTGGCGGGTACCGTCGTACTGCAACTTCGGCTGGACATGGTACTACGGTGGGACTCGGCTCTGGAGGATTAGGACAGGCGCTAGTGGGAGCAGAATTACTGCGACTGGCGGGTGGTCCTGGAAGAGGCTGGTACCCTCGACATAGACAACAGAATCGTCCAGCTTCCATCGAACGCCTGGATCGATTAGCACCTGGCCATAGTCCTGGACACACCACACCTGGTGGGCCATGGGATACACGAGATACACGAAAACCTCTGACATTGCCTCCAAACCTCTCACCCAAATTCTTCCATCGTTCTCCTAGAGAAGCTCTCCGTAGAGTCACCAGTCTTCTCATCAGGAAAGGTAGGTAGAATTTGCTTTCAGCATGCTAACTTGTCTGAAATATTTAGTTATTTCAATTTTGTTTTATACTGTGTAGGTGTAAACTAAAATTGATGTCAAGAAGATCATTAGTGAATTTCTCTTTTTTTCTTGTATGTTTGTGAAGCAGTTAAAAATGTTACCAAAAATTCAGATTTAGTCACTTGTGTCTCCATGTATAGTTTACTGATTATTTTTTGTTTATTCATAGAAAACAGGTAATATAGCATGTACCTGTGAAGCGCTTCAATACGTTTGCTACTAGTGTGTTTCAGCTGTTATACATGCACATGGTGCATATTCTTTCTTCTTATTGAACCTAAAACAGACCTTTTTCTCTACATGGGTTTGCTTGGATAGATGAATAACAAATACACTGAGCCATCAGCTTTTTTAAAATCTTTTTTTTTTTTTTTTTTATTCAGTGCTTCAGATATATTTTAACAGTAGATCGTGCATCATGTGAGGCTTTAGAGGTTTTTGGCTAGATCAGTCAGCAATATTTCAGTTTACTTTGGATAATTCACCATAGTTTCTCCTTATCCAGTTGCAGCGAAGTTGAAATGAATGAAGTTCTCTTCCATTTTTCTCTACTTCTCCACCATTCTTCATCCAGTATCATGTTCCAGTCATGTCCAAAGTGCTATTGTTAACCAAGTCCATTCGGTTTATCTTGGCCTCTCTTTCATCTCATTTGTAATTCCATAGTTTGTTTTGCTATTCTGCCTTCATTTAATATGTTTAAACAACTTTACGTTCATGGTTGTTAATATAATTGTAATGGCTGATAACCAACTTAAGAGGATGATGACTTTTACCTACCTCAAATATATTATTAACCTTTTCAGTAACAAATTTTATTTTATTTTTTCACCGTTATGCATGCCATCCTGGATTTTTCTGGACATTTTAGCAGTGGCTGAAATGAACTAAGTAGTTGAAAACATATTGCAAATATTTACAAAGTTAGTGAATAATCATGGAAGAAAAACATTAATAATATTGTTCTTACACCAAAACTGTTTGATCTGTTTCCACAGATTCATTCAGTGCAAGTTGTAAGTCTAAGAGGCACCAGTTGGTACTATATTCATTATTTAGATGACATTAATGGTTTTAATAGTGATTTACATAAAACATATTGAAGGTCATTAATTTATCCATTGCCTAATCCATTACACAAGAAGTGCATCGATAGTAAAAATGTTACCACATAATGTGGCTGATAATACGCCAGTGAAAAAAAAAATATACAAACACCAAGAAGGGGTTGTGCTAGATTAACGAACATTGGTAGGCATGTTTATACGTCTGAAAGATGACGTTGATTCAAATTTCCCGCAAATCGACCTGTTGTGCTGGCATTCATGAACAGCATTCCCAGGGGTGTTTTCCAACGGGATAATTGCATGCCCCCATGTCGCTGTTGTAACCCAACGTGCCCTACAGAGTGTTGACATGTTACCTTGGCCTGCTCAATCCCTCGATCTATCCCCTATCGAACACATATAGGACATCATTGGACGATAACTCCAGCATCGTCCACAACCAGCATTAACGTCCCTGTATTGACCGACCAAATGCAACAGGCATGGAACTCCATCCCACAAGCTGACATCCAGCACCTGTACTACACAATGCATGCATGTTTGTATGCCTGCATTCAACAGTTAGGCAATTACACCAGTTATTAATGGACCAGCACGGCACATTTGTGGTGGCTTTTCTCATGTGGATATTAACCTGGAATACCTATATAGTTGGTCCGTTATTGGACATTATAAATTTTCCAGCTAACTCATTCCTGGTTGCCAGCGTTTTGCCCCAGTGTGCTAAATTGGGCTCATCAGTTGGTAAACAGCACACTCACCAAGACACAAGGCTAGTGCATACCGCGGAGGCCACTGCGTAGGCTACTTGGAGCCACAGGCAGTGCCAATGCACTATGAGAGACTTTGTCCCATTTTCAAAAACAAAATTTGCATAAATAGAAAATACCTGGTCGAAGGAGTCTGGAGAATCTTCTGCATTAAAACTGTCTATGATTGATTTATTTTATTTTATTCCAATATCCATGTTGACGAAATATCAAATTGTTACTTATACCCCACTTTTTCTCTTATTTCTAGACTCTATACACTGGAACAATAGACAAATTCCAACACATTCTGTACGAATAGCATAAATTGTCATCTGAGAAGAGTTTCATGTCAACATTTAAAGTTAACCTTAATGGAATATATCAGCATTATAGACAATGCCTGCAATTTAAATCACCATTATACTTGATTTTATTTTTAAATGTGCATGTTTCACACAGATTATAAGATTCGTGCTCATAGATACTATTAACTCCAACAATTGCAAAGCTAAAGACTTCATTCATTTAAAAAATTATATCTGCAAATAATGATTTTAAGTGTTTTTAACGTGATTGTTATATTTGTGATGGTAAGTTAAGTTTTTCAAGGAACTGGAGATGTCTCCTACTGGAGACAAAACAGGTACTCTCTAAAAATAATGAAGAATGCATAATGATATAAGAAGTGCTGAATAGGACCTTTTAACTTGACAGTTGCATGAAACTGTCTATCGAGAGACTGGCCCAATCACCAGCACAATGAAGAAGAAAAGAATGTCATATTTCTTTCACATCTTGAGACTGCCGGGGAACAGCATTTTACAACAACTGATTATGAGAAATCTTGGAAAGAAGACAGGAGGATAATGTATCAAAATATTCAACAAGATCTCAAAGCAATTGTACTCTAGATACCAGGTGTAGGTAGCAAAAATAAAATTACACACCCTTCTTAAGACTCAGCCAACGGCCGTAGCCGTGTTGAAACACCGGATCTCGTGAGATCTCCGAAGTTAAGCAACATTGGGCGTGGTCAGGAGTTGGATGGGTTGCCACGTGCTGTTGGTGGGGGGTAAGGGAATGGAGGAGCGGAAAGGAGCTGCCCACCCTACCGCACATAAACTCCAGCTCAGGAATACCTCTGCGGAGGTCCGGACCTGCCTTCGGGCAGAATAACCCTTACCTTACCTTAAGACTCAGAAATTTTCAGCAGAAATTACACATAGAAGGGTTATAGAGATTTCAGCCAATTGTGACAATTACAATTATAATGAATGAAAATGAACAAGAACTAAACAAAAAATCTTCAAAGAAAAAGTGTACATGGAACAACTGAAGTGTTTATTATAATAAACTAATAATAATAATAATAATAATAATAATAATAATAATAATAATAATAATAATAATAATAATATCTAATTAGGGGAAGATTATATGTGGGATAGGATAAAGTGGAAAATACTTGTCAGAAACATTGACCCTGCTTGAAGCAGGATGATGAAGAAGTAGAATAATAATATCTGCATAAACTTTATCTGTAATTCCACTTCTTTACTCATCATCATCATCATCTGTTTACCCTCCAGGTTCGGTTTATCCCTCGGACTTAGCGAGGGATCCCACCTCTACCGCCTCAAGGGCAGTGTCCTGGAGCTTCAGACTCTTGGTCGGGGGATACAACTGGGGAGTATGACCACTACCTCGCCCAGGTGGCCTCACCTACTATGCTGAACAGGGGCCTTGTGGAGGGATGGGAAGATTGGAAGGAATAGGCAAGGAAGAGGGACTTTTCAAATTTCGTGGCAGAGCCGGGAATCGAACCCGGGCCTCCGGGGGTGGCAGCTAATCACGCTAACCACTACACCACAGAGGCGGACTTCTTTACTCATACCATTCATAATTCTATAATCTTTATCGCCTGATCTAAATAGCGTATAACTTGCGTTGTGTTAAGCTAAGAAAGTTTTTCCACGTTCGACATTTTACATTTTCCACATTTCATATATGGAATATTGTTACATAGAGACAAAGAAAATGCTACGGAGCTAGGTTAAATTGTGTAACCTACTGTGTTATGTTTCCAGTATCACTGCATGTTCGTAAAAATGGGATGCATAAGGAACTATTGAAGTTCAAATTCGGCGCTCTTTTTATGTCTCAAAGAATATTTCACACTTTATATCCGAGCTCCGTGAAATAATGTCCATTACGCAATCAATAGCGTCGTTCAAAAATGTGAACGGTTGGATTGAGGAATGCGCGTTCCCAAGAAGTACAGAATTATTCCACAAGTTGCGCTTGCTCCTGTACATGCTTTAACCACGCGGACGGCTTTTGAATAGTGCTGCTCTCTTGAAGAGACGCGTGAAGACACGTCAACGTTTGATAATCGACCTCGGCATGGCAATGCATTGGAAAGCAAGAAGCGTTTTGTGGGGTGTGGCTGGCTGATGAAGGTAGCCGGCCATGACTAGGCTAAGAAGCTGAGAGATGAGATTTGGGCCATGGCAAGCCACCTGCCATAGTGCAAACTTTATTATGTGATGCAACGTTATATAATGCGCTTGGAACTGATTTATCTTGACGCGTCATACAACGTACAGTATAGCTTGCCATTTTAGGTAGAGAAGTGGTCGCCAGCTGACGGTGACAATGCAAGAAAGTATACGTTTACATCAATTTCACTTTCACATTGAGTGGCAAATGCTAGTTAATTGGAGAATTTAGCGTTACAGTAACGCAGTGCTAGTTCTATGTACCGTATGATTATGAATAGGGCCTACAATGATTTTCCGTCTAGTAATTAGTTCAACTCTGTTACAATCACGTGAGGTTAACTACTAGCAGCTGTTCAGTTCTGCTCACTTGAGGGCATGTAAGCTAGTCTAACCCACTGCCTCATATGACGTCAATGCTGGAATGACTTATCAGAGTAGAATGATAAATATGTGTTTTGTTAGATGGATGAAGTGTAATATAGGTAGTCACTAGAATTGACGTTTTACGCCGGCTGGATATACCCTCTTGGATCAATCCTATCCTGATGCATTTCGGATTTGCATTGAATTCTGTGGGGCTGTGGATAAGACTATTTTTCCTCTCTGCTCATCTTATCACAGTTGGCTTCTAAACTATAGCTTGGTAATGTTGCACTGTTTCTAGGTGAAGTGGTTATTAAAACATGGAGGATTTTTTTCAGGATACCGTAATATTAACTATTCTTCTATAGATAATATTAATGGAAGATGCTTTTAGATGTACCGGGACCATAAGATTTTAATTACCATTGCCTCTTTCGACTCAATATATTGAACGAACCATTATATGAGATCAAAGAACGTCGACAAATAGACTAAATGTTCAAGTCGTTAGAATTATGTCCGTATTAATATTGGTTTAATATAATTCGTGGTGATTCTTTGAAGTAAGTAGTAATTTTCATTCGGCTGATAGGAGGCTACAATGTTGCTAGTGATATCGAAAACAGCAATCACCCGTTGATCCCTGTGTTCTGTCGCAATGCGGCGTACGATTCACTTGTATAGTGTTCCCGCTAGTCTAAAGTCGACGAAAATATTGTGCTTATTATATGAGCTAGCTGATGTACCCGTGCTTCGCTACGGGATTCTCAGAAAGACAGTCTTTTGTGATTTTCCTAACTGAAGTCAACTTAGGCCATTACAAAATCGTCAGTAGGAATGTAGCAATTAAAAGCAATGTTATATAAAATACTCGATCAAATGAAAGAAAGATCCCACATTTTCTCACTTTTAACGAACAGTATTACGGTGCCGATCTAACATTCCAAAGTTCCAGTGCTGGAATGACCAGACCTCTGACAGCTGTGAACACTCCTCTGCCATTATTCCGTTAAATATTCACACTGCTCATTTCAGTAAGTGCCTCAGAGTAGGGATCTGTGTCGATGCGACGTAAAGCAAATTCAAACAAAAAATACTCTGTATACAGCAGTAATCCCATCTATCGGAGATGAGTGGCAACAGAGACACAAAGCACATCACAACTAACAATGGTCAATGTAATGTTATTGTTGATCAATGTTATGATCTTTCTGTATCGTAGGCCTTCACATTTTGTTTTCTTTCGACTCTGTAATGTTAGGGCGTCTTACAAAATTAATTATAGCGTCGACTGTAGTTCCTTATTCCCCAACTTGACACAGCGATTTTCGTTAAATTCTGTTTACCCATTTTCTCGTAACTCGGCCATGATATGGACTTAGCAACAAAAATCCAAATTCATGAATATTTCTTGTTATCATAGCCGGTAAGGTAAAAATGTGTAAGACATAAATGATCGGAAATTTAATACTATATAACTTTAGTTATGTATTATTGTCGATAGGACCACTAATAACACAAATATTTGAGAATAAAATGTTAGGCCTTCCCCTAAACTGCCATTTAACTTAGCGTGAATAAAATTATTTATGGCCTAGATTGTTGCGATTTATTTCCCCCGACTTTGCATACCGATTTTCATTAAATTTTAGTCCTTCCCCTAAACTACCATTTTTCGCAGCGTGAATAAGATTATTTATGGCCTAGATTGTAGCGACTTATTCCCGGACTTTACATACCGATTTTCGATAAGATAGGACCATTAATGACATAAATATTTGAGAATTAAATTTTAGGCCTTCCCCTAAACTACCATTTCCCTCAGCGTGAATAAGATTATTCATGGCCTAGATTGTAGCGACTTAATCCCGAACTTCACATACCGATTTTTATTAAATTCTCTTCAGCCAATTTCTCGTGATGCGTGTACTTACATGCCTACAGACAGGCAGAAATTACGGAAAATTAAAAAGTGCATTTCCTTTTTACTATGGTCACACCGATACAGAAATACCATCCTTTTTAAATTCTGAGCAATGTACAGACAAAACTCTTATTTTATATATATAGATAGATAGATTACAAGTAGGCTTATGAAGCTCCCTATCTCATAACACTAATGTGCTAAGGTGTCATACTTACATCACTGCTTACCAAGGGAGCTCATTCACATGTAATCCACTTCAGACTGAACTGTTGAACATTATACCGATTTCGATTACAATGGTGACAAGCTTAATGACAGAACTCCTTGACATTGGACCTTCACTAGATTAGGTTCAATCGTTACTTTTTTATGTCGGTTCCATAGACTATTGCCGCATAATGCAGTTTAGTTCAAATAATGTTATTTCCACAAGGAACTAATCTACATACTTGTATGTGCTATTGAGGCCATAGCTCACGTGAATGCCTTTGCTGGCAGGACGTTGTGTTTACGGTGCACTATGTCTTCTGGTATGGGCTAGAGCAATATTGTTACTTTCATTGATCTGTCTCCGCTTTATCCTTGGCTTTGACAAGATGAAAGTGACTGAGGTATGAGTGATGCTAGTAATGCCATTCCTTATGCAGCCAGTCCCTGCTATGAATGGTGTGAAAATGTTGCTCATAGGGTCAGTTGGTGCATGCATTTCAGTGGGCTTGGCAGACTGATATGTAATAGCAACGGCTGGCTCGGTGAGGAAAGCAACGGGAAACTACCTCACTCCTCGTTTCCCTAGTACGCCTCTTCAGTGATGCCTAGGCCATTTATGACAGCTGATGGCGGAGCTGTTGAGGATCCAACCAGCCTTCGGGCTGAGGACTAAACATACATACATACATACAGCTCACGTGAAATATGTAATTTACTGTTATGGGGACGTGCAGTAGTGGCGACTAAGAGGAGCGAGGCGGGGGCACTCATAACCATGTGCAGAGATCTGTATCCTTTATTTACAATCCCATTTATGTGATTATTCCAATGAAGATCTTTCCTTATATTAACACCTAGGTACTTACACTGATCCCCAAAAGAAACTTTCACCCCATCAACACAGTAGTTAAAACTGATATGACTTTTCCTGTTTGTGAAACTCACAACCTGACTTTTAACCCCGTTTATGATCATAGCGTTGCCAACTGCCCATCTCATAACATTATCGAGGTCATTTTGCAATTTATTACTCTATACAGAATAACATCATCCGCAAAAAGCCTTATCTCTGATTCCACTTATTTACTCATACCATTTATATATATAAACATAAATATTGATGTTGCCAACGTTAGGCAGTGGTTGGGAAGATTTGGGGGTAAGGAGATGATCTGTTCGACTAAGTGGTATATTCCGAGCTGTCAATGGAGAAATGGCATGGAATGACATTAGTAGACGAATAAGCCTGAGAGGAGCTTTTAAAAGTGGCAAACGCCGTAATATGAAGACGGAAAGCAAGATGACAAATTGGGGCAAATATTCATTTATGGTTTAAAGAGTAAGGGATTGGAACAATTTATCAAAGGGAATCTTCGTTAAATTTTCAAATTCTTTGAAATAATTTAAGAAAAGACTAGGACAACAATTTATAGGGAATGTGCCACGTGGATGACTGTCCTAAATGCAGATCAATTATGATTGATTGATTGATTGATTGATTGATTGATTGATTGATTGATTGATTGATTGATTGATTGATTGATTGATTGATTGGCCATACCGAAATATCTTCATTAAGGTGCATGGTTTATTACCGTATTCTGAATTATTTATAGTGTGGATTAGTTACTCTTCTACTGCAAATTGTACATAAGGGAGTTTTTTTAGCACCAATACGTTCTGAACACCTTGTTCGTTTATACCAGAACGGGCACAAAAATCACAAAAGAATAATTTGGGGAATGTTCCGCTGCAGCGCACCAGAATCTATATCACTATAACTATAATGTACCAAACCAAACCAAACCCCATGGCACTACAGGTAAAGGCTTCCACCATTGTTAACCACGGCACGTGATGGAGTAGAGTGGTTAGCTCTACGCCCGGCCGCCTTTGCCCCCAGGAATTAACCTGGTACTCATTTTTAGTGTAGGCTGAGTGAACCTCAGGGCCATTTGTACCTCCGGAAGTGGAAATCTCGTTTCTTAAATTTTACGACTTCCTGACGGGGATTCGAACCCACGTCCTTCCGGGCGAACCGAGCACGCCTTTACCGCCTCGGCCAGGCAGCCCCCTCTAAGAATGTACATGTGTTTGAAATCATTACAGTTTTGAGCTTGTATTCGGAAGATACTGGGTTCGAATCCCACTGTCGGCAGCCCTGAAGATGGTTTCCCATTTTGACACCAGGCAGGCAAATGGTGGGGCTGTACCGTAATTAAGGCCACGGTCGCTTCCTTCCCATTCCTAGCCATTTCCTATCCCAACGTCGCCACAAGTCGGCCTATCCTTGTCGGTGCGATGTAAATCCAATTTTTTTAAAAGCAAAGTGAAATAATTAACCGTGGGCCCGTAAACCATCTTTCTCTTCTCCGTGCACTAGTAGAGGCTGGTCTTTCATCAGTTTCAGATCGAACTGTTTGATCATTGATGTTGCCTCATCCTGTTTTCCTATCAATTGCCAGGATGTCAACTCTACGATTAGGCCCGCTTTCGTTGGTTGCAACGCTGTAGAGTTCGTCGTAGACCTCGGAAGTTTTTAATGGCAAAAGCTAACACTATCTTACTCCTAATTAGATGATGCCTAGTATTCCTTAGGAGATCCTCATACTGGCAGGAGCGAAGAACGGGTGTTGTCTTGACTCCTTTCATGGAAAAGCCTCACAGAGGCTAGGCTATCCAGCAGTCTAACGGCATCCCGCCATTCGAATCTACTAAGTCCTTGTCTAGAGTCGAGCCACTTGATTGTCGATGATCATTCTTTATTTAAAGCCGAAGGCGTGATTTCTCTGCTGGCACCACTTTGATGCGCATTGATGATTCCCGAAGATATCGCTATGCTTTGAGGATTAAGCCAATCTGATTAAAGTGCTCAGTTGCCATGTTCGTGAGATTTATGGCGGCGTCTCTACTCTTTGCAATTATTATGACTGTTATAATAGTTACATATAAGAGAAATAGAAGGGACTTGCAAACGATTGTGAACACTGATATGAACCAACTGCTGTAAAGTGATTCATATGTGAATCTACAGTCATGTTCAGAGCGTTGATTAGGGGGAGAATACATTACATTTTTATTCCATTTTAGCTGGATAAAACTAGGAATTATAGCAATTTGTGAAAGTTCTGTTGTCTTATCAGCTAATTCTGCCTGCTGTCATTTCTTGATGGATACAGTACTTTTGCATCCATCTCTTGGCACAGGCCAGAGCAAAGTGTAGCTTCCACTGTAGTCCCAGTCTCATCCATGGCTGTGACAATATGGAAGCTGCTGGGGTCTGGGTGGTGCTGATTAATGACATTCAGAGCACAACCAGTGTGTCTGAGTGTCATGAAAGGTGTTGCTCATTGCTCATAGGGTTAGTTGTGTTACAATAGCACTGCCTGGCCCAGTGAGGAAAGCAATGGCAAACTACCTCACTCCTCATCTTACCTAGTACGCCTCATTTTGGTACTGCCATTGGTTGTTGTGGTTTCACTATAACTGCATAGCCTTAGGTGATGCTATTTGAGGATCCAACCAGCCTCTGGGCTGATGACCTAACAGACATCAGCTAATTCTTTACTTTATTTTCTTTAATTATTAACAAAATTATTAGCGGATATACGCACAAAATGTCGTTCGTCGCGGCTAACCGATTTGTATAGCGCCACAGCAAGTGGCTTTGCATGTGCTGTGTGGAAGGGTAGCAGGGGTATATTTTTACCAAAGTCATGGACACTGAGGTATGATTCACCTCCTTGCCGCACGCATTTGTCAGTCTGGCAGTCTCTTTAATGTATATTAGTTGCTTAGTGTGTAGTCAAATACTAATTGATTTTTAATTGTATAATCACGTCGTACTTTTATTTAATTGTAATAAGTGTGTAATATTGTTCCTTTGGTGAAAGTTTCATTGTATAGTATTGAATCAAAATCTCAAGTAACTATTATTACTGCACATAAGTTGGTAAAATGTCAACCTTTACCACTCTGACGAAATTCGCTCGCAGAACATTATGTAGCCTTTTTTTCTCAGTTTTGAAGTTTAACTCCAGCCGATGCACAGAGTCGATAATAACATTGTTCTACTAAGCACAAATTCTAAACTCGTTATGAACGAATGATAGCTTTCCATTTGAGAAGATAAAGCATCTTCAATTTATTTCGATTAGAATTTTCATGACGTTATACACAATATATGATTATTTTGTTATAGCCAGGATGCGGTCAACGCGCTTGAAATTCTTCAAATCTCGGAAATAGTTATACTTTACGTAGTTGCAAGAAAGCGTTATCGTGCTAATTACTCCTATCCTTCTATCAGGATAGATATTTTTATGTGTAGAATATCTATTAAAAAATCCGATTCAAATTTTCGTACAATATTCCGACAGGTATGATGGAGCATCGGATATGGTTTGATTAGCCACATCGTGATCTTTAGGCTCCATCATTACTTTTATCCCAGACCGACCGACAAAGGTTATGCGGGGTAAGTGGTGTGGAAAGTAAGCATGGCTGCTGCGCATGCGCCAATCTCAAGTATCAAGGGCTGACAATAAACATCGGTTCCGTCCGCGGTGATTCTTAAGAACTAAGGCGCTGCTGTGAAGTTTCGAACTGGTAGTGCAATTGTGCTTTAGTTACACCTGTGTTGTAAGTACTGCATAATGAATAGCTTAATGATGAACTCGCATCTCTTTCAGAGAGCTCCCACTGTTTTTCATGACTAATGTTTTTAGCTTAGTGTACTATATGTTACTCGCGACATAGCTACAAGCTGCCGCGACTTCTCGTGAGACGCAAATAGAAACTAGGACCTCTTACTTGTACAAAAATTGTATCCTGAAAGACAAAAACCTTTAACCTAGATAATGAGAATCTATATGGTTAACAATCCCTATTGATAAAAGTTAATATACTGGGTGGTCGGAAACAACGTGAACCGACTATTTGAGTGCTACAGGGTTGGTCATACTGATAAATAATTTTTAAACAATAATTCGATATTTCATTTTACCAACTTCTGAATTTAGCCGATCAGATCACTTCGCGGGTGAATTCAAAAGGACTTTGCGAAGTTATGCTAAATTTCCACGTGACTTAAAACCGGCTTGATAGCCATGCCGAGAAATCAATGTCGAACACAAACACACCATGGGTTTCAGCCGGTTTCACCGTAGCGTACTTGCTATGGTGTGATCCTGTCAGTGTTTTACGGGGGGCCCCGTAGCCTGCTCCCCCGCCGTGACCATCGACTCAATCTACATACCGGTAGCCTCCGGCATGCTATTAATTTCTAAGAAGAAAGATATAGCAGGGAAGAGTGGGAAGTGATACAAGGAGTATCTGCCGGTTTCCGAGTTAGACTCGCTACCTCGGCAAGAGTTTGTATTGGTTAGGTAGTGTTAAAGTGTGGTATTCAAGGGTCAGGGGAAAACCACATAGGCAGAAAGAGAAAGATCCTACATGTAAAACCTGACATCATGTGATAGCACATGCAAGGATGTGGGCTGGAAAGGTCCAGTGGTAGTGTTTGTTGAGAAGAGGTATCTTGCACCAGCCATCATCCGTCGTCTCGCCGTTCCAGCTGCCAGGGGATCAGTCCGTCTGGGCACTGCCGTGACTAGGACGGGCCTTGCTGGTTGCGGAGCCATGCGTCGAGTACCACTAGGGCCCGCCGCACAGCGCCACCTCCTTGGGGTCCCTCGTACCCAGTCTCCGATCCCGGAGAATGAGGCCAAGCCCGCCGAGGCGGGGGGCTCCTGGAACGGGGTGGGTCATGACGCCGAGCCTCCTTCCACTCTGCCCGCGCCATGGCCCGGTAGACAGGGCAACTACGATGGGAGGCCGGGTGGCCCCCCGCGCAGTTGGCGCACACCGGCGCCTCCTTAAGTGGTGCGCAGGCCGTGTAGTGGTGATCACCCCCACAACGGTTGCACTTCACTTGGAGCCCACGCCTCTCCTGCCGGTGACCCCACCTCAGACAGCGGAAACACTGCAAGAGCTGCTGAGGGGGGCGTTTCAATCTCACCTGACTGCCGCTACCCGCTGAGGTCCTCTCCTGATTTGCTCCTCGGTAGAATGCTGTCCTGGGAGCAGTCCTGGGTTGCAGCTGGGCGGCCCCGTCCTGGTGGGCCGGCGTTTTCTTCCCCTTGGTCCTGAGTCGGCGTCTTCTTCTTCCCGGGGATCTCTTCTCAGCTGGGGAAGAGGCCTCTTCCTGGTGGCCCTCCTCGCGACCTGGCGACCCCGGGGTAGCGGGTGGCTCCGCTGCGTCGCCGTCTTCTTCCTGGCGGCGGTGTCGTCGGTCGGTGCTTAACACTTGACTGCGTTCCCTGTCCTGTGGGGCGCACGTCGAGGTCTGCAGCTCGACAGACATCCTGGTAGGCTGGGCCTGGACAGCAACCTCAGAAAGCCAGGGGGCGTCCTTCTTCACTGCTGTGCTGCCGTCCACCGTCACGGGCGCTTTCCTGGTTTGCGCCCGGGTTACCGGCCCCACCTGGTGGGCCTGGGTCTGCGTCCACTTCGCCTTGGCCGGTGGTCGACGTTCCTGGTTGGCGGCCTTGTTGGTCTGCGTGTATTTCGTGAAGTACAGCGATCCAACTGGGGTCGCGCCGTCGTCGTCGATCCTCGGCTCCGTCTGGGTGGCTGCCTCCTCGTAGCCTGGGGCGTCCAGGTGCTCCCTGAGTCCTGGCAGCCGGGCAACCTGTAAAACGTTGGACGCCAGCTTCTCGTAGATCATGAAGCGGTTCGCGTCCCTAGGGCGGATGATGACCGCCCAGCCAGGGATCACCTCGCCGATGAGCTCCATGATCGACTCCTGTCCGATGGACTCCGCGATCGCAGTTAGGACATCGAGTATGCGGAGCGTCTCCCGGTAGGTGTCCTGCCCCCACCGGCAGTACACCATCACCGCCGGGAGTCTAACATCTGGGGCGGGGACGACCTTTGAGCTGAGCACCCTTTGTAGTCCCTCGATTGCTCCCTCGCAGTCGCAGTCCGCCGGTCTCTCCGCCATGATTGGCTTCGCCATCCTGGTCCTCCTGAAATAAAATCCTGAAAGAGAAAAGCGAGCACTGAGAAGTGCTCAGCTTAGACAAATGCTCCTTCGGATAAGTACTAATAAGTACAGTTGCCTGGCTTGCTCTTAGGAAGTACAGATCGCCTGGCGACGAGAGAGACAGCGGGGCGAGAGACACGTACGTGTTCTCGCTAGCACGGTCAAGCTCGTCCTCTGATCTTGTCAGTTCGTAGGTGTGTGTTTAAATACCTCCCTGATCGGTGCCTTCAAGCCAATCTTAATGCACGTGCATATTTAGTAACACCGCCCTACAAAGCCCATTTGAATTCGCCCGCGAAGCAATCTGATTGGCTGAGTTCGGCAGCTGATAACATGACAAGGGCGCGTTATATCGGATTATTTTTTTCAAATTATTTATCAGTATGACCACCACTTTAACGATCATATACATGGGTTCACGTTGTTTCCAACCACCTTGTATTTAAGAATACATCAGAGCTGAACGCAATCCAGCTGCTCTGGTGTGACTTAGGAAATACAGTAGAACTCGGTTATAACGACATCCAAGGGACCTGCAAAATTGTATCGTTATAAACGAGTGTCGTTGTAACCGAGATTCGTCTAGGGAGGTGGAAAATGAAAAATACAGTGACATAAACAATTAAGCTTCATCCACGTCACTCTGTTCAGTTTTCCGTAGTCGCTTAATTTTCGAACCACCCTTTTCTAATGCAGCAACAGTTTTATCCTTTCTGTTCCAAATCGTTTGGCCGAAGTCACGACACACGTCAGCTTTTTAAAATTCTATTCTCAATTTGGTGATTCACTTTAACTTTTTCTTCCAACGTTAAAACTGTTCTTTTAGTAGACATACTGCCTCAAAATGCGTGCACTTAGAGGAAACTTCTCCAGTCGAAACTGACCGCACGCAAGTATCGTTAATACCGCAAAAATTCGGGAGTTTTATAATGGGGTGGGGAATCTGCCTGCATTCCCGAGGTCTATGACAAAAAGGAACAGGAATATGTCCGTACCACAGAAAACATGACGTTATAGACGAGTTGTCGCTGAAACCGATGTCATTATAACAAAGTTCAACTGTATAATTAAAAACCGGTATCATTATCCTCTTCTGAATGAAAAGTGGTTTAACATTCCGTCGAACACTATCCGGATGTTGTATGATTCCACCTGTAGGCCAATGAAATGAAATGGCGTATAGCTTTTAGTGCCGGGAGTGTCCGAGGACATGTTCGGCTCGCCAGGTGCAGGTATTTCGATTTGACTCCCGTAGGCGACCTGCGCGTCGTGATGAGGATGAAATGATGATGAAGACGACACATACACCCAGTCCCCGTGCCAGAGAAATTAACCAATTATGGTTAAAATTCCCGACCCTGCCGGGAATCGAACCCGGGATCCTTGTGGCCAAAGGCCAGCACGCTAACCATTTAGCTATGGAGCTGGATTGTAGGCCAAAACAGACTATAGTAAGTGCCTAATGTGGTCGTACATTTTACTTGAAAATGTTCCTTTCCTTGATACTTCCTTTATTTTGTTTTCGCCTAATAATTCCTGTGAAGTTGAAGTGAAAGTATCGAAAGTCGGAGTGCACTGTCTTCGTGGAGACCGAGCGAATTAGCCGTGCGGTTAGAGGCGCGCAACTGTGAGCTTGCGTTCGGGAGATAGTGGGTTTGAATCCTACTGTCGGTAACCCTGAATATGGTTTTCCGTGGTTTCCCATTTTCACACCAGGCAAATGTTGCGCATGTACCTTAATTAAGACCACGGCCGATTCCTTCCCATTTCTAGCCCTTTCCTATCCCATCGTTACCATAACACCTGTCTGTGTCGGTGCGACGTAAAGCCAATTGTAAAAAAACGTGTCTTCATGGAGGCCGACTAGATTTTCTTCCCTTAAAAAAAATTACTTTGCATGTAATGTTTTAGGTTCAAATACCGCTTAGCTTTCAGTGCTCAGTAACGTTCCTTATAAACTGTTGGAATATATACGTTACTTTCAACACATGTTACCTTATTGACTATTGGTCAAACATCCACTGACAATGAATTGAAACAGTCTATAGAACGAACGTTGTATGTGATATGAATCCACAGTTCTCCACATGTCGTCTTGAAAATCGTTCGTGTGCATGTACAGAATAAAATAATATTAACTTAGTAGTGCGAATAAACTTGACGTGTGTGTTCGTATGGGTGGGGCAGGGCGGAGCCCTGACGTTTGGGAATAAGTTGTCCACTAACATAATATGAAATATTATATCGCCATCAGTTCTACTTGTTTCTCCTACGACTATCCCATTAAGCATTTAATTGTTAAACTTCTGCGGTATATTTG
This sequence comes from Anabrus simplex, assembly GCF_040414725.1. Taxonomy (NCBI): domain Eukaryota; kingdom Metazoa; phylum Arthropoda; class Insecta; order Orthoptera; family Tettigoniidae; genus Anabrus; species Anabrus simplex. The sequence goes on from NC_090271.1 coordinate 289,262,592, forward strand.
TTATTGTTATGTTATAGGGTTGAACATGGAATGCAGTAGTCTGCTCTCTGGGCGTAAGCGGGTTAGTTTTCCCTCGTGTATTTCCGGTGACCGTCGTTGAGTTCGACTACTACCGACGCTTTCTTTTAATTTCGCATTTGTTTGTAGCTTTTAATAAGCTTAGAAATGTGAATATATTTTCGAATGTTATTCTGTAGTTTTTAACGTCCCCCTTTCATGTTGATCATAAGTGTGAGTCTTACTGAAATGTATTCGTTTAACTTACTTTTCCTAAATCAATAAAAAAGTTGAAATAAAGTTATAATTTCATTTATTTTTGTTTAAAATCGGTATTGAGGATGTAGGGTCTAATCCTTCAAACGTCCTTAGGTAGTTGTTTTCAAAACAAATTACAGAAATGGTGCTAGTGGTACTAAACCAAGTGTATTAATTTTTAAAACAGCCGTCTAGCACGGTTTCCACTTTCGTTCATATATTATGCTGCGTTATTCTCATCTGTGGTGCTTCGTGGCTTCCTTTACCAAACTCCTCAAGAAATAGGAACGTTGATGTAAGTGGCTGGTCTGGTATATGTCGAGTCGCGCGAGTATCAAGAGGGGAAGAGAGGTTAAAATATGGCGAATATATTTTAATGAGTTGTCTGTGAAGCAGTGCAGTATGCGGTTTTGTTTTTTTTCTTTTACTCTGTCTGCTGAAGCGGGCGAACCTGTTGCCAGAAGCTGTTCGCTCCATTGTGTTCAGTCTCACTAGCGTGCGCTGTCCGCGGATCGATCTGCTCACTCCCCGCGCGTGCTATGACGAATCCCTCGATGACGTCATGGGCAGGCACACCGGCCAGTCGAGCGAAGCCGAGCTAGGCCGAGCTTACTTAGTGTGCTGACTCATGGACTCTCCCAGCAAGTGGGTTACTATAGCAATAGCCGCGAGTGCTGCCTAGCTACAAGTGATCGTATGCAAGAAGTTTTCGTGTTCATGATTTGGTAATTGTAGCGAGTTGGCCGTATTAGTGGGGGCGATATTCCCAAGTCAGCAATACTCCATTCTTACTTCATTGACCAAACACAACAGTCCAATCACTGTGTACCATTGTATAGCGCATTGGAGAATAAAATAATGAGCCTGTTTTGATACGCTTGTGGTTGTAACATTGTATAGCACTTGTTCTCTTCGAAAACATTATTTAAATACATTGGCCTCTTCTTCATAGGCCGGGCTGAGAGGCTCAGACGGTTGAGGCGTTGGCCTTCTGACCCCAACTTGGAAGGTTCGATCCCCGCTTGCTCGCATAGTCCGGTGGTATTCAAAGGTGCTCAAATACGTCAGATTTACTGGCACATAAAGGAACTCCTGCGGAACTAAATTCGCACCTCGGCGTCTCCGAGAACCATAAAAGTAGTTAGTTGGACATAAAGCAAATAACGTTATTTATTATTATCTTCGTCATATTTAAGATTCTGATCATCTCTTTCTTTAGTTTATTAAAAACCATCAATCATTCTATGATACTGTGTGTGTTTCAAATATATTTCTAGAAAATATAACAAAGCAGTCTAGCAAAATCCCGAGTAAAATTGATTCAACACATTATTCTCAGTACATCAGTTTCTAGCCATTTGCCTTTTCGTAGGCTGTTTATATGGCCCATGGATCCGAAATGTACAGTTCTAAATACGGGATGTTAGTGATCCTTCCCTAATACATTAACCGATCAGTTTACCTGTGGTCCGTTTCAGAGAGGGTGGGAAGTATCAGTAAAGGAAAGCTGTAATGTAGCGTTCCTCCAGAAAAGAATGTCCGAAAAGTGATAGTGGTAAACATGTTTGCTCTATGTCTCTATTGAAGAACAGTCAGCGAGCGACTGAAAGTATTTATATCATCTTCCCGAGTCTTTCTCAAATGCTCATTGAGGCACCTTAACTATGAGATGGTGACAAGAGCTTGGAGGGGAAACGTGACGTCATCACTCCAAGAATGAGTATAGCTCTTCCGGCATATTAATGAAGAGAGGATTCATCCAATGCATTGCAGGCGAATCAGGCTGCTGCCAGAATTAAGAGGATTGTGTCCATCATCAGCTACATTGATAGGCCATTAAAATAATGAAGTTCAAAATTCGGGGCTAATTTTTCCGATGATTTAAGGGCAAAGCAAAGAGATCTGCGCAGAGGTCATGAAGATCCTTGGGGAAGTTGAACCTTTGGCACAAATGGCCAAGTGCACCAATCTTTTTTAAGATTCGGCTAACCAGCGTGTACGTAAACACGGTTTAAATTTAAGGCCTGGTTAGAAGAAAGTGTGGAGCACCATTCTTAATCAGTGTTTAGCTGACAGTGGAATTAAACACTAGCGTGATCATAGCGTGATGTTTAACTTGCTAGCGGAGAATAGTGAAAGCACTTAGGTGATTTCGTGTTTCTTTTGTTAGAAGGAGGAATATTCATTGTTTCTTTGCTGACAGTACGTAGTACAGTAGAGCAGAAACACGGAAGAACAAAAGAGAAAAAGGACCTTCAATTTTTTCGGATTTTGAAACCGATTTGTGGCATAATTGCCTCAATGCAGTGAGCAGTCTGTTGATAGCAGAAACGGGAAATTGTAGGTTATTTAGCATTGTTTCCAGAAGAAATGAAACTGTTTATGACCAATGACTGTTTATGGCCAAGTGTTTACCGTAATCAGCGTTTAAGGTTCTTCTTAACTTTGTTTAAATGAAACTGCGCAGCATCATTCCAGACTTTTTTTTTAATGCTATTTGTTCGGGGCGTCGACCTATAGGGATCTTTTGCCCCTACTTGCAACATGTGATATGAACCTGCGTGTAATGGGAATGGAGGAAATGTAGAGTGTTGAATGTGAGGAAACGACACAAACACCCAGTCCCCAGGCCAGGGATATTAATCATTTACAATTAAAAACCCAGACCCAGCCGGGAATCGAACCCGGGGCCGCCGGGTGACAGGGGGACGCGTTGCCCACTGCACCGTGGGGCCGGACTTCTTGATTATTATTTAAATCCCTGATTATTGTCGGTTAAAGTTACACAGTCATGTTCGAGCGGTTACCAAATATAAACAGTGATTAGCACTGGAGGAAAAATGGCTGCCAGTTTTTGGAGATATTTTGAAGATGAACTGTTATATCTGGAATATCTGGAATAGAATGAAAGTGGGCATGAATATACATAATAGTGAGGAGATGTGATCCTTTTGAAGAACTTAATGATAGGAAATATGTGCTTTTCTAAATTAAACAGTTTCATTTCTGCCGGAAACAATGCAAAATAACCTACAATTTCCAACGCAGATAAATCATGCTGTTTGTGCTATCAACAGACTGCTCACTACATTGAGGTAATACACCACTCGTTCCTTTAACAATTGTAGGTGATACTATTAATATGCACAGAACAACAGCAGTTCGGATTATACACGACGTGAGTAATGTTAGAGCGTCTGCAATTACGCCACAATATCGGTTTCAAAATCCGAAAAATTGGACGACATTTTTCTCTTTTGTTCCTCCATGTTTCTAATAAGTAGTGCCAGCAAAGAAGAAATGAATATTCCGCCTCCTAATAAAAGAAACACTAAATCACCGAAGCGCATTCACTGTTCTTCACTAGCAAATTAAATATCACGTTAGTGTTTAATACAACTGCCAGCTAAACATAGATTAAGAATGGTGCTCCATACTTCCTTCTAACCAGGCCTTAAATTTAAACCGTGTTTACGTACGCAGTGGTTAGCCGAATCTTAAACAAGATCGGTGCACTTGGCAATTTAGTTCAAACGACAATAATCAGGGATTTAAATAATCAGGAATGATGGCCCGTAGCTTCATTTAAACAAGGTTTAGGAAGAATCTTAAACGCTGATTACGGTAAACAATATTCGTGCACTTGGCGACCGCCTTTACCTCCAGAAATTAACCTAGTACGGTATTCATTGTTCGGTGAAGGCCGAGTGAACCTCTGGGCCATGTGCATCTCGAGAAGTGGAAATAGCGTTTCTAAATTCCTCGTTTTCCTAACGGAATCGCACCCACATCCTTCAGAGTCAAGCGAGCACGCCGTTACTGCTGGGGCTTGGCAGCCCCAGGTTTCGGGACAAAGCAAGGCAAAACCCTCTTCAGGTCTAATTTAATAACTTAGTTATTGGTATAGATTCAAAAGAGGCTGGAGTATTGGTAGTTTTGTCCCGCGGGAGTTCTTTAACGGGCGAAAACCAATGGCAGAGAGTTGTTGCGTTTAAGCACCCTTAAGTGCCACCGACTGCTGTCATGGGAACGGAAGCGCTGCGACAGACCGGTTGTACATTTGTGTCGGTAAAAATGTGAAGTGAAAAAAAGAAAAGAGGAACATGAGTTAGTTTTTTTTTTTTAAGATACAGATTATCTCAGCTTTTAAACTATCAGACTGTTGGTTTAATTAATGATATGACGATGATGATGATGATGATGATGATGATGATGATGATGATGATGATGATGATGATAAGAGCCCAAATCAGTCTCTAAGTACGCAATACACTGATGATGTCGTGATCTTCCGGAGAGACCTGATGCAGGTCTATCTATTTGACGCCTGGATTTGCTGTGTTAGTGATCATCATCATGAGGCAGAGAGAGAGAGTGTCGGCACATAGCCTAATCCTGTCGAATAACACGAAGGGGTCTGCTCAGGACCCAACGTCTCCATCCGACGGACGAATCACCATCAACAGCATCTTATGCCCTAACTCCATATGAACACTGCGATGAGGTTTAGGATTGAATCCAGGCTTTTGGCTTTGGTCTGTGATTAGAAATTGTCTGAAACTCTCCTACCCTGCCTGCCAATATTCTGATGGTGATTGTTTCACCAACGGCACTCGAACCAGCTAACCGCGTCTTAACGATCATTGCCACCAGGTGAGCCTCAGTACACTATCTCCTGGTGTGCACTAGAACAAATTTGTTACTTTCGCTATTTGCTTTACGTCACACCGACACTCACGTCTTATGGCGACGATGGGATAGGAAAGGCCTAGAAGTGGAAGGAAGCGGCTGTGGCCTTAATTAAGGTACAGCCCCGGCATTTGCCTGGTGTGAAAATGGGAAACCACGGAAAACCATCTTCAGGAATGCCGATAGTGGGGCTCGAACCCACGATCTCCCGATTACTGGATACTGGCCGCACTTAAGCGACTGTTACTTTCGTTATGCTCTCTGTGTCAGTCTCATCCTTTGCTTTGCCAACATGAAAGCGATCGAAGTATGAGCAATGCTTATAATACCATTCCTAACGCAGCCAGTCCATGTGAAGAATGGTGTGAAAGTGTTATTCATAGGGTCAGTTGATGTATGTATTTCAGTGGACATGGCCCAGCGACGAAAGCAACGGGAAACTACACCTAAGTGGCACATGAGCTACTTATAGCTACTGACTATGGATATGTAGAGGATCCAACCATCTTTCGGGCTGAGGACTAGCTATACAGTGATGATACGTTTAGTGTCTTCACAAAGCGAAGTGTCGCTATTTACTGTTACGAATTGTGCCCTTAAAAATGCATATCGAACGCTAGAGAGTACGTAATCGTCTCTCTATGAAGGCAGTGGTATCACTCACTTCTTGGTATAGCATGAGGTATGTGTCATGTAAAAGGTAAGTACACTTAGTCATCTGTTCGAGAGGGAAATTACTGCGCTCGGAGGAATTTGCGCCTTCATTCCCCTTTTATTGCATTGTAGTATGTGCGAGCTCACTACATAGCTTACATTTGTTATCCTTTGCGCAGGAGTGTTTACTGAGAGAAAATATTGGTACTATTCGAAGCGGTCCTCATCGAGTTGGATTTAGACTTTTCGGTCGAGAAATTCTACATTATTGTTATTAACAAATACATCGCATTGGTAAATATCCCGGTGGCAATGACTACTTACAGTAGTGTTATAATAAAGTTAAAACATAGTTACCCAATAACAACAACAACAACAACAGGTACAACTACAACAATAAGAGTACAATAAGCGATTCCATGGAAAGAAAATATTACAAGAAATATTACAATTTTAACATTCTAAATCCAACATCATCATGTAAGTATGAGGAATGTAATGGTGAAGACAGCTGTGAACAGAAGTTGTTCCACTGAGCGAGTTGGCTGTGCGGCTAGGGTCACGCAGCTATCAGCTTGCATTCGGGAGATAGTGGGTTCGAACCCTTCTGTTGGCAGCCCTGAAGATGCTTTTCCATGGTTTCCCATTTTCACGCCAAGCAAATGCTGGCTGGGGCTGTACCTTAATTAAGGCCACGGCCGCTTCTTTCCCCATTCCTATTCCATCCTCGCCATAAGAGCTATCTGTGTCGGTGTGACGTAAAGCAAATTACTGAGTTCATGGGGTATAAGTTCCTAATGGGAATCATTGTAAGTACTTAGGTGTTAATATAAGTAAAGATCTTCACTGGGGTAATCACATAAATGGGTTTGTAAATAAAGGGTACAGATCTCTGCACATGGTTATGAGGGTATTTAGGGGTTGTAGTAAGGTTGTAAAACAGAGGGCATATAAGTCTCTGGTAAGACCCCAACTAGAGTATGGTTCCAGTGTATGGGACCCTCACTAGGATTACTTGATTCAAGAACTGGAAAAAATACAAAGGAAAGCAGCTCGACTTGTTATGGGTGATTTCCAACAAAAGAGTAGCGATACGAAAATGTTACAAAGTTTGGGCTGGAAAGACTTGGGAGAAAGGAGACGAGCTGCTGGACTAAGTGGTATGTTCCGAGCTGTCAGTGGAGAGATGGCGTGGAAGGACATCAGTAGACGAATATGTTTGAGTGGTGTCTTGAAAAGTAGAAAATGTACAATATGAAGATACAGTTGGGAATTCAAGAGGACAAATTGGGGCAAATATTAATTTATAGGAAGTAGAGTTAGAGATTGGAATAACTTACCTAGGGAGATGTTCAATAAATTTTCAATTTATTTGTAATAATTTAAGAAAACACTAGGTAAACAACTGATAGGAAATCTGCCACCTGGGCGACTGCCCTTAATGCAGATCAGTAGTGATTGATTGAATTATAACCATTTAAAAAGTTGTTTCGAATCCTCGTATGGCTACCGTAAAAGTGATTTTCCTTGCTTTCCCCAATTCAGCTCTCGGCGAATAGCGGGGTCTCGTCTAGCCTAAGGTATAAACGTACGTCACGTCCACTGCTGAAATAGACATTAATGCATAATTGAAATGACCTTTTGATTATCTGACAAGAAGTGGCGTTGTTGATTTATTGGTGGATTTTGTGTGAAACCTATCCCGTGCCCTGTGTTGTTGTGGTTCACAGAACGGCTTTTTTTTTAAAGATTTCAGTAGGTGCCCACAAAATTAAAGCTTTATCGCAGTATTTTTCCTTAGAGTCTCTATTAATGTGGTTGCGAGGCTACACTCACATTGCAACTAAGGCACACCTTCGTGCATGTAATCCAACAGATGGTTTATGTCCACTCATTATGTGGATCTATATTAATATCTGCTGTCAATGGGCATGACATTTGAATACTTATGAATATGATGGATGCTCTATGCTGCTAAGCACGAGTAATCACCAAAGGATTCCTGTGGTATCACAACTCTTGTCTGAGTTTTCGAAGTCTAGCAACATGGACATTTCCAGCCGTCCTTGAAACGGGAGGTATGAGAAAGATGTGCGCTGGAGGGGAGCGGAGTGGGCGGCCTACTCCGAGCATTATCTGTTGAGAGAGTAGGCGTAAGTTATAGTTAATTTAAGAGAGATGGTTAAGAAATGTGAGCGAATGATAGAAGTTTTATAGGTGAGATATTTTGGGTTTATATCACTGGTCTAAGGAAATAATTGAAAAAAATAGATAATATTATGCAATTTACGCGTAGAGTCGACCTCCTTTGCACGAGTGCACGAGGTGTTAGCGAGCGCTTACATTACACGAGTGAAAAAAATGTTGTCACCGCACAAGTTGCGTACATATTAATCAATTACAATCAATCAATCTGTCACCATTGATCTGCATTTAGCTGTCGCCCAGGTGGAAAACTCCGTCAGTTGTTTTCCTGGTCTTCTCTTAAATCATTTCAAAGAAGATAGAAATATATTGAACGTCTCCCTTGGTAAATTACTCCAATCCCTGACTCCAGTTTGTCCTCTTGAATCCTAACTTTATCTTCATATTTTGATCTTTACTACTTTTAAAAAAATCCATTCAAGCTCATTCGTCTATTCCCCAAATCCTAGCCCTTTCCTATCCAAAAGCCATCAATATAACAGTGCGACGTTAAACAGCTGGCATGAAGGGGAACTTCTTATTAAGTGAAATAATTCTTAATATATTTTAAACCGGGAGAGTTGGCCGTGCGCGTAGAGGCCGGCGGCTGTGAGCTTGCATCCGGGAGATAGTAGGTTCGAATCCCGCTATCGGCAGCCCTGAAGATGGTTTTCCGTGGTTTCCCATTTTCACACCAGGCAAATGCTGGGGCTGTACCTTAATTAAGGCCACGGCCGCTTCCTTCCAACTCCTAGGCCTTTCCTATCCCATCGTCGCCATAAGACCTATCTGTGTCGGTGCGACGTAAAACCCCTAGAAATATATATATATATATATTAATGTAGACAACAAGTGCATGGAAAGAAAAATGTTAAGACGCTTTTATTGTTTGGGCAGAACGCGTATATTGCCAATAGTATTTAACTTACGAGTACGTTTTATTGCCTCAATTGACAGATGAAGTAGGAGGCTACTTGTTGCCAAAAAATTTAAAATGGCGTTTCAAAGTCAGTAGAAACTTATGCTAAATATGTGACGTCATGCGCATACTCTGTAATAAGATGGCGCTGTGTTGACTCGCGTGCTCAATTGGAGGTTAGTTGTCGTTGTGAATACATCGTGGTCGGTTGTATAGAATGAATGAAAATCCACAGCCTGTTTCCAGTCATTCGACCGGGTCAGGAATGGAATGAATGAAGCCTCATCTAGCGGCGAGGATAGGAATTGTGCTGGCTGCCGAAGCCTGACGCACTCCCCTAGGGTGATAATTAATGAATGACAGATGAAATGAAATTATATTGAAGAGTGTTGCTGGAATGAAAGATGACAGGGAAAACCGGAGTACCCGGAGAAAAACCTGTCCCACCTCCGCTTTGACCAGCACAAATCTCACATGGTGTGACCGGGACTTGAACCACGGAACCCAGCCGCCTGAGCCACGGAGGCTCCTCAGTTGTACAGAATAACAAATGTAATAATAAATAAAAAGATTTGATTAGGATTCGGTAAAAACGTGCAAAAGTAAGAGTTGAGAAACTGGCTTTACGTCGCACCGACTCACATAGGTTTTATGGCAACGAAGGGATAGGAAAGACCTAGGATTGGGAAGGAAGCGGCCGTGGCCTTAATTAAGGTACAGCCCCAGCATTTGCCTGGTGTGAAAATGCGAAATCACTGAAAATCATCTTCAGGGTTGCCGACAGTTGGGTTCGAACCCACTATCTCCCGGATGCAAGCTCACACCCGCGCGCTCCTAACCGCACGGCCAACTCGCCCGGTAAAGTAAGAGTTGAAACGAGAAAAGTGAATGATGAAGGAATAGAAGAAATGAAACGAAAAGTGCGTCATAGGCGTTATTATGAGAAAGTGAAGCAGTGAAAACAATTTATTAAGTAAGTCTGGGAAACCCTCAAAATCCTGCGGCCGTTACATTCGTGACACTTTATATTCTGAGGGGGTATGAGAAGTTAACGGCTGCTTCACAAAATAGACCTGCGGTATGTCTGACCTCCTTAGAACATCTGTCATGCACACATATGCAAGCATGAGTAATACCGCTGATGCGCATTCAGAACGCGCGCAAATACTTGGGCATTGAGAAGGCTGCCTGTTCGCAGAACGATTGCAGCTGACTGTGCATTGTTCCGCTGAAGTAGGGAAGGTTGGCCATGTCCACGTGCCTCCTGGTGAGCGACATCATCAAACAGATGTGGACATTATTTCGCAGTGTCTTGGGCCGGAACAGGGAGGTTATGTTCCCCCACCACTTCAGGAGTTCATGTACATTCAACCACATAAGAATTGGCCGTCGCAGAAAATGACTATTTCAAAATAATCTTGTTTTAAATAGGATGAACATAATTATTGTGCAGGTTGTATCATCTCTTCAGCCGGTTTACGAAGTATCCTCGCGTTTTGAGGATGTATATAATACGATTACATATTTAAAAGCATTTAAGCACTTTAGGTCCTTACAATCCTGAAATTACCAGTGTTTCGCCCTCGTGTGGCAGTGGGCTCATTAGTTGGATTGTTACACCTTTCCAAGACGCTGGTGGGTAGAGACACTACACGGTTTTTTAAATTTGCAGTCGATGAAACTGGGATTTTAACTGTTTGTTTGCTGGGAAATTTTTGTACAGGTTAGTGTATTCATATTTGGATATTTACTTCTGTACTCTTTCCCTCTCTTGCAGTACAACACATTTTTCTCGCACGAAGTATCCTAACGAACCAACATATTATTAGAATTAAATACAAATACGACAGAGCTTAAGTAGGGGTGTTAGCCAAACACAACAAAGTCAGCGTAGTTCCAACAATGAGCCATTCTTATACAGCTCATCTCATTGGCTACCGATAATATCCATTTAAATATTGAGAAGTCTGTCGAAGTAATGTAGGATAAAGAAGCTGTTAATATTGAGGAATGCATCTGATCAATTTTCAATTCTGAAAAAAATCGGTAAGGAAAGGAGTTCAGTAAAATATTCTCTCATAAGAAGTGGGTGACTATTACAATGCCATTTTGTCCCAAATTTATGAAGATATTGTTACTAATAAAACTCCTTCTGTTTCATTACTCTACTTTATTTCAGTATGACCTAATAAATGCACACACATATAAACACACACAATTCTAACCATTTATGAATGGCCACACTTACTAATTACAAGTATATTCACAAGTCCCTTTTCTTACGCAACAGTAGGTAGTCGAGCCCGTTCCTATTACTGCGGACGCTTGATCCTTACTTTCACTTTCCCCAAGTCCAGTCACCTCATATAGCAGCTGTGTGTAGACAGCTGGATTTGAACACAGGGCTACGGGCCACTCGACACACGATGACTGTTCGTTGGTTCGATTCCACAGAGAGTCCAGTAATTCACACAGTCACATGTAGTGAACAACTAAACAGCTCAACAGTATTCAACAGCAGGACGATACTCACAACAGAGAACATTAACACAGGTCCATTTACCTTCACACTCGCGATAGCGGCTTCCCTCGCTGAGTCTCAGTCCACAGAAATATACGAACACATAGTACAGTCTTCCGTTCTGTCGTCTCCAGCACACCCACAACCCACTCACTGGTTTCTCAGACACCACGACAGTTCCTCCTTCAGACCTCGGGGAGGGGGGTGGGGGTGCACTAGCGACAGCCAACACCTCTGTCGCCCTCAGCCTAGCCACCGAAACCCAACTCGCTGTCACACTGACTCCACCACGGATTCCAACTCTGACTGACTGTCCGCGGCAAGCCTCCCTTTTTATAGGTCGAGTGATTTGAGTCAGAATTTTCGCGAGGTGAGTAGAGGCCGAACATTCCCGTTGAATCTCCAAGAAACTCACAGGTACGCCGGCCGACGAGAACAATACACGGGAAGGCCGGCTGCACCCCGTAAGCCGGCTAGGAGATCCCAGGTCGTGTGAGTCACTAGCCCCTTCCTGGAAGTACCGAAAGGGGCTAACACGGGGCTGGCACGTAGCAATATGTGAGGTTTTCTTATACTTGACCTGCTCACAATGCCTGCCTGGAAAGTATTTTTAGTTTAATGAAAGGTATAGACTGTCAGTGAAGAACTTATTGTTGACTCAATTCAATTTCAGAGCCCTAAATAGCATTCGGTTTTATGAACATTGTTTGCAGGATGAAGGTGTACTTCATAACATTAGAAATTCGTCAGAATACGACTAAAGGTAAGACTAATGATATAAAAATATGAGTTAATATGATGAGGGCAGGCATGGTCATTTCATTTGGGATTTCTTTTTCTTATATTCTGTATCATTACGCAGGTGTGACCATGAGTCATTCAAGAGTATACTTTTTCCCCACTGCATCGATCTCGTACCCCTATCTTATCATGACTTTATGTAATAACCCTTATAGGATCAATTGACGTTAAACCGTCAGGGACCACCCTTGAGAAAAAGAGTGACCAACATATCGTCAGTGGCTGCATTAGCTAAAAGGACGTACTGACTTTTCTTCGCGGATGCATTAAACCTAAAACATGTTTTGGAATAAAACTCTATTCACAATAGCTCTCTTCCATTTCCTGCGGAAACATATTTTTTTTTTTTTTTTTTTTTTTTTTACATTTAGGAAGACAATTATATCGATATCTTAGTTATATAAACTACTGTTACGAATATAATTCCTTTTGTTTCATTACTCGACTTTATTTCAGGATGGCCTAATTAATGCACACACACATGCATATTTAAACACAGCAATCCTAACCAGTTATGAATGGCCACACTTACTAATTACCAGTCTATTTACAAATATCTCTACCTTATGGAGCAGCAAGTGTCCAGCCCGTTCCTATACCTGGGACTACCTGGGACACTAATCCTTACTTTCACTTTCCCTAAATTCCAGTCACTTCCTGTGTGTAGACAGCTGGATTTGAACACTGGCTATACAACACACGACAACTGTTCGTTGGTTCGACTCCACGTATAGTCCAGTACTTCACATAGTCCCATGCAGGGAACAACTAAACAGCTGAACAGTATTCAACAGCAGTACGATACTCACAACAGTTCTTAGTCAGAATCCATCCATTCTGGTGTCATCATGTCGTCTGTTTAGTAAAAATCTATCCATATATTCCCTTTTTTTAGCTTGCAGTTCATGACTCAACTGTCTCAGTGTTATTCAAACGTTTTGGTTGGTGTGCCCCCCCCCCCAGAACCAATTGTTTTACCTTTGTACCCCCGAAGTACGAGTACATTACGATTATACCAGAAATAACGAATTATTGTTGCTGGATGACAAATAATATTAACTAGAACTAGAGGACCCGCACTGCTCCGTAGCATTCGTTACAGATAGGTCAGGTCACTCGTCTTGATATACCTGTCGTATGATATAGATGTTGATTCCCATAGGGAATCTGAAATATTTATCCTGAACGAGTAAATTTATAATACCAATATAAATGGTGGCCTCCACGGTATGCACTAGCCAGCGTATTGGTAGGTGTGCTAGGTACCAACTGATGAGCCCACCCTAGCACACGAGGGCGAAATGCTGGCAACCAAGAATGAGTTAGCTGGAAAATTTATGATGTCCAATAACGGACCATTTATATAGTGCATTGGCACTGCCGGTGGCTCCAGTTAGCCTACGCTGTGTCCTCGACGGTATGCACTAGCCAGCGTATTGGTAGGTGTGCTAGGTACCAACTGATGAGCCCACCCTAGCACACGAGGGCGAAATGCTGGCAACCAAGAATGAGTTAGCTGGAAAATTTATGATGTCCAATAACGGACCATTTATATTGATATTATAAATTTACTCATTCAGGATAAATATTTCAGATTCCCTATGGGAATCAACATCTATATCATCTGATGGCCAAGCAGGCATCAATTTTTGATAATGAGACAAAGTCTCTTAGTGCATTGGCACTGCCGGTGGCTCCAGTTAGCCTACGCTGTGGCCTCCACTGTATGCACTAGCCAGCGTATTGGTAGGTGTGCTAGGTACCAACTGATGAGCCCACCCTAGCACACGAGGGCGAAATGCTGGAAACCAAGAATGAGTTAGCTGGAAAATTTATGACGTCCAATAACGGACCATTTATATTGGTATTATAAATTTACTCATTCAGGATAAATATTTCAGATTCCATATGGGAATCAGCATCTATATCATCTGATGGCCAAGCAGGTATCAATTTTTGATAATGAGACAAAGTCTCTTAGTGCATTGGCAGTGCCGATGGCTCCAGTTAGCCTACGCTGTGGCCTCCACGGTATGCACTAGCCAGCGTATTGGTAGGTGTGCTAGGTACCAACTGATGAGCCCACCCTAGCACACGAGGGCGAAATGCTGGCAACCAAGAATGAGTTAGCTGGAAAATTTATAATGTCCAATAACGGCCCATTTATATTGGTATTATACCTGTCGTAATCATATTTTTTTGCTTGCCCTTTTCAATGGTGTTATGAACATTTAATAAGAAGCGCGTTATGGTATGCCGCAGTTCTTGGTGCAAAGATTGTTTTTGTGTCGATAAGAACAAGAGGATCTCAGCTCTGCAGTCCAAAAATGTTCACAGGGTAATCTCAAAAGCGCCCTATACATCTACGAACACGGTTCGACAAACTTGGTCTTTTTCAAAGATTGCTAGTGCGTGTTGTCTCACGAACCATGTTCCTGTCGAGTTGGAAAACTTGGTTCGTGGAGTGGCCAGCGTTGAACCATGTTCGCGTGTGTGTAGTGGGCGATGTGAACATGGTCTTCCTGTCCACTGTACTCACCGTTCTGACCGGCTGAGTTGATAAGTACAGTAGACGGGACGGCAGACATTCCGACCTTCTAGCTTCTTGACGAAATTTATAGAGATTTCCAGAGACTTCCCTTGTCTTTGGATAGTGAAGAACCAGCTACCAGAGACCACGGGTCCATTTTACCAATATACTCAGAAGATATCCCTGAACAACCTCCAAAAGTTTGTCGGAGGAGCTCGGCATCACTCTGTATATAACTGAGTTTGTCACCGTCGCCTTTTGCTCGCATAGTGCAAATAAATATAGGCTGCTGCAGCTACGCCCATGTTTAAAAGCTGCACTATCTCATCCTGGTGAAACGCTGGTAGGTTGCGTGTCGGACTGCGCTGCGGTGTGCAAAAGTATACCTCGTAACCGCGGTGCGTAACGTTGTCCCTTTCTATCTTGGCGCACTGCGTGGTTACGTTGGGGAGTTCGGCGAGCATTTCTGTACCCGCCATTACGCACCTCAGCAATCCTCATGATGAGGTCTGCAGCGCCCAGCAATGAGTGATTGAAGTGGTATTGCCAGAATAAAGAGATATGTTCATACTCTCAACTTTGAAGAAAGACAGCCTTTTATTTCCGGTTCATTTCAGGCATTTGCGGTCCCCCCCCCACCCTTCCTTTGCTAGTCTTTTCACGTCTTACAAAAACGAATAAATGTTTTGGCGACACAGGTACATAGATGGCTACCGACAAACACTGTCTCTAAATGGCTCACTAACATGTGTGTGTTTCTACTATAAACTACTCACTCGATTTTAGGATTAAATAACTGCAGACCGAAGAATTCCGAGGCGCCTCTTGGTGAGTTTCCGTATGTTCTCTAACTAAAGTAAACAAACAGTCTTATCAACTTGACGTGGGTGAGATTTGTCTGCTACAAGTAAACACGTCTGGTATGTGTAGTCAACAAATGACATTAGTTCTTGACTCCCTAAGTAGTAGTGCAGTGTAATAATTGAACTATATTCTCCACTTTCACTTGAGCGAGTTTTTTATTCTAACTCGCGGATAATACGTCCAGTCTGTTGTCCAATATCTGAGGCTCATTACCATGAGAGCTACGATATGCAGTGCTGTAAATTGGGAAATAATTACCTGAGGTCCAAGATGATTCCACAGGATTGGTGTTGAAGATTATGGCGGGAAGCCTTGTAGAATATTATAGATGGTTGAATGTTCGATAACCCATAGCTTCAGAATGCCTAATCGAGGCGAAAAGATACATTTTAACATGGATATGTTTTTGGCTTGGCGGGGGGGGGGGGGGTCTGTCAGTAACCATGTCAACTTGTGTTCGTCTATGAACCGTAGATCAGTACTGCCGACTGGGAATTAGAAGTGGAAGGGGGAAGATATGTAGCTACAGACAACAAAAATAACTCTGTATTTGTAGGATACAGCGGGTGGCGGGGGTACATACATCAAAACTTTTAAAAAATGCTACAAAGTGGTACTTTCTTATGCTTTCTGATCGGATTTCGACAGAGAGGTAAAGGTTGACAGTGTACCTACTTAAGTGCGGTATTAATAGCTTTTTCAGATTTTGATTCAATACCATACCATAAAACTTTCATCAAAGTACTGTTGTAACTACAAAGAAGCACACACTCAATGAACCACCATTTCGAACAAAACACTTCTACGAAGAAGAAGACGAAGAAGAAGAAGACTGCTACATCAACTCAACAAAATCACAACATGAGTTCACCCACTCGGCTAACGACTTCCACTACAAGTCCCGCTAACAACTCAACTCTACCCTCAAGACTGTCTCACATTAATATAAACACTACTTGCTGCAGCGCTATACCAATCTGGAGGAAAGAATTAGCCGATGTGATAAGACAACATAGCGTGTACAAGTTGCTTTTATTTAATAATTCCTATAGTTCCTAGTTTCAGTAATTGCCTGGCCAGGCTTCTAGAAGAGTATGACACAACATGTTTCCGCGTAATTTCTAGAGTCTCTAATAACCTGTTTACAATGAATGGTCTTTTCTATACAACTCTAGTGACAAGATGCGTTGTTCTGTTGCACATCATCACACTGGATTTACAGTATATATCATATTTACAGGTAATAAATTATATACTATTAATTACGTGTTCTTACATTAAATGGCGTGTGTGGCCTCCGGAGAGGCCTGGTGCAGGTTTTTTGATTTGACTCCCGTAGGAGACCTGCGCGTCGTGATGAGGATGAAATGATGATGAAGACGACACATACAACCAGTCCTCGTGCCGCGGGAATTAACCAATTATGGTTAAAATTCCCGACCCTACCGGGAATCGAACCTGGGGCCCCTGTGACCAAAGGCCATCAGGCTAACCATTTAGCGATGGAGCCGGACTTACATTAAATAAACTCATATTAATATAAATACAGCAAACGTGTCGTGACATAACCTCACATGTTTTGTTACGACCATGATTTATACCAACTAAAGTCCGTACATAACTACGTAAATAATAATAATCATAATCGAGCTCAATATTTTCATTATTTACTCATGGGTTAGAGAATTGTTTCTAAGTTATACTAGTCCATTACACTTGCATCTGGACTAAAGGAACAATATTACACACGTATTGCAATTAAACAGAAGTGCGCTGCGATTATATAAATAAAAATCATTTAGTATTTGACTACACACTAACAAACTAACAGACGCTAAAGAGACCGCCAGACTGACGAATGCGCGCGGCAAGCGGGTGAATCATACCTTATACCTTGGCAAAATTTATACCCCTGCCACACTTCCAAACAGCACATGCAAAGTCTCCACCACTTGCTGCAGCGCTATACCAATCTGTTAACACCGACGAACGACATTTTGTGCGTATTTTCGCTAATAATATTGTCAATAAATAAAGAAAATGGAGGAAAGAATTAGCCGATGTGATAAGACAACAGAACGTATACAAGTTGCTTTTATTTAATAATTCCTATAGTTCCTAGTTTCAGGTGGCTAAAATGGAATAAAAATGTAATGTTTCCTCCACAATGTAGGGGCGGGGGGGGGGGGGGGCAGCTCGATTTGTTATGGGTGATTTCCGACAAAAGAGTAGCGCTACGAAAATGTTGCGAAGTTTGGGCTGGGAAGACCTGGGAGAAAGGAGACGAGCTGCTCGACTGAGTGGTATGTTCCGAACTGTCAGTGGAGAGATGCCGTGGAATGCCATTAGTAGACGAATAAGTTTGAGTGGTGTTTTTCAAAGTAAGAAAGATCACAGTATGAAGATAAAGTTGGAATTCAAGAGGAAAATCGTGGCAAATACTCGTTTATAGGAAGATGATTTAGGGATTGGAATAATTTACCAAGGGAGATGTTCAATCAATTTCGAAATTCTTTACAATTATGTAAGAAAACAGTAGGTAAACAACGGATAGGGAATCTTCCACCTGGGCGACTAACCTAAATGCTGACCAGTGGTGATTGATTGATTGATTGATTGATTGATTGATTGATTGATTGATTGATTGATTGATTGATTGATTGATTGATTGATTGATTGATTGATTGATTGATTGATTGATTGATATGTCAACCTCGTGTCTCTAAATTTACTGGAACGTAGGAGAAATTCGGGACAAAATTCCAGTACCTCGGGGTCTTTGAAAACCGAAAAAGAAATTAGTGGGATGTATAACCATTATTATTATTATTATTATTATTATTATTATTATTATTATTATTATTATTGTGTGTGAAGGATTGGAGAACCACGCCTCAAGTACTGTTTATCCTGTACCCTATTAGCATTATTGTTCTTGTTCTAAACTGCAGGCTCACATGTACAATAGACTGCGGGAGCAGTACAATGCGGAAATAAGTTGACAGAGTGTTCCATCCCCTGGCGACTCTGAGATAAGCTGCAATGTATCCCGGATGTGCGGTGCCCCGCGCCGCGTCGAGCAGATAAAAACCAGCCGGAGTTGTCGGAGGCATTGCGCTTTGGAAGCCTTTTCTCTGTCCCTTGTATTGGCAGCCACGTGACCGGCCGACGTAGATCTCTGCAACAAGGTGGAGTCCTTGTAAAATGGTTCACAATCAAGGGGATTCTCAGAAAAACGACATAGGTAGTCCCAAGTTTTGTGGTAAACGTGAAAAAACAGTTACCTTCTCCACACGGCGAGATATATCGGAAGTGCTGTTACATATGAGTACATTTCTACACACATTAGGAAAATGGCGTAACGACTGCGATACGGACCCGCCTGCCAAAATAAAAATTCACCCCCTCCCCCTCAAATAAAATGCAAAACCTATGAATAACTAACATAAATGTGATTAGAGCAGGTAGAACTAATGCAATATATCGCCAAATTATATAAACAAAGGAATTATTCAATATTGTGTCCGATTCGTTGACTGGATGGTCAGCGTACTGGAATTCGGTTCAGAGGGTCCCGGGTTAGATTCCCGGCCGGGTCGGGGATTTTAATCGCTTCTGAATAATTCTTCTGGTTCGGGGACTGGGTGTATGTGTCCTTCCTAACACTCTCCTCATCATATTCAGACAACATATCATACTACCAACCACCACAGAAACACGCAATAGTGCTTACTTCCCTCCATATAGGGTTAGCGTCAGGAAGGACACCCCGCCGTAAAACAGGGTCAAATCCACATGTGCAACGCAGTTCGCACCCGTAACCACACAGGTGTGGGAAAAAGCGGTAGAAGAAGAAGAAGAATTAATTATTGTAAGATTATTAAAAAATAATGTTTTATGGGTCTTGTTTGACTGCCTGCATAGTTTAACGGCTGTTTGAGGATGTTGCAATAAGGAACTCTTTGAGAAAGTTGCCATTTTACAAAAAAAGAGCACTGAAAATACTTGAAAATTTACCACCCTTTACACCTGCGGATTATTTCTATAGGAAATTCAGAGTTGTACCACTCCAGATGTTACGTGATAGAGCTTCAGCTATGGTGGTATATAAAATTAAGTATAATTTGGTTCATGCAAACACTATCTGTTTCATAAATTCTGAGATACACTTATACAACACTCGAGGAGCAGAGAGAGTCCACACAGAATTTGTAAAAACTAGTAAGTATATTTGTAACTCCTTACGGCTCTACTCTGTAAAGGTGTACAATGCTTTCCCTAAACACATACAACAAACAACAATTTCAAATTTTTTACAAAAATAAAAATTCAATGGACAAAATAAAATGAGCAGTAAATCTTAACAAACCAAGTAACGACAAAATAGTAGCGTTATTAAATGTTGCAAAATTTGTCCTGGGAAGACTTCGGTGAAAGGAGACGAGCTGCTCGACTAAGTGGTATTATCCGAGCTGTCGGTGGAGAGATAGCGTGGAATGACATTAGTAGACGAGTAAGTTTGAGTGGTTTTTTTTTAAAGTAGGAAAGATCACAATATGAATATAAAGTTGGAATACAAAAGGACAAATTGGGGGAAAATATTCGTTTATAGGAAGGGGAGTTAGGGATAGTAATAATTAACTGAACGAGATGTACAATAAATTTCCAAATTCTTTAAAATTAAGAAATGATTTGGTAAACAACAGATACGGATTCTGTCACCTGAGCGACTGCCCTAAATGCAGATCAGTGGTAATTGATTGATTGATTGATTGATTGATTGATTGATTGATTGATTGATTGATTGATTGATTGATTGATTGATTGATTGTTACCACAACTCTCAGCGTCTTCTTCTTAGTGGAAGGGTAGGGAGCTTGGCTATATAAGCACTTTTACCACTCTCCATGGGCTAAATGGAAAGGCTTTGGACTTTTTTTTTCTTGTAGAATTGCCTATAAATCATTGCTCGTTTCGTCGGACACTAATGTGATATTTTGTCGGAATGATATTCTCCTATGTGTGGAATGTGGATCAGTAGTGTAGAGTGTTAGTCTCCGTATCCCAGAGGTGGCGGGATATTTGAAGGGCGGTAAAAAGTCCATTCGACACTCCATGTCGTACGATGTCGGAAAGAAAAGATCTCTGGTGACACATTTGGTGTTTACCGGACAAAATTCATTGAATCTCAACCATAGACGCCGAAAAGACATTCGATTTACTCTGTCATCTAGTGGGCCTAGAGTAAAACGGAACATCGAAATTGACGAGTAGGCGTCAAATTGAAATGTGTGCACACGGTAGCAGAGGCCATACGATTGTGAAGATTATTATTATTATTATTATTATTATTATTATTATTATTATTATTATTATTATTATTATTATTATTATTATTATTACGTTTACAGGCAGAAATGTTGCAATGCTTGTAAAATAATCTGATTAGCTCTGAACAGCAACATGATTTAGCGTATCAGACTGCCAGTTCGCTGTCCGGAACGGGAAGTTGTGCTATCTAACTTTATTGCCAACATAACAAAATATAATGTTTCTACAAGCATCTTGTCTCCCTGATATAAAGTGGGTCAAATCGAAAATGGAGATAGATCCAAAACATCCGTCTAAGTTTGTGGCTCAAATCCGTGGCTTCGGAAAACGATAGCAACTAGAGATTTTACTATTAAGGTTATTGTTAGTATTGTTAATATTGTTAGTTCTGTCCGACTCGTTGACTGAATGGTCAGCGTACTGGACTTCGGTTCAGAGGCTCCCGGGTTCGATTCTCGACCGTGTCGGGATTTTAACCTTCATTGGTTAATTCTAGTAGCTCGGGGGCTGGGTATTTGTGCTGTCCCCAACATCCCTGCAGCTCTCACACACCACACATGACACTAACCTCCACCACAATAACATGCAGTTACCTACACATGGCAGATGCCGCCCACCCTCATCGGAGGGTCTGCCTTACAAGGGCTGTACCCGGCTAGAAATAGCCACACGAAATTATTATTATTATTATTATTATTATTATTATTATTGTTAGTATAGTAATGGTATAATTATGTACGTCTGTTTGTTGTTGTGCCCGCTTCGTGTTTTAGGGGTAGCGTGCCTGCCTCTTACCCGGAGGCTCCGGGTTCGATTCTTGGCCAGGTCAGGGTATTTTGCCTGAATCTGAGGGCTGGTTCGAGGTCCACTCAGCCCACGTGCAATTGAGGAACTATCCGACGGTGACATGGCGGACCCGGTCTAGAAAGCTAAGATTAACGGCCCAGAGGATTCGTCATACCGCCCACACGACACCTCATAATCTGTAGCCCTTCGGGCTGAGCAGCAGTCGCTTGGTAGGCTAAAGCCCCGGATTTGGTTTGGTTTGGTTTGGTTTGTTGCTGTGTTATGTCGTTTATATCGTCGCTTGCGCCTGCTAAAACCCCTATGTGATGCTGTTTTCGGAGAAATACTGACCCGCAGCACATATATTATGAGCAGGATTTCCTTGACAATATTCGCACAATATTTAACCTCAGATGAAGAACCTTAACAACCAAAGTTCTAAGCAGAAATATTCCACATAGTGGTTTTTACAGGTGCAATGACGATATGTTTCTTGCCGGCCTCGTGGTCTAGGGGTAGCGTGCCTGCCTGATTTCCGGTCCGGGTTCGATTGCCCGCCTGGTCAGGGATTTATACCTGGAACTTGAAGGCTGGTTCGAAGCCTAGTCAGTTTTGTTGAGAACAATAATTGATAACGTTCTGACGGTTAGTCCACGCCGCGGCCTAAAGAGCCAAGAGCAACGGCCGTGAAGATTCGTCGCGCTGACAACGCGTTCACCCCGTAGCCTGCAGACCTTTCGACTGAGTATCAGTTGTTTGGTAGGCCAAGGCCCGTCAGGGCTGTAGTGTCATGGGTGGGGGTTATATGTTTCTTAGATAATTTTAAAACGGTAATGTCTGGGAAAGATATCCGCTTTACCGTCGGACCCGAAATGAGGAATTGAACATCAATTAGAAGCATTCACGACTTGCATGCAGCCGCGGAAGAAGCTGTCAGGCGACTGATGTCTCTGAACACCCATTTCGGAGGTCCCGCGTAGCGGCAGCTGGGGTAGAACTTTTGACATAACCGACCTATTCGGTCTCACATTTCAATTTAACATGGGGCTCTTGGAGCGTGGACATTTGGTATTGTTTGGTATTGAGGAGGATGAGATTGTTATTGGAATTACCTCTTGTTGAGTTAGTTCAGTGGGTTTTTGTTTCGAAGGTGATTAATTTGGTTTATGGATAGTATAGTCCGTTCTTGACGAGGTTTGAAGACGGGTCCTTGGGTTAGGAAAGTGCGATGCTTAGTGTGGAGGGAGGGGCATGTTTTCTTGGGGGATTGCAGTACTTAGAGGTGGGTGTGGGGGGAAAACTTGGCTTGTGGAAAGGGATTTTTCATGACTGCCAGGCACTCAGCTACTATCCACCGAGTTCTGGCTACTAGGCTGTTGTTGGTTTAGGACAGTTTGTCGTAGGGTAGGGGGGGAGGGGGGTTCGGGTTGGTTACTGATGGGAGTAAACTTGGCTAGTTATGCAAACAATATTGTCTGCAGAAGGTTGTCATCTTGGTAGGTTTGCAGTTGGTCGAAGGTTGAGGGTTTGATGGTGTTTGTGGCACGGTAAGTATTGTCCCTACACGACTGTGTAGTACTGGGCAGACGCGTTGATAACAGCTTTTTTTCACATCTGAATAACATGTGTCCATTTTATATATTTTATTACTTTTAACTATTATAAATATATCGTACGTGGGTGGTTGTTTGTAATGTATTCTTTTGCCATACGAAATATACATTTTCAGACTCCTCTCCTCTCTCCCTCCAATATTTTAAACTATGGATATTTCTGTTCAGTTGACTGCTCCTGGCTTTGTAGATGAATCTTAAGACGTTATTACAAATCGTGCCTAACTTGGCCGTTGGAGATAGGTGTTGCTTTACGTCGCACCGACACAGATAGGTCTTACGGCGACTGTGGGATAGAAAGGAGTTTGGAGTGGGAAAGAAGCGGTCGTGGCCTTACTTAAAACACAGCCCCAGCATTTGCCTGGTGTGAAAATGGGGAAACCACAGAAAACCATCTTCAGGACTGCCGACAGTGGAGTTCGACCCCACTATCTCCCGAGTGCAAGCTCACAGCTGCGCGACCATAATACGCCCGGTATCTTACTAATATTACAGATCCCGGATGGTTAAGCACTTATTGGCTAGAATGCAAACTTAAAATAACAAGTAAACTCTAGACCGGACAACAGTTCTGCTATGAAATTTGCATAAACATTAGGGGACCGTCCTATTAGAACACCTAGAAGTGAATGCCTCTACTCCTAGAAGGACCGAGCTCGATAGCTGCAGTCGCTTAAGTGCGGCCAGTATCCAGTATTCGGGAGATAGTGGGTTCGAACCCCACTGTCGGCAGCCCTGAAGATGGTTTTCCGTGGTTTCTCATTTTCACACCAGGCAAATGCTGGGGCTGTACCTTAATTAAGGCCACGGCCGCTTCCTTCCCATTCCTAGGCCTTTCCTGTCCCATCGTCGCCATAAGACCTATCTTTGTCGGTGCGACGTAAAGCAAATAGAAAAAAAACCTCCTAGAAGGTATGTTACTCTCGCTACTTTACGGAAGAGACGACACTTCTTACTAGCCAAATTAGCTTGCAATGTTACCTATTACTGCCTAACTCCGGCCTCTAGAATACAATTAGATGAAGTGTATGTCCGTACACTGCTTTTTTTTGTCGCAATGCACGATGCAGAGACTCATGTCGTCATTTTTGAAAGAGCTGCCTGTCTGTCATTCGGTTTGGATTGAATAAACGCAAAAACTGCAAGGTCATCTTCACGAAATTTGCCGATATTAAAATACAGATCCAGAATTTCCGTACACTTGTTTTATCTTAATACGTTAAGTAGGAACTGAGAAATATAAGTTTTAACCTCGAGAATAGCGCCTCTAAGCCAAAGAGAAGAGAACAGTGAATGAGCGGTTTCTCTCGCGAGCCACTGATATCACGCCCAGATCCACTGTTGGTTCCTTGCTAACAATACCGGTTGTGTTTAGTACTTACTTGCCTTCTGCTCGCTGCGTGGAACCCAAAACCATCGGAAGCCTGTAAAGCAAAGGGCCTCCATTCTTCCACTGCCACAGTTTAACTTTTTCTTAAGAGATCAGTTTATAGCGATACAGCTCCAAATCTTGCGGCCATTATCTTGTTCGCAGTTGTAGATCATCCAAGCATATAATGTGAAATAAATTGCGCTAATAATAGAGGAAGATTGTCCCCGTGCTGTAAGCTGCCATTAGTGGCACGTGGGACAATGGGCTCCTCCTCCCCTCCCTGAGTGATTCATGTCCCCTTGGAGAGAATCATGGGCACATATCAAGATGTAAATATGACTCCCCTACAAGCTATTAAGGACACGAGCTTTTCGCACTTGGGAGGTGTTTTCTTCTACAACTATGAGGGTGCAGTACGGAATCTAAGCAAGTGGCTAAGTAGTTAGCGTGTTGGTCTTTGGTCTAGGAAGTTCCGGGTTCGATTTCTGGCCGGGTCGACGATTTTAACCTTCGTTGGTTAATTCTGATGGCTCGCGAACTGGATGTGTGTGCCGTCTTAATCACTGGAACTCATCCTCATAGACGTGCAAGTCGCCTATACGGCGTCAACTCGAAAGATCTGCACTAACATTCTTCAAAATTAACTGTTCCGTAAAAACACTTTCATGATTTATGGATCAACGACTAGTCTGTACGGGTAGTAAATAGATATGAATTCAAACAATAGGTATGGGCTTGTCCAGGCTAGTTACATAAATCAAAGTGAATCAGGCGGCGTAGTTCACCCGTATCTGATCTTGGCAGCTAGTCTCTATAGATGCGTAATACCTGACGTCACATTACAATCAGGTGCATGTGAATTATGCCAAGAACGAGTTTTCTACTTAATCGAATATTTTTATTTTATAACTTCCCTAATTATAGGGTTGCCACTAGGACAAAGAATACTTCATTTTTTCAATATACAACTTCCCATCACTGCTTAACAGGTTATACAAACTATTATGTAATAAATAATATCAGCATGAAGCATAAAGTACGCGCACGGTGCTATTGACTGTACAAATGGGTTTCTTAAAATTAAAATTGAACCGCGGATAGCAGCTACCGCTATGTTTATCAACGGATGTTTTTCTATACCTAATAAAGTCCAAAACTGGATAAGAATTTAGGATTTGTTCCCCAGGCTCCCACCATTAATCCTGTAACTGACAAAAAATGTCAAGCATCAAGAAGGATTGGTCCAATATTATCCCATTTCGGTGTACATGCATACCATTGATCTTTGAGTAAATGATTAGATTTACAAGGATCTGTAATGTGTAGGACGCCCACCAGAGTGCATTCGTGATGGCTCCGTCCTGTTGTTGATAAGTTACCAGTCAACTGTTGTGAGGCACAGTAGCAAGATGTGCAGACAGGACTACGTACAGTACAAAGCACCCGCGATGCCCTGCAGACGCGTTAGACAGCCTATCCACCAACTGACAGCATTTGACAGAGGCCACATTATGGGACTGAATGAGGCTGGTTGGTCGTATCGTGCAATTGCCAGGCATGTGGACCATTCAGATGTCACAGCGGCCCGATGTTGGACTCACTGTGTACATGAGGGCATCCAATCACGTCGTGCAGGTTCGGTGGCCCATGAAACACCACCGAGAGGGAGGACCGTCGTATGGTGCGCCAAGCATTGCGGGATCCCATAACTTCGGTATCCGCCTTCCGCGAGCATGTGCAGGAGACTCTACAACATACTGTGAGTTCCCGCAGTGTCTCGACGACTCGCATCCGCTGGATTGGTGTCCTACCTCCCCATGCGTCGGTTGCCATTGACACCAGAACACCACCGCCTGTGGTTGGAGTGGTGCCTTGCCCGTAGGCATGGACAGAAGATGACTGGCGTCGCATCATGTTCAGTGATGAGTCTCGCCTCTCCATAACCTCCGATGACCATAGTGCGCGGCTTTGGCGGCGTCCAGGGCATATCCTGCCCATATTGTGGAAAGACACACAGGCGTACTCCCTCGCATCATGGTGTGGGTAGCCATAGGATAAGCGTGCTTCGGCAGACTTTGACGACACAGAGATACGTCACGGACATTCTGCATCCGCACGTCCTGCCCCTAATGGCACAGCACCCTGGCACAATGTTCCAACAAGATAATGCACATCCACGGACAGCTCGTGTATCTATGGACTACATGTTGAGGTACTCTCGTGGCAGGAAAGATCCCCTGACCTCTCCACATTGAACACGTGTGGGATGACACTGGAAGGGAACTCAGTCCCAGTATCAAGCTGCGAGATTTGGAGGGACAGTTTCAAGAACTGTGCAGGACTAACTTGCCTCGGGAGAGGATCCTAAGACTATTTTACACCATTCCAAACCGCGTAAGGGTATGCATTGTGGCCGGGGGGGGGGGGAGGGATCGAGGTGCGGTGCGCGACACCCTACTCACCTGGCGCCAACATTCCACCCGCAACTGTCAACGGCCTTGTCTCTTTCATCCCATATTGTAATCAGTTCAGTAAAGACGCATGGTCTTTCAGCATATGTAGTTTCATTCCCTTTCAACCACTCCTTCTGGGTGCTTAACATTGTTTGTCAGCCGGTGTATTTTGCAGTCCATATTCTTCTTTATAACATGAGACTGTAGGGTCACAAATACTCTTCTTCTCTAAATCCACTTCTTCCGGTTGACCAGAATGCGATTCAAATCGCACAGTTGGGTCAATGATCATTCCGTTCTTGCTTTCCCGTTTAAAGGCTGTGATATCTATTCATCTGGTGCTTCCATTTGCCCCCAATCCAGACACTTCCTCGTAAACCATATAGCCTCGTTCGTTGAGGGCGCTGGCCATCATATGTCGAATATTTTCTTGTCAAATATTCGTTAAAACATCTCCGAACGGACAAGCACCCAGAATATTGGCAAGTGTTTCGTGCTCTCTGTGGCAACGCGGACAGAGTGTGTTGTCCTGGGACCTGCCAGGTAGGGAGCGAACTGCAACGTTAGCCGTCATCTTGATTGCTTCGCGCCATTCTTAACATGACAGACCATGGTGATCAGATATCCACTTATTAGCTGGTTGTATTCCTTAAATACTGTGTCACCCTTACCCTTATGGGGCAATTTTCCAGTGCAAATTCACGTTCTTGCAATTCGGTACGAACCTTCCTGGTATCAGGAAAGTAAGTGCGACTGTTGATGATTTGGTCACTCGCTTCAATGGCAGGTAGATTCAAGCAGTCATACCTCTTTGCTTTAAGGTAAGGAATAGGTTATGAGGTACACCTATTTCACTTGCTGATAGAACACTGGATATTGCAATGTTCTATTCTTCCTTTCACATCTGGAGTACTCTGCCTGACAATAAGCCATATATTTCACGGGCGCACGAGACCAGTTTTCGAAGGGACCAACAAAGAAACTACCAGCCGACCCCTAGATATCAACGTTGTCAATTTTTCTGTCTCTGCGAACAGTGGTCCTGTTACAGAGACCTTCATTTGTTGTTGTAGTGTCCTAGAGTTTGCATAAGGAGTCGCTAAAGAGAAAGAGCGAGACAGCGAAATATTAAACGTGGCGAAGGTTGGACACTTCTTCCGTGACTATTTGCCATGGTGGTGGTAGTGATGGTGGTGATTATTTTTTTAAGAGGAAGTACGACTAGGCAACACTAATTTGAGAGAACAAATGGAAAGGTCCGACACTTCGAAAAATGAAGGTATCTGCCAAAGAAATACAAGGGCCACAAAGAGCGTGAAAATGAAAGTCGCTAGACCTCAACTGCTCTGATACCGCCGGGGTCGGAAATCAACAAGAGTTGAACAAGGGAGGTCGGATAGGATAGATGAAAGTGAGGAGTTTAGCCCAAGTAAGTGGAAACAATACCAGGATTCGGCTAAGAGCCCCGTAGTCGCCAACCCACTCTTGAATCTTGAAATATTATTTATTTATTTATTTATTTATTTATTTATTTATTTATTTATTTATTTATTTATTTATTTATTTATTTATTTATTTATTTATTTATTTATTTATTTATTTATTTTATTTGTGTAGAATATGTTTTTTCGGGAGACCTATTAGGTCAGACGTGAGACACGGACAGTGTTATTAGAGCGCATGCGTATACTTTGACATGGTCGTAGTCAGCATAAACCATTAGCAGGCATTTAATATTTTTGCCTTCTTGGGCCACACATGACTCATCCAACGAAATTTCCGGTATATTTGAAAATAATCGAAAGGAAGGCAATGAAAGGAATATTCAACATAGAAATTAAAAACATTAAACAACTAAAATACACACAAATATACAGTATAACACTTCAAGTCAATAAAGGTGTATTATTTGTAAAGTGATATTTTTTCGTGGCGTCGATCTATGAAGATCTTTTGCCACGACTTTCACCATTTGAGAGGAATCTGCGCGTAAGTGAAATTGCGGAAGTGTAGAGCGTTGAATGTGAGGCAGGGAACGTTAAGGACGACACAAACACCCAGTCCCCAGGCCACGGATATTAATCAGTTACAATTTAAAAACCCTGACCCGGCCGGGAATCCAACACGGGGCCGCTGGGTGACAAGCGGACACGTTGCCCCCTACACCGCGAGGCCGGACAAGGTGTGGTTAGTTTTACTTATCAGTCCGAGGTCACTGCTGAAGAGGTTTTCTTCCTGCTTTCTACTGAACAAAGTCATCGATCACTGTCCGGCTCCATGGCTAAATGGTTAGCGTGCTGGCCTTTGGTCACAGGGGTCCCGGGTTCGTTTCCCGGCATGGTCGGGAATTTTAACCATCATTGCTTAATTTCGCTGACACGGGGGCTGGGTGTATGGTTGTCTTCATCATCATTTCATCCCCACCACGACGCGCAGGTCACCCACGGGTGTCAAATCAGAAGACCTGCACCTGGCGAGCCGAACATGTCCTCGGAAACTCCCGGCACTAAAAGCCATACGCCATTTCATTTCATCGATCACTTCCTCATAGTCCATGGATTTTAAAGGTTCACTCTGAATCCGCAGATGAGAAAAATCCTGTGACCTTGCTTTAGAAAGAGAGTAACGAAGATATGTTTTGATTCGTCGCGATGAAGATAATGAACGTTCGACTGAACTGTTGCGTGCAGGGGTGCACAAATACAAACAAACTTATGTCCACATATAGGAACAGATTTTCCAAACACTTTTTTTTTTGCTAGTTGCTTTACGTCGCACCGACACAGATAGGTCTTATGGCGACGATGGGGCAGGGAAGGGCTAGGAGTGGGAAGGAAGCGGCCGTGGCCTTAATTAAGGTACAGCCCCAGCATTTGCCTGGTTTGAAAATGGGAAACCACGGAAAACCATTTTCAGGGCTGCCGACTGTGGGGTTCGAACCTACTATCTCCCGAATACTGGATACAGGCCGCACTTAAGCGACTGCAGCTATCGAAGTCGGTCCAAACACTTTTGTCGAATCAAAATGCTTAAGTCATGTGTTACTTACCTTTGAAGTAAAATGGTCTGCACCGTAACAGTAGCGTAAATTCTACGAAATGCACATGGCGCGACAACCAGTAGATTACTTACCTTTAAAGTAAAATGGCCTGCACCGTAACAGTAGCGTAAATTCTTCGAAATGCACATGGCGCGACAACCAGTAGATTACTTACCTTTAAAGTAAAATGGCCTGCACCGTAACAGTAGCGTAAATTCTACGAAATGCACATGGCGCGACAACCAGTAGATTACTTACCTTTAAAGGAAAGTGGCCTGCACCGTAACAGTAGCGTAAATTCTGCGAAATGCACATGGCGCGACAACCAGTAGTATGGTCTGACATCAAACACCAGTACGTTGTTTAATTAATTGACCATTCTTTGAAAATTAACTTTAATAAAAGTTTGTGTCTTTAATGTCTTATTGATGGCATTACAAAAAATCTTGATTTGAAAAAAATGCCGCTTCGAGTCTTGTGTATCGTCTTAGACATAATAGTGCAGCTTCTGGGCTTTTGTTGAGCCAAAAAAACAAGTTGTAATTGTTTACGTGCTCGTGGACAGACGTGTTTTCTCTTCTGAGGAAGTGGCAAAAGTCGAGAAGCTGCATTATCATGTGTATTAATATCGGCCGTGAAAGCATAAATGTAAATAGTAGTGTACCTTGCCGAAAAATCAAATATTACAGCTAGAAGTGCTGTTAAGTCATCAACACGAGTTGATTGGTATTCTCTCTGAATAACGTGGACCTGACCGCAAAGTTACGCTTTATTTACTTACAATCTACTACCTGTATCTTGCTCTTGCATTTCTTTTTGGTGGTTGAGCCATATACGGCTTGAGAGGTTTCTTTATCCCGTAGGTTGGCACACACACACACTCGCTCTTGGAGAGGACATGCGCGAACAATATGAATGTCAAGAAATCACTCGTGAATATCAACTTAAATCAGAGTGGATGCACCAATTTGTGCAAACCTGTACTGCATACTTGCGAGCTCTTTCTAGTTGGTGAACACAAGAAGTGATTCAACGGAATTCCTGAATAGTCTCTCTCTCTATATAGCAGTAATGAGGAGGCAAGACGTAGCCATATTCTTTAAATTATGCGGGAATCCCTGTGGCCTCATAATATAAAAGAAATGTTTACTCTAACGAGGTATTCGGCTCCTTGGCGTTCGGATGAGAAATCCCCGGGTTCGATTCCCGGCTGGGGTGGGGATTTTAACTTCGTTTACTTAATTCCCTTGGTTCGGGGATTGGCTCTGTGTGTTTGTCACTCTACACGTACAAGAACCATCACAGAAAGAAGCAGTAGTGAATACATCCCTCCATGTACGGTTAACATCGGGAAATGGATCCGGCCGTAAAACTGGGCTGAAAGTACTGAAGCCAGGTAACTGGGAAAAGGCCAGGAGGAAGAAGAAAAAGTTTATCCTAATGAAGTAAACAGATACTTCCTTTCAGCTTACTCATAATTATTTTGTTATACTAATGCTTGAACGTTTTAATTTATGTTATATTTATAACTTTACAACATTTTTTTACAATTTGCTTTTCATCGCACCGACACAGATAGGTCTTATGGGGACATTATTATTATTATTATTATTATTATTATTATTATTATTATTATTATTATTATTATTATTATTATTATTATTATTATTATTATTATTATTATTATTATTGCGTTAGGGGCTACTAGGGAGCACGTTCCAATTTCAATTCTTCATCCTTTGTTGTCGTTCCTTCCGTTTCTGCCAATATTCCTTCATTGTTTCACTATGTTTCTTTTCTCTTTCTTCAGACCACCTTGTGCCGGTTTTCTTTGCCTCCCTCCCTTGGAATCCTTCCATCTTTAAAAATTTTCTTCCTGAAAAATTTCTCTTTTCATTACTTATTCTTCTCTGATGTTGTTTCTTTCCAAGTCTTTTTTGATCTCTTGAATCCAGGTGGTTGATGACTTTTTCTCCCAAAGGTACGTGAAGATCTTTTTTGTTAGTCTATTATTATTATTATAATTATTATTATTATTATTATTATTATTATTATTATTATTATTATTATTATTATTATTATTATTATTATTATTATTATTATTATTATTTGTTGATTCGTTATGCCCAACTAAGGAGCGCCTTTGAACTTATTAGCACTTTTTCTTCCGAATATCTCTTCATCCTCTCGCTGTGTTCCGTTTTACGTTGTTCATTCCATCCTGTATTTAGGCAGGTGAGCTCTACGGAAAATTTGGGTTTGCGAATTAAGGTTCTGAATGTTATTCTATCTTGAGTGGTTTCTTCATTAATGCCAATTTCTTTTAGGTCTTCACTGATTTCTTTTAGCTAGTTATTGCGATTTGTTATTGATAACACTAAGTTTAACATTTTCTTTGTGAGCCTGCTATTATGTAAGTGACCATAAAATTGTAATCGCCGTTTCTGATCGTATCTGTGATTTTTTTTCTGTGACTTGATAGATTTCGTGTGATTTCATTTTCATCCAAATTCCATTTTCACATTTTTCTTTCTTGTTTTTCGATCATCTTTATTCGAGATTTGCCACCAATTATAATATTTTAAGATCCATAAAGTGCTTTCGTGTCGATTACTGTGTTATAATGTCGTTATATTGCCTTTCTTCATAGAGTTCTTTTATTTTATCTGTTTCAGGTAATTTTTTATACTCTTTGTTGAAGTTTTGCTATTCCTTCCCCGTCATCTTGGTGATTTATTCCTGCTGGTTCAATAATTTCACCTAGGTACGTAAAGTTTTCTTCTTGAGCGATATTTCCGTATTTGGTGATTAACGGTTGACTGTAGAAACCTGATTTAGTCCCTTCCATATACTTTGTCCTTTCATAAGAAATTTGGAGCCCTATTTTGGCTGCTATCTCATGTTTTTCTACATTATTATTATTATTATTATTATTATTATTATTATTATTATTATAATTCACTGGTTCGACAACCCTTTGTTGACCTTAGCCTTCCTCGAAAGTTTCTGCCAGTGTTTCCTGTCCATTGTCACGTTCCTCCAGTTCTTAATTCCCAGGATCCTGATTTCCTGACGCAAACACTCCTCCCAACCTCAACTTCGGTCTTCCAGCATTTCGGGATTCTTCTGGTAACGTATTAAATAAATTATCTTCTTCATCAGTCTATTGTCATTGGCACGAACACATGTCCATCCCACTCTAGCCCATTGATCTTGATGAATTTAACATTGTCGGGTTAATTGTATAGCCTGTTAATCTCATGGTTGTATCATCTTCTCTACACGCCATTTTCTTCCACTTGCCCAAAATAATGTAGTAGTAGTATTCTAGGAGTAGAAAAGCGGGAGACCTAGGTTGTAATCAGCAGTTAATATTTCTGGGTGAAACGCGAAGAAACAAACTGCACTACGGTGTTAGTTAGAATTGCTAATTTCTTTCACAGAGATTTACAGACTAAACGTTGGATGAAAATCTATACTAAATCCATAATAAATCAGTAACGGAAATGCAGGAGCAAAGTAATCTCTGTATAGGGAGGAAGTTTGGAGGGCACGAAGTGAGATAGAGCGGTCAGCTTTACGCCCGACCACCTTCACTACCGAGCAAGTGGCCGGGCGGTTTGGGTCTTTTAGCTGTCAGCTTGCATTCGTCGACAGCCTTGGAGATGGTTTTCCGTGGTTTCCCATTTTCACACAAGGCGAATGCTGGGACTGTACCTTACTTAAGGCCACGGTCGCTTTCTTCCCACTCCTAGCATCCTATCCCATCGTCGCCGTAAGACCTGTCTGTGTCGGTGGAACGTAGAGCAAAGTGTAAAAATAAATATAATATAAAAAGTCTGGTACTCATTTTCTGTTGTAAGCTGTCTGAAAGAGAGTATTTTGTACCTCTCCAAAAGCAGAAGTTTTATTTCTGAATTTTCCAACTTACTAAAAAGCTGGCAAGGAAACTTGTTGCTTTGCAAGACAGTTGCTATTGCGATAATGGTTACAGGAATTTTAGTTTTACGTGGAATGCAAATTACCGAGATACTTTGGCCGGGATTCAAACAGGGGTCGCTGCGAGACTAAGTCACTCTACTACGACGCCTCACTCGCAACTTCCTAACGAGCAGTAATACTCACGACATGCAACTGAGCACATCTTTACCGCCTCGGAGTGAGTGGTAATGATACTAATGTACATAGCATTTTAATATACGTATGCTTGTTCCTTAGTGAGCCTCTTTTACTTAATTATAGATCAGAATTTACCATGGAACGAACATGCGTAGTTTGTAAGAAAATTGCAGGAGAAATAGGAGTAGGAAAGAGGCCTTAGAAGCACTTTACCATTCAATACTTTAAAATTAGTTTACCACAGTGTTGTCCAAACAACTTGTCCTACATCTGTTTTATTTAGTCTTCCAACAATACACATAGCCCTAGCTTGAAACAATTTTTGACTTCACAAAATAGATCTATTCGTATTATTTACGGACTGTATCCATTAACACCCAGTACAGAGGAATACTAGTTATCAAAAGTATGCCCTTTGGATGTCGTTATTATAGATATTCATCCACCACATCCATGTACAAGGTAATGTAATAAGTAGACAGCGGATTTTAGGCAGATGCCTATTTTTTCCCTTAACATCTACATGCGTCGCCTTTTAAATTTACATGTTCCATGAACGTTTAGATCTATATAAAGCAGTTTTATAATGCCTAAAAATGTCTGTTTTGACGTTAGCGCCTATTTTCTATTCCAAGTCTACTTTTAGTACCAATTTTCCAGTTTGACTAGCTTTTCCTTTATTAGATTTGAATTTCCGTTTTAATTTTGAAATATTACACCATTCATAATAATGATCTACTGTGCCATTATTTTTAAAGAGCGTGTAACTTAAAGGTCAACTATGTTTCTTACGAGCCTTTATAAAACACGGCAAGGAAAGTTAACAACCCCTTCCTCCTTCCCAGATTTGGAAAGCCCAGCAATTAGTGACACAATACGAACGTCCCAATCTCTTTACCTTTATAAATATAACCTTATCAAATCTTGGAATATGATCTTTCACTAGAACAACAGCTGCACATCTGCTACGTGTGTACTGTTGGTCTTCAGAGCTCGACGTATTCACTGGAAGAAAACGTAATACCGAAAATAAAATCATCTAAAGTATCATTAATTCGACAGTGGCTCCTTGAATTCCCCGATTACTCGTCAGAGTTTAGAGTTTTCTTGATAACTGCTCATTTACATATATCTACCTATTATTCATTTTAGTGCCTAAGTATAGCCGTTACGGAGCCTATTTTAGGCGCCTAAAACATTACCTTTTAGAGCCTAAACTTCCGAGGTCTAGTAATAAGTAATTTAAATAGCAGTAATTCCCGTGTCACTTTTAACGAACAGATTCATGAGTATGGTCTTCTTCTTCTCCTTCTTGTTTTTATTCCACAGCGTTTTCCACACTGGTGAGGTTACGGGCTTGACCTGTGTCGTGTAATATTGTTTGTGGACTTCGCACGAATTTGCAGCCGGATCCCCTTCCTGACGCCAACCCTGTATGGAAGGTTGAATTCACTATTGTGTGTTTATGCACGGTGGTTGGTAGTCTGGTTTGGTTTAACCTGAATATGAATAGGAATGTGTGGGAACAAACATACAAACATCTAGTCCCCGAACCGTAGGAATTAACCATACTCAATTAAAATCTCCGGCCCAGGCGAGAATCGAACCCTGGGCCTTTAAACCGACGGCAATTCCGTTTTTAGCCTAGGGTTTAAGGTCGGATGTCCTTTCTGCCACCACGTTACTTTTTAGGAGAAAATTCCAATCCGGGATCAATCGGGAATCAAACCACGGCTGTTCAGGTAGAAATCCAGTAGCCAATACACTTTTAAACATTGTAGTGAAGAACAAACTAAGTGTTGAGGATAGAAAAGTACTGAATAGAGAAATAACAACAATAAAAGTCACAAAAGACAAGCCAGGTTTCCTGTTCCTTAAGTTCTTAACACTGAAAACCAAGAAGGGGGAAAATCCTAATTTACAGTAATATATACTTTGAATACAGTATTATTTTTAAACTAATATCGTTTTATTAACGATTAAACTTACAGTAATATTCTACCCTTAATTTTCTGAGTTACACTGATATGTAATTAATTTAAAGACACTATAAACTGATATTTAAATTTTCAGTTTTTTGTGTGTTTTGTATAATGAATAAAACCTTATGTATCTCGAAACTTTGTTTTTGTGGTTTAGTCCCTTCTCTTACTCAGGCACTCATTTGTCTATTGTATTACTGTATACGGAAACCTAGCCTTTTAAGATATAAATCCATTTTAGGCTCCTTTTAATAAGACTTTGTTGGTTTTATTGTGCCTATAAATCCCTATTGTAGAGGTCCGTGCTTTTTATATGGAGTATAATTGCCTTTTTAATATCTTTTGACAGTCCTTTACAGAAGCGAATTTGCTTCCAATTCATTATATACTAGCTGCTGTGGTTGACAGAATTATTTTCTCCTTTCGTTTCTCAACATAACAATAAGGAGAATTCTCGGAAGTCTCCAGAAATAGGGCTTGGGGAATTTACTTCAGGACAAACAAGGAACAATTTGAACTCAAAGCCCCTCCACCCCTCCCACCTTCTAAGACGACATGCGAGAATCAATCATTGTCGAACTACGTTGTACACACCCACATATCCTACCTCCCTCTCGCTGCAAATTGTTGGACGTTTTGCCTTGAGGTCGTGTTGAGATCTAGTTTGAAGAAGTGTGTTTGGCAGTGGCTAAAGAAAAATCTTCGAAGTCCTACTGGCTGAAGCAGTGAATCACTGGGGATCCTAACTTCACTACCAAGCTTGAAATAGGGAGGCTCCTTTTACCCTTTTATGATTGAGGACTACGATCGCATTTCATTGTAGAATTTATAGGCCTATTAATTGATGTAATGTGGCAAGTCGTTTTGTGGCAACGCTATATAATTTAGGCCATGGACGATGGGGATGCTGTCTGCATAAAAGAAGCCACGAAAGCCATGTTCTGCCCATCGGTTCGATCAGATTTGGCATTCCTGAAGGCAACTTCAGTAAGGTACCGGGAGCCATAACAGAGTGTGAGAGAAGTTAGTGAACGTCTTGAGCATGTGATGTGATGTTGAGAGTGATGGTGGTAGTGGTGATTATTGTTTTAAGAGGAAATACAACTAGGCAGCCATCATCTATATAGCATTAATCAGAGAAAAAATGGAAGGGATCCATCATCATCATCATCATCATCATCATCATCATCATCATCATCATAGGTTGTTCTGACATCTGGAAGGTCCAATCTTAGCTGTGACCATATCTCTCGATCTTGTGCCCTTTTCTTCACTTCTGCATAATCTTCCTTTCTTTTTCTAATGCTGTCTAATAACTGATATCGTCTCCTTCCCCTTCCTCATGATCGTAGTAAAGTATTCTGTCTTAGATTATGCCCTATCCCGTTTTTCTTCCTTTTTTTTTTTTTTTTTTTTTTTGGAATACGCTCAGCATGCTCCTCTCTTCTCCCACTCTCTTCAGCACTTCCTCATTTGATATTCTATCTTCCCAGATTACTCCTTCAATTCTTCTCCAAATCCACGTCTCAAATGCCTCTATTTTTCTCTGTTCTTCTTTCCATAATGACCATGATTCAGCGCCATATAGAGCTATACTCCATACGTAACACCTTGCGA
Organism: Anabrus simplex; assembly: GCF_040414725.1. Taxonomy (NCBI): domain Eukaryota; kingdom Metazoa; phylum Arthropoda; class Insecta; order Orthoptera; family Tettigoniidae; genus Anabrus; species Anabrus simplex. The sequence goes on from NC_090271.1 coordinate 289,300,322, forward strand.
GTCTCTTCCTCAGATCCTTCTCTAGCGGGCCACAAAGCAGTTTTTTTCTTCTTGTTGAAGCTTTCCTTGGCTAAGGCAATTCGAGCTTTTATGTCTGTTATAGAGTGAAGGTATTTAGTCACAATGCTTCCAAGATACTTCAACTTATTCACCTGTTCAATAATAAGGGATCCGGCACTTCGAAAAATGAAGGTATCGGCCAAAGAAAGACAAGGGCCGCGAAGGGCACGAAAATGAAAGACTCCCTAGGCCTTGCGAACCTAATACCGTCGTGGTCGAAAAGAACAAGAGTTGACCAAGAGAGGTCGGATAGGAGAAATGAAAGTGAGGAGCCTAGCACAAGTGGAAGGAATCTCAGGACTCAGCTAAGAGTCCCGTGGTCGTCAACCCACGCTCCCAAGTTAAGAATCCTGGGGCTAATGTTGAGAGATTCTTCTCACAGTGCAGAAACATTCGTAAAGGCAGTAGAACGCGATTGTCACCTGAAAATATTGAAAATGTATTATTTGTAAATTCCTTCCATAGTCATTGAGTGTACTACTTATAATTTAATTTCAGAGCTTACCAAATAGGCACGAGAAAATTACTTCAATTCTTAAATTCTAAGTAATTTTCTCGTGCCTGTTTGGTAAGCTCTGAAATTAAATTAGGCTATAAGTAATTTTCTGGTGCCTATTTGGTTGTCTACTTTACACAATGGTGCTTATTTATGTGCCTAGTTTGGCTGCTTTAGTGCCTATACATCCTGAAGTTACTTGTAAGCATATGAAGAGTTCTGTAACCTTTACTTACAATCTCGTTAATGTGATCACCCCATTCCTTATATTAACTTCTAAGTACTTACAGTGATCCCCGTTAGGTACTTTCACTCCATCAACAAGAGTAATTAAAAGTGAGAGGACATTTCCTCTTGGTGAAACTTACAACCTGACATTTCATTCCATTTACCATCATACCATTGTCTGTGTAGCAGCCTCCGTGGCTCAGACGGCAGCGGGCCGGCCTCTCACCGCTGGGTTCCGTGGTTCAAATCGTGCTCACTCCATGTGAAATTGTGCTGGACAAAGCGGAGGCGGGACAGGTTTTTCTCCGGGTACTCCGGTTTTCCCTGTCATCTTTCATTCCAGCAACACTCTCCACTATCATTTCATTTCATCTGTTAATCATTAATCATTGCCCAGAAGAGTGCGACAGGCTCAATCACTACTCATCTGCATTTAGGGCAGTCGCCCAGGTGGCAGATTCCCTATCTGTTGTATTCCTAGCCTTCTCCTAAATGATTTCAAAGAAATTGGAAATTTATTGAACATTTCCCTTGGTAAGTTATTCCAATCCCTAACTCCCCTTCCTATAAACGAATATTTGCCCCAATTAGTCCTCTTGAATTACAACTTTATCTTCATATTGTGATCTTTCCTACTTTTAAAGACACCACTCAAACTTATTCGTCTACTGATGTCCTCCCACGCCATCTCTCCTCTGACAGCTCGGAACATACCATTTAATCGAGCAGCTCGTCTCCTTTCTCCCAAATTTTCCCAGCCCAAACTTTGCAACATTTTTGTAACGCTACTCTTTTGTCGGAAATCACCCTGAACAAATCGAGCTGCTTTTCTAGGGTTTTTTCCAGTTCTTGAATCAGGTAATCCTGATGAGGGTCCCATACACTGGAACCATACTCTAGTTGGGGTCTTACCAGAGACTTATATGCACTCTCCTTTACATCCTTACTACAACCCGTAAACACCCTCATAACCATGTGCAGAGATCTGTACCCTTTATTTACAATCCCATTTATGTGATTACCCCAATGAAGATCTTTCCTTATATTAACACCTATATACTTACAATGATCCCCAAAAGGAACTTTCACCCCATCAACGCAGTAATTAAAACTGAGAGGACTTTTCCTATTTGTGAAACTCACAACCTGACTTTAAACCCCGTTTATCAACATACCATTGCCTGCTGTCCATCTCACAACATTTTCGAGGTCACGTTACAGTTGCTCACAATCTTGTAACTTATTTATCACTCTATAGAGAATAACATCATCCGCGAAAAGCCTTATCTCTGATTCCACTTCTTTACACATATCATTGATATATATAAGAAAATATAAAGGTCCAAAAATACTGCCTTGAGGAATTCCCGTCTTAATTATTACAGGGTCAGATAAAGCTTCGCCTACTCTAATTCTCTGAGTTCTATTTTCTAGAAATATAGCCACCCATTCAGTCACTCTTTTTTCTAGTCCAATTGCACTCATTTTTGCCAGTAGTCTTCCATGATCTACCCTATCAAATGCCTTAGATAGGCCGCTTCGGCAGCCGGCACAATTCCTATCCTCGCCGCAAGATGGGGGCTCCATTCATTCCATCCCTGACGCTGTCACTGACTGGAAAACAGGTTCTAGGTTTTCGTTTTTTCACCAATGTCTGTGTCCATCTCACATTCTGGAGCCCTCTTTGCAGTCGCTCACAGTCCTATAACTTATTTATTACTCTATACAGAATAACATCATCTGCAAAAACCCTTCTGTCTGATTCCAGTTTTTTACTCACATCACGTATATACTGTATATCAGAAATCATACAGGTCTAATAATACTGCCCTGTGGTACCCCCGGCACGATGTAAGCTTCTAGGTCGATGGGGGCCCTGAAATCCATCAAACTAGAGGTGTGACAAAACGTTTATTTTTGTGTAACTGCTACAACTGTCACTGCTACAACAAAGTAACTGTGAAAGGTAGCAGTTAAAAATAACGTTCAACGTTACTCACCTTTTATTGGTCACAGCCTGGTCACGGCTTCAAGCTAGTCTCTTTACAGCTGTGTTGCGAAGTCCCATTCATTCACTTGCACATGCGCGTACGCATCACTACACTGTTGAAAGTCGGTGCAGCAAAACATGCATTCCTATTTGCTATAAAGTTAACGAGAGGCAGACAACAGACAACATAGCGTCTTTTCTGAAATCTAGAGGAGTGAGTTTGACAATACCCCGATCAAGGATAGAAGACAAGAAAACATGATGATCTGTCTGCCAAACCTCGACACAAATCGGTATAAGAGGATGGATTAAGTAAAATTATGTTATGTTATCTATAATATCATTATGGAAAGTTAGCATACTAATTTATTTATGGTACAAGAAAAATTATACGGGTGAAACTTATAATTATAATATTATAATGTAGGTAGCCCTGCGCGATGTCCGAGTCAACGAATACCCCTGAGCAGTTGAATTATGTCATAACAGTTTACACTTTAGTTACCAGATGACAGCAGCAACTTAAACAAATACACTATAAGATACACTGTGAGACATGCGTACTATCTGAACTCTGAAGGTCACGTTCTGTATCTGTAAGCTGCTACTAGTGACTGTTCCCACTTTTCAGTCACTGTTTTCACTAGCACGTTATTCTGTTGTCGTTACTTGGTAACCTGTTCTTTTTTGTTCTCGTTACATTTGTAACAGTTACAGGCATGTAACTGTGACAAAATAACTGCTACGTTATTTTTCAACCATCTCTACATCAAACCACAATGATTGCGTAATTTCTCGCAATACAGGATGTCCCAAAAATGTACTCCCTCTTGAAATTTCAATAAATTCAGTGTTTATTAATATAGATACAAGGTTAATAGTTTCATTTAAATGAAAGACAATTAAGTTCATGGAATGAAAGTAAGCAGGTCCATAAAAGAAATAAAACAAGTCTATTGTCCCCTGCGTGCTTGCGGATGTTCAAACTGATGATCATTATTTTCCAGACACAGCTGGTAACATGGACCAATGGAGTCAATAACGTTACGAACCATTGCATTTGGAACTCCAAGATATTGCCTCGCAATTTCATCGACTGTTATGGGTTTTGCACTGCAGACCTTATCTTTTAGGTATACACATAAGGAAAAGTCCATTGGCATGTGGTCGGGGGAACGCACGGGGTATTCAACGCTACCTCTTCGCTCAATCTATCTGTTTGGAAGTGTGATAATGAGGTAGGTCCTGACATAACGGTGGTAGTGGGACTGTGCTCCATCTTGCTGGAAGTAACACTCCTTGTCACCAAACATCTCTGCAATCCATGAATCGACGGATTGCTGCAGGAAGTTTAGGTAAACGGCCCCCGTCACAGTTCGGTCAAAAAAGAAAGGTACTAGGATGCCCAGTGCGGATATTCCACGCCACACGGTAAGACTTGGTAGATTCACATGGTGTCCAACAGTCGTGTAGATTTTCAGCCACCCAGTAGATGCAATTGTGTCGATTGTTGTCACCATTTAACTTAAATGCAGCCTCATCACTCCGGACAATTTTGAACAGGGGGGTATTCTACGGCCTACCGCGGGTAGCCCGAGAACATTACAGTACATACATTAGAAATAAATAACACTTCATTACAGTTTCAACAGAGCATTCCAACAATCAAGACATTCATGCGCACTTTTCTTTATCGAAAGACATGATGGTTAGTGGGTAGTGAAAGCGGCAACTCTGTAGAAACCGCGACTGGAGAGCGGCAGCCTTTACACCCCTCCCCCGCTCCCTCCTCATCATCAATCGTTCAGTGGAGACAGCGCTGAAAGCGAGCCAGTTGCCGCTACAGCTAGCGGTTTCTTACCTACTTAAAATCGTTTAAAAACAACAAACAGCCTACAATAAATATACATTATCGCGCGCACAGATGTGAATATGTTTTAGAAGTTGTAGTATTTTCGATTTGTGATTTGTTTAAGTGCCTGTATGGTGAAAAATTGTATAATTTTACTTATAGCGTCTTGTTTTAACTGAGCCAGTTTTGATTTTGTGAGAAGATGATGGAACATACACGTGTGGGGGATTTAAATGCTAATGACTGTATAATAGAGAGTTTGTCAAAAGTTCCTTTTAGCCGTCGTCCAAAGCTCAAATTATGAATATCAAGGCCTACGCTTGCGCTGCGCTGAAGAGCCGTTCAACGCAGACAGAAGAACGTTTATGCGGTTTGGCGTTAATGCCAACTGAGAAGTCCTTTCTTCAGAAACTTCGCAAGCGGCCCGACTACAACTTCGGACGACATCATCAAGGAATTTTCATTCCAAACCAGACCTTGACTTCACGTTTGTATAGATAAGATTTTCGAAATGTAATTTAATGTTTTTTGTATTACTTGGCTGAGTGGTAACCCAGATCTTCAGACCACTAAACCTATACGCCACTGACTTTGAACATTTATGAACATGCAGTGGGCACTAGACTTTTTTCCTAGATTTTTTTAAAATTTCCTGCATTTAATGGTGTTTAATGTAAATGAAACTTTAACATTGTATCTATATTAACAAACGTTGAATTTATTGTCATTCCAAGAGTGAATACAATTTTTGGGACGCACGATAGTGCCTGCGTTTAAATATAAAACATGCCTCTAAGTCCAACTTTCTGACTAATACCTCTGGCCGTTGGTACAGCAGACGTAGTTTGATACACCACGGAGCATCAGTTTAGGACTTGCAATCACCGCTTACTGTACTATCCTCTAACTGATTCCCAGAGTGCACAATCCAGACCGAAGTGAGCTGAAGCATATGGCACAGGCTATCCCACATGTTCCACGGGCACCCCCACGCCCCGCCTCCACCCTTGGCAGGCTCAATCAATAGCACGCTGTGGTTTTCACTCAATGGGGAGGTTCGAACGAACACACACAGCAGAGAATGAAAACTGTGGATCAATTGGTGACTGAGAGGACTTAATATAGATTGATTGATGTTTGTTGTTTAAAGGGGCCTAACATCGAGGTCATCGGCCCCTAATGGTACGAAATGAAACGGCGACTTAAAATTTCAAAATCCTCCACTGACCAGAATTCAAAGCGTGAGGACGAAGAATGAATGGATGGACGGATATGAATTTAACACGATCAGTGGATCCGACCCACAGTGCCTCACATGTACAGAAGCTGGCACAAAACAATAGTATTACTGACCAAGGGACTGCTTCTATAGCACGATGCTGAATCGATTATGCTTATAGTCGAAACGGGTCCAAAATCCAGGTCATCGGCCCCTCGTAATGGTATTGATCGCTAGGAAAGTAGAACCATGCTATGTGTAATGTTGCGGTACTAATCAAAAGTAGCGGAGATTCGCGGTATTCCACACATGGTAGTATTCACAGGTAGTGTAATGCGCACATGTAAAACAGACCTATGGTGTTTCGCACATCGCGGCGCTATTTACAGGCAACACAAACCTATAAAGGCAACGCAAACCTATGGCGTTCCTCACATAAGTGGACTAACCACAGGGACTCGTTCTATCCCGTGGAATTCCTCACATACTGGGAACTGAGCATAGTTAAGGCAGAACCATGGAATCGCTAATCCCATGGTGTCGCTCATATAGGGGTATGAATCACAGGTACTGTAGGACCCACCTCCTGATTCACACATTGTCGCTACTAATCACAAACCTATTGAGTACCTAACATAGTGGTACTACGCGCAAGGGGTACTGTAGGACCCACCTCCTGATTTACACATTGTCGCTACTAATCACAAACCTATTGAGTACCTAACATAGTGGTACTACGCGCAAGTAAATGCGACCCATGGTGTTCCCTGCGTGATGGTACTAATTACAAGTAGTCTCATGGTTCTAATTGGATCATCCCTTGGTCACCCCTTTTAGCGCCTCTTACGACAGGCAGGGGATACCGTGGGTGTATTCTTCGTCTGCGTCCCCCACCCACAGGCGGTTGTGTGTTTGGTCCGCGAGAGGTATTTTATTTCCCTCAAGTTCGCCGACAAGCCGGTTAGGATTCCCCTATCCGCCACCTGGGACGCGCCACGTAGGAGTATCACCTCTCCCCCTGCTACGCCAGCGTAGTAGGTTCGTGGGGCTTAATATTAAGGTTTTCAGTCTCTTGAGAAAGAAGAACAAGGGTAATAAAGGTGTTGTTGGTGTTTTGCTTCATGTATAGATGCAAGGAACTTGGGATATCTTGATCATCAGCCCCGGGTACGTGCTGAGCAGGGCCACGATTTTGATGACCTAAAGATGTTTAAAAAATTGATTTATAGAATGAGGACAAGAATCCAGTAAAATGATCTAAAAACTTAAAAAAGTGACATAAATGTTAAATTAAATTTTACAATAAATTTAGTAATCGAGTTGGTATAGCCTATATTTACCTTATAGACATTATTTATTTATTTATTTATTTATTTATTTATTTATTTATTTATTTATTTATTTATTTATTTATTTATTTATTTATTTATTTATTTATTTATTTATTTGCCGGGCTGAGTGGCTCAGACGGTTAAGGCGCTGGCCTTCTAACCCCAACTTGACAGGTTCGATCCTGGCTCAGTCCGGTGGTATTTGAAGGTGCTCAAATACGACAGCCTCGTGTCGGTAGATTTACCGGCACGTAAAAGAACTCCTGCGGGACTAAATTCCGGCACCTCGGCGTCTCCGAAGACCGTAAAAGTAGTTAGTAGGACGCAAAGCAAATAACATTATTATTTATTTATTTATTTATTTATTTATTTATTTATTTATTTATTTATTTATTTATTTATTTATTTAATATCCAAAAACAATATAAGAACCTCATTGTACCGAAGGTATATTAAGGTTATAGTTTTAAAACATAACAAAGATAATTCTTATAAATTTAGTTTGCAAAAAGTTTTGTTAGTGAATGTGAGAAACTGCACATAACAACATTGTATCTTGAGTACACGATACAGTGGTTTAGAAAGTTCCAGGTTACAATCATTCAGGAGACATTGTAAGAAATATTTTCTCATTTCAAACACAGGACACTCAGATATCAAATGATTGATCCACAAAAGCTGTCTGTAACGTTAAGTTTAAAGCGTTCCATATAAGATTTAAATTTTCCATGACCAGTTAGAAATTGAGTGAAAGCAAAGTTCGGCACTCATGTTTTACTCAGTAGTCGATTTTAACTTCCGGAAAAATATTTCTCGCATAACAAATCATTTCAAACTACATGTCCATAAAATATTCCAGTGATGTAAAACATATTGCATGATTTGTCTTTGAACATAGCATATTGGAGATTTATGGTATGCAATATCCAAAAGAGACGTAGAGTTTATTTAGCTAATGGATCTGTTTTTTCATTGCCAGTAAACCAATGTGATCTCTAATCCAAGATGTAAAGATGTGAGAACACTCCTGATCTATTGCTCTGATATGACTGCAGTTGGATTTGAGTTATATTTATCGTTTACTGAATTCAGTGCAGCTTGTGAATCACTGAAGATTCGTACTCTTTTGTTATTAGTTTTGAGCCATTGTTATAGACATTATAATAAGCTCTTGGGCTTTTGCCGTGTCAAGAAAATAAGGTGAAATTCTTTACGTTTCACAGAGAACTTTGCTGTTCACGTGGTGTCTCTCCTGGAATGTGGACATTTCCAAGAAGTAAATAGTGAACGGTGTTTCTTTAGTCTCCATATTGACAAAGAGTTCTGAAGATTCTCAAGTCTCCGTATTCATCCTCACGTAAAGTTGCGAAAATATCCACTACCACACACGTAAATTCTTCAAAATCCTCAAGCCTGTAAGAAAATAACTCAAAAAGTATAAAATAGTCTAATAAATTCCATGAAATTACCAAATCATGACGTATAAGGCTAGAGTAAAGTGTAGCTTCCACCGAAGTCCCAGTCAACATCCATGGCTGTGACAATATGGAACTTGCTGGGGTATGGGTAGTGCTGAGTAATGACATTCAGAGCATGACTAGTACATCTGAGTGTTACGAAAGGTGCTGCTCATAGGATCAGTCGTGCTACAATAGTACTTTCTGACCCAGTGAGGAAATCAATGGCAAACTACCTCACTCCTCATCTTGCCTAGTACGCCTCATTTTGGTGCTGCCATTGGTTTTTGGTGTTTCCTTATAACCGCATAACCTTTGGTGGTGCTATTTGAGGATCCAACCAGCCTCTGGGCTGATGACCTAACAGACAGACAACTTTAGAAAATGACCTAAAAATTAAAAAATGGCAAAAATTGACAAAAATAACCTAATAAATTAGCATTTCTACAATGTGGGAACTATGATCACGATTTCTGTACAAGTTAGCACTGTCTATATGAACCAATTTAAAAAAGACATGTCATAAAAATCCTAGCTCTGGTGATGAGGATGAAGGGTGATACTACTCGAGAACCTTATAAGAGCATTGGCATTAGTGTTGAAAGGAAACAAGTGTTGTCTAAAGGAGGTGATGCAGGAAACCTGAAGGGGGATTGAGACACAAGTAAATGGAATTAATGTTGTGTTCATCAGGAAGTTTAGTGGCCGCCATTTAGGTTCACCGCCTTGTGAACGTCTAAGAAACACAGTCAGTTTTCGGTACAGTTTACTGCTTGCGACATTATCATCTCACCAATGCAGATTCCTCCATTTAAAACAGCAAAGAAGTATTTTAAAGGACAAATGAATGAATGCCATTATTCCATGCCAAATTTGAGGATAAATAAATAGGTACATCCGGAAGTCTTTGAATACATAGCGGAGAGAAGTGGGCAGGTCGAAAGTTACCCTCTCGAAATGGGGCTACATAGATGCTGACAACATCCAGTGCAAATGCGGCGAAGAACAAACCACGAAATACTTGCTTGAATGTCCGATGAACCCATCTTCTACTGAAGATGAACCGTTTCAGGCAGCATAGATGGCACTTGACGTTGAAAAATATTCGTGTAACATACCCTTGGTGTTTCAGAGTAATATTTGGCTGTTTATAAAAAGTTTCTGACACAAGAAATAATCAGTTAATTTTAAAAATTGGCTTGTTTCCATGTAAACATCATAGAATGCGCTTCCTAATAACAAAGATACGAGATAAACACATAAACTGAGCAAGTGGCTGTGCGGTTTGTGTCACAGCTTTAATTCGGGAGATAGTGTATTCGAACCCCACTGTCGGCAACCCTGAATGTGGTTTTCCGTGGTTTCCCATTTTCACACCAGGAAATGCTGGGGATGTACCTTATGTAAGGCCACGGTCGCTTCCTTCCCGCTCCTAGCACTTTTCCCATCCTTGCGTCGCCGAAGACCTTCAGTGAGATAGTGCGAGGTTAAACCACTGGCAAAAATAAAGAAAACACTCAGAAATGTCCACGCCACTCCTCTGGTGCTGAGTATCTTGAAATTTAAAGTCTCTTACCACAATTAACCAAATCCAGTGGCAATTGGAATTAGTACTACATCTAACTTAAGTTCATGAGTCTGGTTCTTGGTGTCTACCTCTACTGCTGAGCGCTCCTTCCCTTCTCTCCGCAGACTTACATTTTACACTGCGTCTGGCAAGCATCAACAGCGAGTGAATGGTGTGCTGTAATTATTATTCATTCCTATAGGAATGAAGCTCTATATTTAGATGTGGATGAAAGAGCAAACGAATTCATGACCTGAAATGATCAATGAAGACCTGATTTATAATAGGGTGTATTTGGGGACAAAACATGACGATCTCGCCTCACACTACTACTCTGCAGCGGCAGCCCGGTGTCTATTAGCGGCTTATAGGATTTACTACATCTCCTGCAGTCGGAGTTGTCAAATCGTCTACTGCAATCGACACGAAGAAAGGGTAAAGACTGAAGAGAGTGTGGAAGAAAGTGGTTCGCCAACTTCTCCACACCAAACAAGGATCACTTAGAACTCGTTAACTCAGCAGAGTGCAGGGTGTGATTGACTGCTGGCTTCCAGCTCGCTTCCAGGAACTGAGACCGTCATGTTTTGTCCCCAAGTATAATTGTTCTCTCGTCCGACTCGTTGGCTGAATGGTCAGCGTACTGGCCTTCGGTTCAGAGGGTCCTGGGTTCGATTCCCGGCCGGGTCGGGGATTTTAACCTTAATTGGTTAATTCCAGTGGCTCGGAGGCTGGGTGTGTGTGGCGTATTCAACGTTAGAAATCATCCTAGGTAGGGCCCTCGTCTTCACAGACATGCAGGTCACCTAATAGGCCGTCTACTGGAAAAAGACCTGCACCAGGCCTCTCCGGAGGCCATATACCATTTATTTTGTTGTTCTCTCTCCATCTTTCCTAGTGTTTGCCCCGACGTACGGAGTCGGCTGTTTTGCTATATCTCCTCCATTTCGGTATGGTGGTGACATCTTCAGCTTTCAAGCCAACATCACGCATGTCGGCCTGGATGTTATCCGTCCACCGCTGAAATGGTCTTCCACGTGGTCGTATTCCACCCGGATCTAATTGGAGAGCTGTTTCTACGACTGAATAGTCCTGCTTTTGCATTACGTTACCGTACCATGGGAGACGAGCTTCCCAAATGTTTGTCATACATCTGCATGTCTCACGTGGTCACAACGAGCCAGTCCAAGAGTCCATCGAAGCATCTCCGTGGTATGAAGAGACTGCTCATGTTTTTTTCGTCATTCTGCCCCACAATTGGCTGTTAGGCGTACCACGGTGATGGAAATTTTAGTTTTTAGAATCTGAGGCATCTCTTTATCGCAGGGGACTCCGGTGACTTGTCTCCACGTGAGCCAAGCTGCGTTTACCCTCGCCCGAGTATCAGAAGTACCGTAACTATTTTGTGCTACACTAATTATGTTATGGATTCTGATTTTATTGATACACATTGAACATGACAACTTTTGTAATTGCTGCTTATTAAATTGAATAAAAAGACTGAATACAATGTTCATGTAAATGACTGTTAAAACGGTATTTTTTTCAAATAACGAAAGACTGTATTGTATTGTTCAGAATTTAACCTGACTGTGACATTTTGTAAAGGGAGAGCACCTCCAATAAAGTTTGCAATTCAGTGCCTCTGATTGAGGACTGTTTTATAAACCATGCCAACACAACAACACGGGACTTTAACGTGCCCTTCTATTAACATATCCGGCGTATAACAATCAGAAATCCTAATGTTAAACGGAACTGTGACTTCCGAGAAATTTCGATTCCCCACAGGGGGTATGCATATTAGTTGATTCTCATACATGTACTTGTAGGGCTCTGCTTGTTGCATAACATCTGTAGGTGTGCTTAATTTCCTGGGATTTCAATCTGGGATATTTTTCTCGTGTTTTCCATGGTAACAGCTCCAGTACCCGGAAGCTGATTGTGTGCACAACCACAGCCTGCTAGATTAAAGCCTGTAGAGGTTCATTTCCGCTCACCAGGCGGACAATCGATGAGTTTCATGCAAACAGCGGGAGGGATTGCTATTCCAGACTTCTCTCTTCCCAGCACAAACACCTTCGCTACAGCTAACTTCTCTTGTTATCTCACAGCTTCATTCTTCTGCTTCCTACAATGATAAATCGATGCTTCAGTTAGTGACATCAACGTATAAAGAACATATAGACACATGTAGTTGAACCAGCAGAATTTGTTTCTGCCATTTGTTTGTTACGAATACATGCATTAGTGATACCAACCTCTCCAGTTTATCACTATAATGTTAAGCACTATCTGTAGTGGATCAAGTATAGTGCCCGGCCAGGGTAAAAGTTTGCTATTCGTCCCTCAAGCTTAATAACATTATAATGAAGGTTAAATTATTCTAATATTAATTGGAATTGCTTGTAGATGTGAGAGGAGTTCATTACCAGGAACCCACCAATCAACTCCCTCGGCTACTTGTAACATGAAATGCACTGCTGTCTCCATCTACCAGGGGATGCTTAATTGATTGACGTGCTCTTCTGTCGTTTCAGGCCATACTTCATAATTTACGTTTTCGCCACTATCGAACGTAGAATGCGCTGCTGTCACCCTAAGGGATGTTAGCGTAACCTTTTGCTTGCCGCAGGGCAATGATCTTGTGACTAGGCAATATAAACAGTCCAGAGCAATGGTTGTATCACTTGCCGGACGTAACTTAATTACGTTCTCCCTGGTATGGAACGTAGAAAGTGCTGCAGTCGCCCTAGACCCTAACCGCCCTTTGCTTGTCCCCAGCTCAGTGGTCTTGTCTCTAGCCAACTTTCTGGCATTTGTCCTTAGTGTTTATGGAAAACTAACATTCACAAAGAACATTATTCGGTTAGAAATGTGCGAATTTGCATGCAGTGAAAGCTTGATTAAAGGCAGTCTGGAATAGTAAATGAATGAGCTGATTGGCGCCGTTTACGAGCGGAGAGGGAGTTTAGCGGAGACAACAGCTCGAGGCGAAGAAGACTTGTGGGAATGATGCCAGCTGTGGTGGTCGCAGAAGGTCATGTCGTGTTTGGTATGGGTCATGGAAAGTGACCCACATCTCCGTGTGTCCACTCAGCTGTTCGCAAATTCATTGAGAACAGGATATCAACCTGAATTATCTCCGTTGATACACATTAGGAGACTTAACTCGTTAAGTTATTAATTGTTAGTGGTATTTATATATTTTTTTATCTACAGGGCTCCGCTGATGCATGCCCTTAAAAATCGCGAAATACACGAAAAATGTCACTAAAACAAATACCAGTATTGGAGCTTAACATTGAGAAATACAGGGTGGTCAAAAACAACGTGAACTGGGTATATGAGCTTCAGAGGGTTGGTCATACTGATAAACAATTTGAAAAATAAAATTCGATATCTCGCACCGTTGCCATTTTATCAGCTGCTGAAGTTAGCCAATCAGATCGCTTCGTGGGCGAATTCAGATGGGCTTTGTACGGCGATATTGCTAAATCTGTAGGTGGCTTAGCATGCCGAGAAATCACCACCAAGCAAACACACAGTGGGTTCAAGCCGGTGTCATCCTGGTGTTCTAACTAAGGCACGGTCCTGTCAACTCGGAGGTCCATGCTCAAATCCCTCCCATGATTATCTCAAGCCGGTCTTAGGCCACGTGTCAATTTAGCAACACCGCCTCGTAAAGTCCATTTGAATTCGCCCGCGAAACCATCTGATTGGCTAACTTCAGCATCTGATAAAATAACAACGAAGCGAGATATCGAATTCATCTTTTCAAATTATTTATCAGCATGACCAACCCTCTAGAGCTCATATACGCGGTTCACGCTGTTTCCTACCACCCTGTATAACATTAAACTACCGATATACATTATTAAAACATTAATATGATCTTAACATAATACCAATGTAGCGGCTGCCTGGCCGAGGGGATAAAGGCGTGCTCGGTTCACCCATAAGGACGTGAGTTCGATTCCCCGTCATGAAGTCGAAACATTTATGAAACGAGATTTCCAGTTCCGGAGGTGTAGTTGGTCCTGAGGTTCACTCAGCCTACATCAGAACTACACCAGTACTAAGTTAATTCCTAGGAACAGAGGCAGCCGGCCGTAGAGCTAACCGCTCTACCCCATCAAGTGTTGAGGTTACGGATAGTGGATGACTTTACCTTCCACCCTTCCAAGGGCCTTCATGACCTGTAAGGAGACTGCTTTGCTCTTCGTCCGGCTCCTTGGTCGAATGGTGAGCATACTGGTCTTCGGTTCAGAGGGCCCCAATTTCGATTCCCGGACGGGTCGGCGATTCTAGCCGCTTCTGGTTATTTTTTCTGATTTCTGCCTTAACCAAGCAATTTTGGTCGTGCGGTTAGGATCGCTGTGAGCTTGCATTCGGGAGATAGTATGTTCGAACCCCATTGCCGGCACCCTTGAAGATGTTTTATCCGTGCTTTCCCGTTTTCACACCGGGCCTTATTTAAGGCCACGGCTGCATCGTTCCAACTCCTAGCATTTTCCTGTCACATCGTCGCTGTAAGACCTATCTGTGTCAGTACGACGTAGGCTAAAGCATATTTTTTTAAATCTCTCTGTGTTGCAGTACACACATCTTCATCCACATACAATACACCGCACTACCAAACATCGCGGACCGGGCGAGTTGGCCGTGCGGTTAGCGGCGCACAGCTGTGAGCTTACATCCCGGAGATAGTGGGTTCGAGCCCCATTGTCGGCAGCCCTGAAGATAGTTTTCCGTAGTTTCCCATTTTCACACCAGGCAAATGTTGGGGCTGTACCTTAATTAAGCCCACTGTCGCTTCCTTCGCACTCCTAGGCCTTTCCTATCCCATCGTCGCCATAAGACCTATCTGTGTCGGTGCGACGTAAAGCCACTAGCAAAATAAGAAAAGGAAGACGATATTAACTTCAAAATATGTTATCTGAAAATAAGAAAATGGTATAAAGGTAAAGCATCAATACCGAGCGAGTTGGCTGCGCGCTAATTAGATGACGCTAATTTCATATAGAACCCCAGCTCAAAAATATATCCATGTTTAAACCAAAGCTTACACAAATACATGCTCCACATGGCGTCCGCCATTGTCCACAACATACGCCATGAGGTCATTGTTCCGTGTAACGATATCAGCAGTCTGATCTGGAGTTTGAGTAGCTCTCACAGACTGGATATTTACATGCATTTCATGAAGGGTACGAGGTACCGGGGTGAAACACTGTTCCCAGAAACTAAAATGTCACGCACCTTGCTCTCTGAGCTTCTGGCATGATAGCGAAAGGCAGACCCTATTCGGAAAGAGTTCCTCAAGGAACGCCAGATTACAATTGCCGATATAATGTAATGCTGAAAGACTTGCTGTTCGAAATCCAAATTGTGTGTCTCATGAAAGGTCTGTAAATTGGCGCGGAAGCGGGTGGAGAGCTGCTCCTGGTACATTGTATATCGCACCATTAGCGTCTTAATTGAACTACTGGTAGAAGACTCCTTGACTCGATATCGCCGCCCACACACTGACCTTTCCAGAATGAAGAGTTCTCTGCAAGTATTCATCACGATTCTCACCCAAATATACCTGATGTTCTGCTTGTTTACGTGCCCACTCAGTAGAACATAGCACTCATCTAAGCACCAACAATAACTGTCGATGTTGTATGGATTCACATAGAGACAGGCCAGTAAATTTACACGGGCTCAGAACTGCATGTAGGGATGAAAATCAGAAGGCGTTAACTGATGCAGCACCTGTATCCGGGTATCAATTTCCTTAACAATGCGCCACACCCCGGTGGTTTCCAGATGCATTGTCTTGAAGAGCTTCGTAGCTTCTTCTTGTTGGTGATTGCAGCACCTTTTCCCTATACGCCCGACATTCTCCTTACTCCTGGTACTGCCGAATCTGCCGGAACATACAGCATTATGATTAGCCACAGGCCCTGTTTGCCGGACCATTTCCGCCCAAGACGAAGTAGTTTTATTTTTTGTGATGCAAATTCTCTCGAAATTGTTCTAAAACCTTGTTGCACTGGGCGAGTTGGCTGTGCGGTTAGGGGCGCGCAACTGTGACCTTGCATCCGGGAGATAGTGAAGATGGTTTTCCGTGGTTTTACACCAGGCAAATGCTGGGGCTATACCTTAATTAAGACCACGGACGCTTCCTTCACATTCCTAGGTCATTCCTATCCCATCGTCGCCATAAGACCTGTCTGTATCGGTGCGACGTTAAGCAAATTGTAAAATCTGGTTGCTACGAATGCCTGGGAAGATCTACCATTCCCATAACTAACTTACGGAAATAATGTTCCAAGCACCATGCACGATCCTGGGTGGCGTACTGTAGCATGCCGGCTGTCACTCAACGTCTATTCTGTAAACATAAAATTATGATCTACACACAAACACATATATAATGTTCACTTAGGCTGAAATGTCACCGTACTGGCCTTCCGTTCATAGGGCCGCGGGTTCGATTCTGCGGATTTTAACCCTGTCTGGTTAATTCCTCTTCCTCTTACGTTCATTTAGCAAACGGCTGTAGCCGTGTTGAAACACCGGATCCCGTGAGATCTCCGAAGTTAAGCAACATTGGGCGTGGTCAGGAGTTGGATGGGTTGCCACGCGCTGTTGGTGGGGGGTAAGGGAATGGAGGGGCGGAAAGGAACTGGCCACCCTACCGCACGTAAACTCCGGCTCAGGAACACCTCTGCGGAGGTTCGGACCTGCCTTCGGGCAGAATAACCCTTACCTTACGTTCATTTGAATACCCATCTTTACTGCACTACAAATAACTACAGAAAATCTCTATAGTGAATGTATCCCTCCACATAGAGTTAGTGTCTGGAAGGGCACCTGGCTGTAAAAATGTGCCGACTCCAAGTAGTTGGAATGAATTAAACTGAAAAGAAAGGTATTAGGAAGTGTCGTCTAGCCCGCGCTTCCGTGATGTAGCGAGAGCAACATAACTTTTAGGGGGTTCTATAGTTCATTCCATGTTAAGAAAACAGTATTGCTCTTACGACAACAGTGTTGTCATATCGAATGGCTTTACTCAACACCATCACGAGAAAACGGCGGCAATAAATTTGTGAAATTCAGTATTTAAGCTCAAGATGAAAAATGGAAGAAACTAAGCTGCAAATTACTTTTACGAACTGAAGGGGACGGGGTTTTACAGGGGCTAATTTTGGTTTATACGGAATCAGAGGTACACTACGGCACATAAAACTTCAGCATTGAAGTGTAAGGCAAATTGGGGCAGAAAAAAAGAAAAATGTTTTTTATGGGCTCGAGGGGTGAGGGATGCATTTAATTGTATTTAATAAATTTCCCCAGGCAACGCGGGGTGCTACTGTGCTGTCGTATCACTCACAAAAGCAAGAGTAAAAATCAAATGCGGTCGTAAAAAGTGGTAAAATTAAAATGCGCTTAAGAAAGAACAGCTAAATAACAAAACTAAGCACAACTAAAACACGCGGCAATTTTTTTTATCAGTATCTGACGTATCGCTGCACACCACAACACCAAAATCTTCAGTAATAACTTCTGTTCAGTACGAAAATAATAGAACACACAAAAATACTATGCAATATACAACCAACGCCCACTCAACAAAAATACGCACTGATTTAAAGCCTAAAAACACACAAATAAATACTGTAGATGACTTCACTACAGAAGTGAGCCGCCGGCGGTTCACAGAGTGAGGGACTACACGAGGCTTGTTCTAGAGCAACACAGAAGAAGGAAAATAAAGGAAGGCAACGAAGCGATGGCTGTTCCTGTCATTGTGCTTCCTCCCTACGAATATGTTTATGAAAAAGAAAATGTTGTGTAGTTATTTTAATAACTCAGGTAAAAAAAATGCCTCATCCTCTTTATCTGTCTTTCATAATACTTTACAAAGTTCAGTATATTATCCCTTAATCACGAGGAATTATGGGTGTCTCAGAGGGGGTGTGTTCCATAAGAGCAATACTGTTTCCTTAACGTGGAGTGAGCTGTAGTAGACCGTATCACTAATGTTTATGAAAATTTCATAG
Organism: Anabrus simplex; assembly: GCF_040414725.1. Taxonomy (NCBI): domain Eukaryota; kingdom Metazoa; phylum Arthropoda; class Insecta; order Orthoptera; family Tettigoniidae; genus Anabrus; species Anabrus simplex. The sequence continues at coordinate 289,318,573 of NC_090271.1, forward strand.
CAAAGTCGTTGTGCGGGCTGGAGTGTACTTGAGTAAGTTTGCATTCTAACCTGCTACTGCCTAATCACCCAGTCATGAAAACACCATCCGGAGTACACGTTTTGTAGCAGTGGAACGACACAAACTTGTGAATGAAAATATTGTAATTTATAACATTTTACTCTCCGACTTTACTGACCCCCTTTTAGGGGGACTTTTCTTGTATCCCTAGTTTCAACTAGCAAGGGATTAGCTCGGACGTTATTATTTTATTAATATTAGATAACTGTTTAATATGTGTTTATAAAATTATTACTATTTTATTCGAATAGAAAAATGTTATAGCCTGACTGACAAGAAGTCAATAAATGCTATTTGTTCGGGGCGTCGACCTAGAAACATCTTTTGCCCCTACTTGCACCATATGTGAGGAACCTACGTGTATTTTGTAAATGGCGGAAGTGTAAAGTGTTGAATATGAGTAAAGGAATGTTAAGGACGACACACATCATTTCATTTAATTTACAATTAAAAACCCCTGATCCGGCTGGGAATCGAACCCGGGGCCGTCGGATGAAAGGCGGACGCGTTGCCCCCTACGCCGCGGGGCTGGACATAGCCTGGCTGAGTCGCTCAGTCAGTAGAGTATTAGCCTTCTGAGCGCAAGTTGGCGTGTTCGATCCCGGCTCAGTCCGGTGGTAATTGAAGGTACTCAAATACGTCAGCCTCGTGTCGGTAGATTTAGGCTACTAGCACGTAAAAGAACTACTGCAGGACAACATTCAGACACCTCGGGTCTCCGAAAACCGTAGAAGTACCGGTAGTTTGGGACGTATAACCATTAATAATAATAATAATAATAATAATAATAATAATAATAATAATAATAATATCAATTGAATACTTATCAGTAGAAAGAGGCCAAGGGTCAAGGGGCATTACAAGTCCAGAGAAGAGAGTAAAGTGTTCTTATGTCCACCAAAAGACGGCAGTGGTGCTATTTCCCCGAGTTCTCAATATGAAAGGTGCAATGTGCCATTCATTAAATTTGTTTAGTGTTCCTTTTTCTGCTATCAAAAGGGTAATTTGAAAGTAAAGAATAACGATGCTACAGTGTATGCTCTCCATCAAAACAGGAGAAATAGAAGAGCTAGAGAAAAATCAAGGCAATTTCTAGGAACAATCTGGCGCCCAGTATAGACTGCAAATGGGGAGTTCAAACGCAGAAAGAATGAAAACCTCTACAAAAATAAAGAAATTGAAAGAATATCTGATGCGATCAGGAAGAGGAGAGTAATGAGGATAGATAATGCCACACTCGAAAACAAATAAACAATCATATTTACAAGAGTAGGATTTGCAGTCAGTGGATGCAATGTTTAAGGAGAGAAATAGCAGAGATGGGAATAACAACAGATGAAATTCAGGAGAAAACAACTTTTAGGAGATTGATACAAAATGTCAAGGGTTTCCAAGAGAAAGAAAAAGAAGGAACGCAGTAACATCTGGACAGAAGTATGCAAAACTAACCGAATCTGTAAACTTTGCACCGTCAGCATAAATGTGGGCGTAATCCAGCGTTGCCAACCGTACGATCAGGATCGTACATGTACGATAATTCGATTCTCTGTGCTACCGTAGCCTATTGTAAGATCCTAGGACGTACCATAAATTTGGTCTTGTTTTCCCCTTAAAATGCATAGATTTTTGTTCCTTATTTTATTGATACTAGTTATGGTTTGTCATAGATGACAAGTTAGAAAAGAAAGGAAGAGGCCTTTCGAATAATGAGATTCCCAAAGGAAATTCACTCCTTTCTGTATTACTGCACGGTCTTGCGCCTGTAGATCATAGTATTCGCCTTCGGCAGATTGCCGATGACTGGAGGAAATTACCTTTTGTCAATATTAACGATTATATTTAAGCCTGCTCTGAAGTAAATGAATTTAGTGACTTTATTTATATGTCATGAAGACTACTACTTCACAAATTATCTTATTCTTGAGTCATCTAAATGTATTTTCGTATCCTTGATACTGAATCTTACATATTAACACAATGACTTATATTTATTTTCCATCCTAACCTGTTTAAATGCGGAGTTGCGGCAGTGGAACACCTAGCTATCGTGCTATAGGTAACGCGCGGAACGGGGAGTTTTACGTGCGGTCCGAACCAGGGATATTCAACTTTTCGGAAACCTCTTATTATTAACCGAGTATCAAACCAGTCAGCTTCCTGAGAAGCAAGCTGCTGCATAAGAGAGTAATTGCGTCTGTAAAGAGACTTATAGCGAATAATTTAATGGTCATTTTAAGTTGTACGGTCCTCTCTTGAAAAAATACGATCTTTTGGGGGTTATTGTACGATCCTGACAATCTCAGAAATTGGCAGCGCTGGCGTAATCTGACCAGGTAGATTCAATTAAGTCTATTACGTGTTTATTTGGAGCAGGTTTTTCTTGTACGTACCTCGGATCATAATTGTGGAGGCTGGAATGCCGGAATTGCGTGGGACTTCAAAGTCAAGGGTATACAGAACTTCAGTTCTTTGAAACATTCTACAGTAGGAGTAGAGGTTGACCGATAAAACATAGGCTACTCCACCGAGGAGTAAGGCAGACTTTGCATAGAGGAGCCACGCAGTCAGGGCGAAGTCTGTATTGCAGATGTGCTGTTCCAACATGTAGCCTACGTGACGCTGTTGTAGCCAGTGACCTTGTAGTGTGCGGATAGATGGCGCAGCTGGTGTTTAATTGATTTGACTCCACCGTGCTACAGACGAGACTTGGCCTAGACCTTGCCGCAGGGGTGGCCCGAGTGTCTGGCTCTCTCTTACGATCGCAGAACAAGGAAAACGCTGTACCGTCGTAAACATCGTAGTCGGAAAGTTCCAGTCATTAATCCTGTTGTTTAATATTAGTTACATAGTCGAAACTATTTTTACACGACTTGTAAATATTTTTGTTAACCTATACTAATGGGTTTTCGTGTATCCATTCACCAATTGAATACCTGTTATAGACAATTACTTTCTATACTGTAGTCTTCCAGATTTGTATCATATAGAAATGAAAATCCATAGGCTGTTTCCAGTCGACCGGGTCAGGAATGGAATTAATGGAGACCTATCTAGCGGCGAGGATAGGAATTGTGCCGTCTGCCGAAGCCTGTCGCACTCCACTGGGGCAATGATTAATGACTGACAGATGAAATGATAGTGGAGAGAGTTGCTGGAATGAAAGACGACAGGGAAAACCTGAGTACCCGGAGAAAAACCTCTCCCACCTCCGCTCTGTCCAGCACAGATCTCACATGGACTGACCGGGATTTGAACCACGGAACCCAGCGATGAGAGGGCAGCGCGCTGCAGCCTGAGCCACGGAGGCTCCACGTATCATATAGAGTTGGTAATTATTGCTTTAAGGGTCTGACTCATTGACTGAATGGTCAGCAATGAGCCTTTGGTTAAGAGGGTCCTGGGTTCGATCCCCGGCCGGGTCGGGGATGTTAATCGCCTCTGATTAATTATGCTGGCCCGGGAACTGGGTGTTTGTGTTTGTTTCAACACTTTTCTCTTCATATTCAGACAACACACTACACTACCAACCACCACAGAAACGCGCAATAGTGATTACACCCCTCCATACAGAGTTGGCGTCAGGAAGGGCATACGGCAGTAAAACAGGGCATGTGCGACACAGTTCGCACCCGCGATCCCACAGATGTGGGAAAAGCTGTAGAAAAAGAAGAAGAATTATTGCCTTAAGAATACCTGGACGTTAAAAGTCATTCAGAATTCAAATGTTTGGTTTTCACTAACATGGATATGTTTTTAGGTTGGGTCTGTCTGGAGCCTCCCCGCGGTGCAGGGGTAAATTGTCTGCATCCTACCCCCAGAACCCAGGTTCGATTCCAGGCCAGGTCAGGGACTTTTACCTGGAACTGAGGGCTGTTTCGAGGTCCACTCAGCCTCCGTCGTTACAAATGAGGAGCTAACTGTCGGTGAGATGGCGACCCCGGTCTAGAACGCCAAGAAGAACGGCTGAGGGGATTCGTCGTGCTGACCACACGACACCTCATAATCTGCAGGCCTTCGCGCTGAGTAGCGGTCGCTTGGTAGGCCAAGGCCCTTCGGTGTTGTTGCGCCATGGGGTTTTGTTTTTGGTTTATCTGGAATTAGCGTCGTCAGTTTGGCGCAGACAGTTTTGTGTGGACAGAAAACCGACACCTCGGTAACCAGACAAGTGTTCTTCAGTATACAGTAGGTACAAATGGCGCCGTGTTTAAACGAGTTTGCACTGTCTTTGACTGGCGTTTCGTCTAGTTCAAGCAAAGCCCCTTACACACGGTAACGTCACCAAAGAGAACAGAAATTGTCCTCATAATACGCATCTTGCGAGTATTTTTTATGGCCGTCAAATAGTGTGCTAATCAGCGACCATTTTGTTGGACGTAGATCTCGATAGTTGCGCCAATCTTGTGACATGATATGGGAATGTTGTGTGCTGGATTGGATGCCATATTATCGGACGTAGAACATGATACCACGTATTTCTTTTATTTATCGGAACTCTTTATGTACCCTGTGGGTGGAGTGAAAGTTGCATTATTTGTACCCCCTGGATGTCTTGAAAGGCTACTAAGAGGGAAATCTTTATCTGCGCTAGCTCTAATAGAATGGAATAGAATACTCTCCTCCCTTAGTTTCGGATCCCCAGAAACTGAGGAGAGAGTATTCACTTTATTGGCAATTAGACACATGCCTATTACAGCTAAAACAAACTGACAAACCAACAAACAAACATAATTTGAAAGGAATACACTACGGAATACATTTCAATGGACAGAAATACTACCGGCTAGAACATTTCTTTCTTTCTTTCTTTCTTTCTTTTTCTTTCTTTCTTAATCCGTTTACCCTCCAGGGTTGGTTTTTCCCTCGGACTCAGCGAGGGATCCCATCTCTACCACATGAAGGGTAGTGTCCTGGAGCGTGAGACTTTGGGTCGGGGAAATACAACCGGAAATTAGGACCACTACCTCGTCTAGATGGCCTCAACTGCTATGCTGAACAGGGGCCTCGTGGGGTGATGGGAAGATTGGAAGGGATAGACAAGGAAGAGGGAAGGAAGCGGCCGTGGCCTTAAGTTAGGTACCATCCCGGCATTTGCCTGGAGGAAAAGTGTTCAAGGATGGCTGAGGTGGGAATCGAAACTCCCTCTACTCAGTTGACCTCCCGAGGCTGAGTGGACCCCGTCCCAGACCTCGTGTCACTTTTCAAATTTCGTGGCAAAGCTGGGAATCGAACCCGGGCCTACGGGGGTGGTAGCTAATCACACTGAACTACACCACAGAGGCGGGCGCTAGAAAATATGCAGTATATAAGGAACACTAACAAAACTGAACAAATATTTAAACAGAACAAGATATTAAAATTGTAATTATTATCGACTTTACTCATTATTCACTTAGACTCTATACTGTTGAGAATATAATTTATGTTTTGGACATACATGGTTACAAAACAGCGTTCTTATTACCTCATATAGAGATGATACTTAATAAATTAATTATTTTCCGCACTTTTTCATACTGAAATATGACAGGTAAATGATCAATTGAGTGTCTCTCTTTCTACTTCGGTTGACCGAGGCAGGAGTACTCGCTCTAATAATACTATATTATTATGAATATATCTTTTTATTTGCTAGTGTTGATACGAAGATATATACAAGTTATGTACATAATACAAGAGAGATGCTGCGATGTTACATACGGGTTACAAATCCATGTCCAAATTGGAAATCACTGGACGGCTTCATTGGATGTAAGATGAAGATATGCCAAAAGTTACTTGAAAAACTTGAAGTGGACACTGAAAGGCAATCTTTTGAACTGTCTGTAATTTCTCGAGACAAAGTCGCAGTTCGATGAAGTCCGCCATCCCCACTTGGTGAGGGGACCACCACATCTGGTCTTTATCAGTCCTTATTCGATTGAGAATTCTCCACTGGCGTCTGGGAAGGTGGAACCCAGGTGGCTGAACACAAACGTTTCGAACAATTTCATGGTCTGACAGAGAAGAATCTTTCCACTGAAGTTTCCAAGCTTATGAGATGTTGAAAGAGCTCCGAGAAAGATCGTCAGCCGTTACTCACGTCCGCAGCATACCTTAAGCAGTACGTGTCCCCTGGGTGGTGCTTCAACGCTGAGACCAAACTAACTGAATAGACCTCCCGGTCAAAGAGTAAGGAAAATAATAACAACAACAATTATGTTTTTTACGTCCCACTAACCACTTTTACGATTTTTTGGAGACGTCGAGATGCCGGAATTTCGTCCCTCAGGAGTTTTTTCACTGATGCTGGCGTCTTTGAACACTTTCACATACCACTGGACTGAGTCGGGATCGAACCCGCCAACAATAGCTCAGAAGGCCAGCGCTGTATATTGTTATAGATTCGATAGCTCGTGATTCACCCATTCTTAGTATTTAATTTGTGAAACCTCTAACTACAGTCGAAACCGATTACAAAAATGCCAATCTCTAAGTTTTAGGCTGCACACTTAAATGGTTAATCATCATCATCATCATCATCATCTGTTTACCCTCCAGGTTCGTTTTTTCCCTCGGACTTAGCGAGGGATCCCACCTCTACCGCCTCAAGGGCAGTGTCCTGGAGCTTCAGACTCTTGGTCGGGGGATACAACTGGGGAGTATGACCAGTACCTCGCCCAGGTGGCCTCATCTGCTATGCTGAACAGGGGCCTTGTGGAGGGATGGGAAGATTGGAAGGGATAGGCAAGGAAGAGGGAAGGAAGCGGCCGTGGCCTTATGTTAGGTACCATCCCGGCATTCGCCTGGAGGAGAAGTGGGAAACCACGGAAAACCACTTCCAGGATGGCTGAGGTGGGAATCGAACCCACCTCTACTCAGTTGACCTCCCGAGGCTGAGTGGACCCCGTTCCAGCGCTCGTACCACTTTTCAAATTTCGTGGCAGAGCCGGGAATCGAACCCGGGCCTTCGGGGGTGGCAGCTAATCACGCTAACCACTACACCACAGAGGCGGCTTAAATGGTTAATACAGAATAAAATTTCTTTCTTTCTTTCTTTCTTTCTTTCTTTCTTTCTTTCTTTCTTTCTTAGTCCGTTTAACCTCCAGGGTTGGGTTTTCCCTCGGACTCAGCGAGGGATCCCACCTCTACCGCCTTGAGGGCAGTGTCCTGGAGCGTGAGACATTGGGTCGGGGGATACAGTTGGGGAGGAGGATCATTACCTCGCCCAGGGGGCCTCACCTGCTGTGCTGAACAGGGGCATTGCGAGAGGATGGGATGATTGGAATGAACAGACAAGGAAGAGGGAAGGAAGTGGCCGTGGCCTTAAGGCGACACACCGGAGATAAAAAGATATTTTTACCTAATGCACTGGATTTTCATGAAACTTTGTGGGAATGTCACCTGCATAAAAGTAGAGATATCACGAACATTTCTTTCACATACAATTAATAGTTTTTCCAAAATATTTTTAAAAAATTTTTAATTCCATTTTTTCATGAAATTTAATTAACATGTTAATGTAAGTTCGTAATTAGGTAGACAATACTTCTTTTAAAAGCACTATGTATCGATTTCTCTGTACATTTTTGTATAAGGAGATATATCGTACTAAAGTTTGTGTAATTTTTACGTTCTAAAATTTTGGACTGTGATACATATACCGTACAAATTTTGTTACATTTGTCAGAATTTTATGGGAGTAAAATGGTATTTAAATGTAAAATTACATTTGGCAAACAAAGCATTATTAAAGTGATAAATTGTTTGAATTCAGCGGAATAACTTTGTGACAAGAAAAAAGAAACTCGACCCTTTGAATTTCAGTCATTAAAAAAATTCCCCAAAATGACTAAAATATGGATTTTTACCTCGGGAGTGTCGCCTTAAGTTAGGTACCATCCCGGCGTTTGCCTGGAGAAGTGGGAAACCACGGAAAACCACTTCCAGGATGGTTGAGGTGGGAACCGAACCCACCTCTGCTCAATTGACCTCCCGAGGCTGAGTGGACCCCGTTCCAGCCCTAGTACCACTTTTAAAATTTCATGGCAGAGCCGGGAAACGAACCCGGCAGTTAATCACACTAACCACTACACCACAGAGGCGGACGGAATAAAATTAAAACTTCAAAAAACTTCAGTGAAATGAGTACTGTTTTTGCAACTCCTGAGAGGAGTGTCTAGTGTTTAAATAGTATGAACAGCAGTAATAAGACAGAAAAATATGAAACAAGTGAAGAAATAAGTAGCAGCAATGTAAACTGATCAGTAATGTCGCACACCGTCTTGGTTAATAAATGAGATGTTTTCTCCGCTCTTCCAAATTGTAGAAATCTGTGAGTGAGATACAACTAATTCCTACGCGATGCTGACTTCTGTTTCCCCATTTTCTAATCGCCATATTATTTGTGATTTTTCTTCAGTATTAAACAATTTCCCTTTATTTTGCAACATCTTCACAGCGATGTTTCTTTCGACTATATAACGGACAGACTGACTTGTAATCTACAATCTACTGAAAACAAGAGTTTGAAAATAAGCTTTACATTGTTATCAGCAATCCCCAAACGCGTAACAAACAAAAATCAACATTGGACGTTATAGCCGATACATTTATCCGAAAATGTGATTAAATACACCGTTTTATTCGATATGTCGTAATAAGCGATGTTGTACTAAGTGCTTTTTTTAAATGAAGTGTTTGTATAGGATTTAGACGGTACCGTTAGATTTCGTCGTTATATCGAATACGTCGTTAAAAGCGATATCGCAGTAAACAGTTTCGACTGTGGAGATGACTTTCCTTACGGTTGTTGAAAATACAAAAGAAGTTTATTTTTCATTGTCGAGCGTGATGACATGTCGCCGGCTTTTCGCCAAAGACGTTGCGAGTAGACTTCCGACCAATGCAAGTGGAATTTTTAGAATGAAAAGTTATATTCCTGTGGTTGATATACCAGGTAGAAAGGAAGGATCTGTGGCTATTATCACGTAAAACTGCAAGAATGCTTGCTATTTCTAAGGCTCATTGTGCTGTCTGTAGTCTCCTTTTCATCGGATAGATGTTGTGTCATTTTACCCACCTCACGACAAACTATCAGCATGCACCATTTAAAAATTATTGAATTTTTGTCGGTTATCCTGCATCGTATCGAAAAAGAACAAAACAAAACTAAAAACCTTTACACTACTGACCTCTATTGCAGACACTCGAACTTAAAGAGGGGCCCGGCACAAGTAAATAGAAGCAATGCCAGTACTCAGCTAGGGCCCCATGGTTGCCAATCCACGCTCTCAAGTTCAAAGCCCGTGGAGCAGTGCGATGGAGAAATTGAAAATACCGTGCGGTTAGAGGCGCGTGGCTGTGAGCTTGCATCCGGGAGATAGTGGGTTCGAATCCCTCTGTCGGCAGCCCTGAAGATGGTTTTCTGTGGTTTCCCATTTTCACACCAGGCAAATGCTGGGGCTGTACCTTAATTAAGGCCACGGCTACTTCCTTCCAACTCCTAGGCCTATCCCATCGTCGCCATAAGACCAATCTGTGTCGGTGCGACGTATAGCCACTATTTAAAAAAAAAAATGGAAATCAAAGAACGAAGGATTTTAGGCAAATCCTTGGGCCTGTCAAAGGAAATACAATCGAAACCGTTTATTGCAGCATCGCTTATTACGACATATCGTATAAAACGGCGAGTTTTTTGAATCACATTTTCGAATAAATATATCGACTATAACGTCCATTCTTGGTATTTGTTACGCGTTTGGGGATTGCTGACCACAATGCAAAGCTTATTTTCAAACTCTTGTGTTCGGTAGATAGTGGATTTCAAATCAGTCTGTCCATTAAATAGTGATGAATTCCCCTGCCTCGGGGACTGGGTTTACTTGCCGTCTTCATCATAATTTCATCTTCATCACGACGCGCAGGTCGCTTACAGGCGTCATATCGAAAGACCTCCACCAGGTCTCTCCGGTGGCCACAAGTCATTATTATTATTATTATTATTATTATTATTATTATTATTATTATTATTATTATTATTATTATTATTATTACCATGTAACTGCAGCTAAACAGTTCCAGATATGACATTTTAGCAACAACAACAAAACCGGTTTTTGCGACTATCTCATATAACGACAGACAATTGGCGGTCGCTTCGGAATCGTTATAACCGGTTTCGAATGTACAGAGTTCAGAAAGACATACTATGAAGTATACAGAACTATACAGATAATCGTTATAACCGGTTTCGAATGTACAGAGTTCAGAAAGACATACTATGAGGTATACAGAACTATACAGATAATCGTTATAACCGGTTTCGAATGTAGAGGGTTCAGAAAGACATACCATGAGCTATACAGAACATACAGATAATCGTTATAACCGGTTTCGAATGTACAGAGTTCAGAAAGACATACTATGAAGTATACAGAACTATACAGATAATCGTTATAACCGGTTTCGAATGTAGAGGGTTCAGAAAGACATACCATGAGTTATACAGAACTATACAGATAATCGTTATAACCGGTTTCGAATGTAGAGGGTTCAGAAAGACATACCATGAGCTATACGGAACTATACAGATAATCGTTATAACCGGTTTCGAATGTACAGAGTTCAGAAAGACATACTATGAAGTATACAGAACTATACAGATAATCGTTATAACCGGTTTCGAATGTAGAGGGTTCAGAAAGACATACCATGAGTTATACAGAACTATACAGATAATCGTTATAACCGGTTTCGAATGTAGAGGGTTCAGAAAGACATACCATGAGCTATACGGAACTATACAGATAATCGTTATAACCGGTTTCGAATGTAGAGGTTTCAGAAAGACATACCATGAGCTATACAGAACATACAGATAATCGTTATAACCGGTTTCGAATGTAGAGGGTTCAGAAAGACATACCATGAGCTATACAGAACATACAGATAATCGTTATAACCGGTTTCGAATGTAGAAGGTTCAGAAAGACATACCATGAGTTATACAGAACATACAGATAATCGTTATAACCGGTTTCGAATGTAGAGGGTTCAGAAAGACATACCATGAGGTATACAGAACTATACAGATAATCGTTATAACCGGTTTCGAATGTAGAGGGTTCAGAAAGACATACCATGAGTTATACGGAACTATACAGATAATCGTTATAACCGGTTTCGAATGTAGAGGGTTCAGAAAGACATACCATGAGCTATACGGAACTATACAGATAATCGCTATAACCGGTTTCGAATGTACAGAGTTCAGAAAGACATACTATGAAGTATACAGAACTATACAGATAATCGTTATAACCGGTTTCGAATGTAGAGGGTTCAGAAAGACATACCATGAGTTATACAGAACTATACAGATAATCGTTATAACCGGTTTCGAATGTAGAGGGTTCAGAAAGACATACCATGAGCTATACGGAACTATACAGATAATCGTTATAACCGGTTTCGAATGTACAGAGTTCAGAAAGACATACTATGAAGTATACAGAACTATACAGATAATCGTTATAACCGGTTTCGAATGTAGAGGGTTCAGAAAGACATACCATGAGTTATACAGAACTATACAGATAATCGTTATAACCGGTTTCGAATGTAGAGGGTTCAGAAAGACATACCATGAGCTATACGGAACTATACAGATAATCGTTATAACCGGTTTCGAATGTACAGAGTTCAGAAAGACATACCATGAGCTATACAGAACATACAGATAATCGTTATAACCGGTTTCGAATGTAGAGGTTTCAGAAAGACATACCATGAGCTATACAGAACATACAGATAATCGTTATAACCGGTTTCGAATGTAGAGGGTTCAGAAAGACATACCATGAGTTATACGGAACTATACAGATAATCGTTATAACCGGTTTCGAATGTAGAGGGTTCAGAAAGACATACCATGAGTTATACAGAACTATACAGATAATCGTTATAACCGGTTTCGAATGTAGAGGGTTCAGAAAGACATACCATGAGCTATACGGAACTATACAGATAATCGTTATAACCGGTTTCGAATGTACAGAGTTCAGAAAGACATACCATGAGCTATACAGAACATACAGATAATCGTTATAACCGGTTTCGAATGTAGAGGGTTCAGAAAGACATACCATGAGTTATACGGAACTATACAGATAATCGTTATAACCGGTTTCGAATGTAGAGGGTTCAGAAAGACATACCATGAGCTATACGGAACTATACAGATAATCGCTATAACCGGTTTCGAATGTACAGAGTTCAGAAAGACATACTATGAAGTATACAGAACTATACAGATAATCGTTATAACCGGTTTCGAATGTAGAGGGTTCAGAAAGACATACCATGAGTTATACAGAACTATACAGATAATCGTTATAACCGGTTTCGAATGTAGAGGGTTCAGAAAGACATACCATGAGCTATACGGAACTATACAGATAATCGTTATAACCGGTTTCGAATGTACAGAGTTCAGAAAGACATACTATGAAGTATACAGAACTATACAGATAATCGTTATAACCGGTTTCGAATGTAGAGGGTTCAGAAAGACATACCATGAGTTATACAGAACTATACAGATAATCGTTATAACCGGTTTCGAATGTAGAGGGTTCAGAAAGACATACCATGAGCTATACGGAACTATACAGATAATCGTTATAACCGGTTTCGAATGTACAGAGTTCAGAAAGACATACCATGAGCTATACAGAACATACAGATAATCGTTATAACCGGTTTCGAATGTAGAGGTTTCAGAAAGACATACCATGAGCTATACAGAACATACAGATAATCGTTATAACCGGTTTCGAATGTAGAGGGTTCAGAAAGACATACCATGAGTTATACGGAACTATACAGATAATCGTTATAACCGGTTTCGAATGTAGAGGGTTCAGAAAGACATACCACGATCTATACAGAACATAGAGATCACGGACGTAATTCAGAAAAGGATAATTACCTCATTTTTGATCGCCCAGTCCGAATGTACACAGGAAGAGTTACATACCAGATCTTCACCTAATTTCTAGTATAAGAAAACTAAGGGAGCCTGCTTCACCGAGGTGGGAGGGGCTCACATACGAGGATATGTAAAAGCGGAACCACCATTAAGGAGAAACTTCACTCACACCAGGGTTTACAGAAAAACCGATACTAAAGTCAGAAAGGCGTGGACTGAAGAGAAAAAAGAACATCGAACAAACCGGACATAATTTAATACAGAAAAAGACGAAAACGTTAATTTCACATACTCTTTAGATGGCAAAAGCAATAATAATAATAATAATAATAATAATAATAATAATAATAATAATAATAATAATAATAATCCGACTCCTTGGCTCAATGGTCAGCGTTGAGGCCTTCAGTTCCGAGGGTGCTGGGTTCGACTCCCGGCCAGGTCGGAGATTGTAATCGCGTGTGATTAATTCTTCTGGCTGGTTGTTTGTGTTCCAACACTCTCCTCTTAATATACAGACAACACACTACACTAACAACCACCACAGAAACACACAATAGTGATTACATCCCTCCATATGGGGTTGGCGTCAGGAATGGCATCGGGTCGTAAAACAGGGCCAAATCCACATGTGCTACGCAGGTTGCACCCGCGGCCCCACAATGTGTTGGAAAAGCGGTACAATAATAATAATAATAATAATAATAATAATAATAATAATAATAATAATAGTAATAATAATAATACCTGAGAATGGAAAACGTGTCCCCCTTTCGACCGAAGCAAAAAAGTTTTAATAGGCAATAACTTCTTTATAAATTACTCATGTTTTAATGTTGCTGAGCTGCTTGTTCGAATACATCCTCCCCGTATATCATTCTATATATAAAATTGATTCATTCGCGTGGTTCTCGATGAGGATTTATGTAAGAGCATGCGATAAGCCGGGAGATATCATATCTGAACATTTTCGCACTCTGACAATCTATCAAGTGGATTACCTGTGCGATAATGTAAACGGCGAAGGTGCAATCGTTCCCCCTCTTCAGGTCGAGAACAGAATGCTGTGAAGAAGAGCAATTCGGTGAACTGTTCATTTCATAAGAACTCCTCTCCCGTGACCGTCTGGTTCATTGGAATGTGTGAAGGCAGTGCTGAGACATGAACGTGGTCAGCTCACAGCCCCTGTAATGTGCTTGTCATTATAGTGCATTTCAGTGTCGGACGAAAGTTACACCTACAACATTCTCGAAATAACAATGTTTCAGGTAGAAGTCATCGTGACTGGCTTGTCCAAATAACGGGTTAAAATATTCGTGTCACTGTCGAGTCACTCGTTCTGAAGCCAGTAGCATTCTCAAGAAGTACTGATGCCAATATGCAAGAAATGAAATGGCGTATGGCTTTTAGTGCCGGGAGTGTCCGAGGACAAGTTCGGCTCGCCAGATGCAGGTCTTTTGATTTGACTCCCGTAGGCAACCTGCGCGTCATGATGAGGATGAAATGATGATGAAGACGACACATAAGCCTACACCCAGCCCCCGTGCCGGCGAGATTAACCAATTAAGGTTAAAATTCCCGACCCTGCCGGGAATCGAACCCGGGACCCCTGTGGCCAAAGGCCAGCACGCTAACCATTCAGCCATGGAGCCGGACGTCAATATACGGTAACTGTCTTTCTGTCTAAACTGTGAAACTATTCGAAAGGACAAAATCAGGAATGCACTTACAGGAAGATAGAGGCGTTGAGGTCCCTATGACCAATGTAATAAAGAAGCGTAGACTTTATTGGTATGGGAACATTATGAGAATGAAGAGCGAGAGACCTGCCAGAAAATACTTCGACTTTACTGTCCAACGAAAAAGACCAAGGGAAAGGCCAAGGAAACGCTGGATAGACACAGTGAAATTAGATGTGGAGGAGAGAAGTCTCAAATGAGAAGATGTCCTGGAAGAGAAGATGTATGCAGATAGGAAGAGATAGCGAGCGCTTGTACACCACACTCGGGAAACTGGAGTTGGAAAATGATGATGATGATGATGATGATGATGACTTTGTTTATACCGCATCTCGGAGGAGGTGCGTAGTTATTAAGTCTATTTTGGAAGTATCACGCCATAGATAACGAAATTTACTTCATGGCCTCTTTTCCAAGTTATTGGAGTCTGCATGTGAAATTTGCCCAGTTTTACGGTTGCCTTTCCTTACGCGAATCCTAAGGTGAGCGATGTATTGACTATTGCATGATACTGTCTTTATTTATTTATTTATTTATTTATTTATTTATTTATTTATTTATTTATTTATTTATTTATTTATTTATTTATTTATTTATTTATTTATTTATTTATTTATTTTTCATATGTCTGTACAGAGTTCTCCTCCATATTCAACAGACACTATGCGTATGGTTACCTGAATGCATGAATGAGTTAATTAATGAATGATTCCATGATTGAATTATCATGCATGCTTGAATGAATGAATGAATGAATGAATGAACACTTCTCTCCCAGTCACGGATAACCACCAACTGAGGAGAGTGCATTTCATGAGTCGATGGATAAATGCATGGGTGGATTTACGAATGAATGCATGAATAACTCTATAATCTACCTTAATTTGTGACTCCTTACACGGGCGGAAAACCATTCCACGCCTATAACTACTGCCTGGTCGTGTTATCCACCCCAGGTGAGAAAAAGGGCCACATTCCCAGGGATAACACGCTCGGCCCTTTCTCCTGAGGCCCAAATGGAAGACCCCCACCTACTCTAGCAGCTGTCGAACACTAATTTCTCATCTTTCCATATTTCAGCAGGGCACATGTAAGCGGAAATCCCCCACCCCATGTGCCCCCCTTCCTTTCTTCTATCTCGACATTTTCCCTGGTCCATTTGCTGACATTTACTGTCTTTGTATAGAACAGGTGGAAAAGGAAACCAAAGAGGAATTTAGAAAAGGAATCGCAATCCAAGGAGAGGAAATCAAAACTCTGACATTTGCCGATGATATTGTTACTTTATCTGAGCCTGCAGAAGATCTGGAGGAATTCCAAACATGGTATGGACACAGTCTTGGAGAAGAAATACAAGATGGAAATAAATGTTTAAAAAAAGTAATGTAATGCAGTCGAATGAAGTCAGGTGATGGAGGAAATACTAGATTAGGAAATGAAGTCTTAAATGAAGTAGATGAATAAATATTGTTACTTGGACAGTATAATAACTAATGATGTCAGAAAGAGGACATAAAATGCAGACTAGCACAAGCAACGAAGAACTTTCTTAAGAAAAGAAATTTGCTCACTTCGAACATTGATGTAGGAATTAGAAAGATGTTTTGGAAGACTTTCGTCTGAAACGTGGCATTGTATGAAAGTGAAACAGGGGCAATGACTACCTCAGAAAGAAAGAGGATAGATGCTTTTGAAATGAGGTGTTACAGAAGAATGCTGGAGGTGAGATGGTAGATCGATTATTGCGAATGAGGACATACTGAATCGAACTAGTTAGAGGATAACGATTTGGTTAAATTTAACCAGAAGAAGAGAGAGCGTGATAGGACGCATCTTACGACACCCAGGACTTCTTCAGTTAGGCTGGCCTGCATCTGATGATGCTAGAGCAACTGTCAGTGCGTGGTAACACAGTTCAAGTGAGCTGCTCGACGAAAGCCTGTTATACACTTTTTTTTTAAGTCTTATCAATGATTGTTCAATATTGCTGAAGGTTTTACAGGATTTGAAAAGATTTGGCAGTGTTGGAGTTCGATAGACGGACTGGGGCGGCAGCAATGTTCGTTGTCGTTAGTGTCCCACCGGTGTCAAGAGCATCTGAGCGGAAATGAAATGAAATAGCGAATGGTTTTTAGTGCCGGGAATGTCCGAGGACAAGTTCGACTCGCCAGGTACAGGTCACATGATTTGACTCCCGTAGGCAACCTGCGTATGGTGATGAGGATGAAATGACGATGAAGAGAACACACACACCCAGCCCCAGTGCCAGCAGGTTAACCAATGATGGTTAAAATTCCTTACCCTGCCTGGAATCGAACCCGGGACTCCGGTGACCAAATGCCAGCACGCTAATCATTTAGCCATGGAGCCGGACATCTGAACAGAGTACGTTGTGTACTACTTTGGAATACTGACTGGAGTACTGTACGTGTTCCGACGTGTAGAGAGCGATTGAAGCTTGATGGCAGGAGGGCTGTGAACTGTGTCCTGCCAGAGTCAGAGTATCGTCGTGTACTGAGTGTAGTACTGCCTAGGTGTACTGTGTGTACTACCATGGGATAGGTTCACCGTGGAGTCAGCGTGTAGAGCACCTGTCGTGAGTGTACACTAATTGGAGCCGTGGTAATGGTCGTTGTTGTGAAGAGTATGGTTAACACTGTTGAGCTGTTGCTGTTTAGTTATAAGTGTTAAGAGCTCGCTGTTTTTGATTGTGAATTGTAAATTCATCGACTTTCTCTGGATTCGAACCAAGGAACAGTCATCGCGTGTTGTGGGGTTCAGCAGCTCTGGTTCGTACACTTAAGAAAATGGAAATTGCAACACCATGAAGGCATTGGTCATTTGTGTTGATTTTCAAGATATAGAAGGATACCATGTAGGTATGTTAACGATCAAATTCAGACCCATTGGATTGTTGCTACAGGTCTCCCCACGTGATTGGTCGCGGAGGAATCAACTCCAGTATACGGACTCTGGTGTAGCGTAGTTGACTTGCAGTCTGTGCAGTGAAGTGTTCCCCGTCAAACATACCTCGACGACAGAGAAGAGCACGCTATCAACAACTGTCGCCGTTTGAGAGGGCTCGGATAATTGAGCTGTGTGAGGCTGGATTACCGCTAAGGACTGTCGCTGCACGTGTTGGCCGACAGGCATCTACGGTGCAACGTGTATGGCAGCAGTGGTCAAATGAAGGTACCCACACTCGTAGACCTGGCACAGGCCCAGCGGGACAGACAACTTTGAGAGAGTATCGCCGCATTATTCGGATGGCCCGAATGGAACGCCATGCAACAGCAGCACAAATTCGAGCAGCTGTGGCACCCCACGTTAAACAACAAACAGTTGGTAATCGCCTGCGTGCGGCTGGCTTACGAGCCCGTGTCCCTGCAGAAGGGACCCCACAACAGCGACGTGTAAGGCTGGTCTGGTGTTGAGAAAGATCGACATGGGTCGACGAATGGCATAGGGTCGTCTCTAGTGATGAATCGTGCTTCTGTCTTGCCCGCAGTGATCGCCGGAATCCTGTGCGCCGACGTACCAGGGAGAGGGGCCGCCCAGATTTTATTGTCGAGAGGCACACAGGGCCAACACCAAGCATTATGGTCTGGGGAGCTATTGGCTCTAATGTGAAATCACAATTAGTGCTTGTTGAGGGCACTATGACTGCTCGACAGTGCGTTGATAGGGTACTCAATCCAGTGGTTGTCCCTATGATAGCGAACATTGCTAATGGGATGTTTCAGCAGGACAATGCCCGGGTTCACACTGCACGCATCTCCGGAGAAGCTCTCCACGACATCACAACCTTAGAATTGCCCGCCAGATCCCCGGACCTCAGTCCTACTGAGCATGTGTGGGACATGATGGGTCGACAACTGGCCAACCGTCCTCAGCCACCCACAACTCTGGAACAACTGACCCGTGCAGTGTAGCAAGCATGTTCCACAATTCCTCAGGAAGCGATCCAGGGCCTAATTGACTCCATGCCTCGACGAATTCATCACATCCTGTATTGATTGATTGTTGTCCAAACTTGCGGTCAGAGGGACCTGAAAGTGTAATCATCGAATCACAACCGAACACTCGTCCTGCATGTTCAATTGCAGTAATGTAACACCACTCCGTCTGGGTGTTGCAATTTCCGTTTTCTTCAGTGTATCTGTCGATCTGCAGCTAATATGCGCGGTGACTGGACTTGCGAGCAAAAGTAGAAAGTAAATCGAACCTGTCAGGAAGTATTATAGCCGTCTAAGGTAATACCGACGAGTCGGACGACCTGCTGTGTGAAGAGGACAGAGACTTGTAAATAGACAATAATTAGTGAGTGTGGGTCATTCATGGTTCTATGTATTTATTGGACCCTCCTGAAATAAATTAGAGCGATGAAGCAAGCGGCGTTTTATTCGTAACACTACATTCCCCGCCGGGACCAATATTCTTTTTCTTCATGTTAACTTAGTGCTCTAAGCGAGTTCGTGTTAATGAGGTTTTACTGTATAGAATACGTTTCGAATTTTTTAAGACACAGAGTCTAATATTCACCAATCGTAGATTTGCGTTACTTAACTTTGCAAATGTTATTACATGTATGTGGAGCGTTTGATCGACTCGCGGACTCTTCCTAGTACAGTATCTTGCAAAGAAGCTACGTTTCAGTTAATGTAAAAGGGCAGCAGGTTAGCTCCAAGAACAGTACCGTCACTGTGCGGTGACCTTGACGCAGGTGGGCCCATCGTGATGTCATCGCCGTGTGCATGCATTCCGGGAAACTAAGAGCGGGTCTGTATGTGCTGGAACGCGGGCGAGTCTTCCTTCCGTCCAGCTGAGCGCGGTAGTTCGGTCAGGTGGCAGTGTCCGACGGGTGATCCCAAAATATTGGCACACTGGTCAGTCCAAAATTGCCTCGTAATTCTGTTATTTCGGTATACGGTATCCTAAGACGTATATTAGTTGTATGATGAGTTTGATCCTTACCATCTTCGCCAACAAGGGTCATAAATAGCCTAGGCGTCACTTAAGACATCAGGGAAATGAATTCAGATCTCTTCATATGGTTATGACGGTATTTAGGGTTTGTAAAGAGAGCCTCCGTGGCTCAGGCGCCAGCGTGCCGGCCTCTCACCGCTGTGTTCCGTGGTTCAAATTCCGGTCACTCCATGTGAGATTTGTGCTGGACAAAGCGGAGGACGGACAGGTTTTTCTCCGGGTTCTCCGGCTTTCCCTGTCATCTTTCATTCCAGCAACACTCTCGAATATAATTTAATTTCATCTGCCAGTCATTTATCATTGCCCTAGAGGAGTGTGACAGACTTCGGCAGCCGGCACATTTCCTATCCTCGCCGCTAGATGGGGGCTCCATTCGTTGCATTCCTGACCCGTTTGAAAGACTGGAAACAGGGTGTGGAAGAGGAATAGGGATTGGAATAATTTACCAAGGGAAGTATTCGATAAATTTGAAAAGACTAGGTAAACAACTGATAGGAAATCGGCCCCATGGGCGAATGCAAATCAATAGTGATGGAGGTATTATTATTTCCTATTGCTTTCCTGACAGAACCAGAAGTTGTTATTACATGTCATTCTGCCATGCCCACTGAAACGCACTCACCATCCGACCGTATGAGCGACATTTTCACACCATTCATATCGGGGACTGGCTGCATAAGAAATTACTAGCATTGCTCATACTTAGGTCACTTTCATGCTGTCAAAGCCAATGTTAAGAGTTAGGGAGGTCAGTGAAAGTAACAGATTTGTTCTAGCCCATGCTAGAAGACTAGGTCTCGCCAGCAAAGGCAATACAGAATATCATTTGAAGGGACATAAAATACGCATTATTATTATTATTACTATATGTCAACGGCCGTAGCCGTGTTGAAACACCGGATCCCATGAGATCTTCGAAGTTAAGCAACATTGGGCGTGGTCAAGATTTGGATGGGTTGTCACGCGCTGTTCGGGGGGGGGGGGGGTGTAAGGGAATGGAGGAGCGGAGAGGAACTGGCTACCCTACCGTACGTAAACTCATACACACCTCTGCGGAGGTTCGGACCTGCGCTCGGGCAGAGTACACCCTTACCTTACCTATCAATATATCTCCGTTAGGGTCGTTTAGAGAGCACGTGACAATTTCAATGATTCATCCTTTGTTGTTTCTTCTTCTCCTACAAAATTCCTTCAATTGCTCACTAGGCCTCTTTTTCCTCTCTTCTGACCATTTTGAGCCTGATTTATTTACCTGCCGACCTTGGAATCCTTCCACTTTTAACACTTTCTTACTAAAATTCCCTCTCTCTCTGTTGCTTCTTCTTCCATTATGTTGTTTCTTTCCAAATCTTCCTTGGCTTCATGAATCCAGGTTGTTGTTGACTTCTTGTTCCAAAGATATTTGAAGATCTGTTTGGAGATTGCAATTTTTTGGACATATTTACAGAACGGATAATTCCAGATTAACAAAAAGGGTTTTCAAGTACCTTTGGGACAAAAAGGCAACAACTAGCTGGATTCAAGAAGTGAAGAAATATTTATAAATAAATAATATAAGAGAAGAAGAAACTATGGACAGAAAAATTTTTAGAAAGAGGGTGGTAAGTATGGAAGGATTCCAAGGAAGATTGAACAAGAAGCCTGGTTCGAAACGGTCCATGGACAGAAAGAAACAATAAAGTGAAAGGATGAAAGAATATTGAAGTATGAAGAACTTAATTGAAATTGGCACGTGGTCCTTAGCAGGCCTCATCGGAAAGAAGAAGAAGACGAAGATCTGTTTGGTTAACCTATTGTCATCCATCATGTATAAACTATCAATCACCTCTTCCACATTGTTTCTCTTATGTTTTTCGTGTTCCTGTAAATGTCATCATTACTTGTTGATTTCTTTAGTTCTTAGCGGACTGAATCTCCCGTATACATTTTATTTTCAGTAGGCCTACTTCTAATTTATTCAGCTTGCAATATGTACTAGACTTCGCTCCCATATAGGCGTTCCGGTTTGACTGCTGTGTTGTAGTGTTTTTATTATTATTATTATTATTATTATTATTATTATTATTATTATTATTATTAGCCGGCACCGTGGTGTAGGGGTAGCGTGCCTGCCTCTTACCCGGAGCCCCGGGTTCGATTCCCGGCCAGGTCAGGAATTTTTACCTGGACGTGAGGGCTGGTTCGAGGTCCACTCAGCCTACGTGATTAGAATTGAGGAGCTATCTGACGGTGAGATAGCGGCCCCGGTCTAGAAAAATCAAGAATAACGGTGGAGAGGATTCGTCGTGCTGACCACACGACACCTCGTAATCTGCAGGCCTTCGGGCTGAGCAGCGGTCGCTTGGTAGGCCAAGGTCCTTCAAGGGCTGTAGTGCCATGGGGTTTATTATTATTATTATTATTATTATTATTATTATTATTATTATTATTATTATTATTATTATTGTACGTTTCTGCAAACTATCGATCACGTCATTTCAACTGCCTCCTTCCTCGGAGTGACCTAACCGACAACGTCAGATTTTAACCTTGGACCTTCTTCCATTGCTTAGTAAGTTCCTCTCATCAGCTAGGTCTGTCTTAAACTCGAGTACTTCATAAACTTTGTTCTCTAGGTCAGAGTTTGCTTCGTACATTATCTTATCTGGCAAACAACGAGAGATACCTCTGGTAAAGAACGAGGGTATCCATAGCCTGTAGATGTAGGCCAGTTATTCTGAAACTGAAATGTTCACCGATCTGACAGTTTGGCCTGCTCTGCTTCACGAGGTCCAGTCAGTCCGGTTTTCCAGCGGAAGTATGTCACACGCTTATCTTCCATGTTCAGTTTCTTTTTGCGGCTGCTAAATTATAAATAGCCTTGCAACTATGGTTGTGACATCAACAGTTCCGTGTTATTAATATGTGGTTTAAACCTATGTGAGTGTATTGAATAACAGCTTACATGGCACTAGGGTTGAAAGTTTTCATGGCATTCACCCGGAATGATGTGTATTCCTTTTTGGACAAGCACGTGGTTCACCCAGCCTACGGCAGAAATGAGGACAAAGCTCGTGGAACTTGGCTTGCCAAGAGACTCCTGCCCAGCTCGATGACCTGCAGATACTGGAGTGCCTCGTGAAGAGGCCTATTGGCTTTCACAGCCATTCATATCAGACAGCTCCTCAACTGGTTACACTCCGTTCCAGACCTCGACCCAGTATCACAATCCTTGGACTGGCCAGAACTCGAACCTGGGGCCTTCGAGTGCGAAAGGAGCACTCTATGGGGTTGGCTACGACAGAAATGAATACAGTTTAATTTTATGTCGATAAAAGCGACATGGACATAGATGATAATGTTATTGTGTTTACGTCCTACTAACTACTCCTGACGGTTTTTGGAGTCGCTGAAGTACCGGAATGTTGTCCCGCAGAAGTTCTTTTGCGTGCCAGTAAATCTACCAACACGAAGCTGACGTATTTGAGCACCAGCGGACTAAGCCAGGATCAAACCTGCCATGTTGGGATCAGAAGGCTAGCGCCCCCGTTTGAGCTACTCATAGACATGGAGCTAACCACTCTAACGCAATACGCGCCGAGGTTACGCATAATAAAGACCTCTACGTAGCCTAAAATGAATTAAAACTAATTTGCTCAATAGAATAAGGAGGAGGTTTTCACTTGCCACAGTGAGAAAAGAGAAGATGTTATTGAGAAAAGAAACCACTTTCTGTCACTAAATGTAATAATATTCTTATTAACTAAAATATCAAAATATAGATGTCAGTATCAAAATCAAGGCGCGGCAGTGATACTGTCAACAGGAGAAGCAGCGATAAAAAGATTAGCGCTCGCGATCTCTTGAGGCTCGCGATAAGAACGCTCCTAGATGAAGCTGGAATCTGATTAACAGTGGACTCTACGCGAAGAATGGTCTGGAAGTGAGAACTACTAAAATCTTCTGCGGGTCTTAATAAAATGTGCAACTGGCTTGCTCTTAACTGACTGCTGGACTTTCCAAGCCCATATCGTTAAGTAGGTCTTACATGTAGACATATTTCTTTTGTTTTGTTTTGCCTATGTGGTTTCCCCCAACCTTTACTATTTTATTCCACCGCTATTAATACCGCATCACCTTATCTGCCTGGTAGCGTGCTGAGCATGGAGACAGGCTAATACACCTTTGAATGTAACTTCTTTCCAATCGTACCTGTTGTCTCATTACAGCAGGTCGGAGGCAATGCAGATTGTGTTGATCGCCACGCGGGGGGTGTGGCTTGCCCCTCCTCCCCCAAAGAAAAGCACTCCAATGAGTATGGAGTCAGTCTCCAGTGAGTCAATCAGTCAATCATGAGTGAACGTAAACAGGCGGTCGCGAGTCCGTTACGAGTTTTTCATTGAGAGTGAGTCCGTCAGTCCGCTACGAAGAGTTTAACGAGCCTTGCTAGTTGTAAACTGTTCTGGAATTTCACTGCTCTGTCATAAGCCGTGTTGAGAACAGGTGTTCGTGTGTGATATGGTGGTGATTAAAAACCGTGTCATGTAGAAATTTCAAACTTGTGGTTAAAACTCTAAATAGCAGTTAAGTAATTTTGCTAGTGGTTTAAAGTTGCACTGGCAAATCAAACGTTTTTGGTGACGCAAATATGAAAAAGGGCTAGAATTTATAGGGTTGTGGCCGTGGCCTTACTCCAGCATTTGCCAGGTGTAAAAATGGGAAACCACAGAAAACCATCTTCAAGGCTTACGACGTTGGGATTCGAAACCAAGATCTCCCGAATGCAAACCAACTGCTACGCGACCTTAACCGCACGACCAACTCGCTTGGTTATAAATCAAGTTTTGTCTGTATTTAATAACACGATACTAAATTAAATACATTATAGCTTTTAGCATCATGAAATGAAATGGGTATGGCTTTTAGTGCCGGGAGTGTCCGAGGACAAGTTCGGCTCATCAGGTTCAGGTCTTTCCATTTGACACCCGTAGGCGACCTGCACGTCGTTATGAGGATGAAATGATGATAAAGACGACACATACACCCAGTCCCCATGCCAGAGAACTTTACCAATGATGGTTAAAATTCCCGACTCTGCCGAGAATCGAACCCGGGATCCATGTAACCAAAGGCCAGCACGCTAACCACTTAAGCATGGAGCCGGACTTCAGCATCAAGAAACGCTCATACTGAGAAACAAAGTAAAATCACTGGTTACTTTCGCCACAAGTACAAAGACAATGTAAAGTAATCTCCGTACAGGCCATGAAGACAGTTGGAGGGGTGGAAAGGTAAAGGCTTCCACTACAGTATGCGTAACTTCAGCAGTTGGTGCGGTAGCTCGCCCGGTCGCCTTTGTCCCAAGAAATTAACCTGGTACTCATTTCTGGTGTAGGCTAAGGGCTATGTGAACCTCCGGAAGTGGAAATCTCGTTTCTTAAGTTTGTAGACTTCCTAGCAGGGAATCGAACTCACGTACTTCCGAGTGAATCGAGTGCGTCTTTACCGCCTCCGCCCGCAACCCCTTTTAGCTGCACGTAGCTTTTATTTTCTCGGAATAGTTTACATCTTCTATTAGGTACGATGAAAGAGACACATGTTAAAAGATAAAAGTCAGACTGCTGTTGGAAAGAGTGGTTTCTGTTTTTCAGACGAGGTTACAGAAAAATTGTCTGGATACAATATCTGGAAATTCAAGTAGATTGCTAAAGGAAATATTAACGGTGTGTGTATGTTCAGTCCGTCAGCGATTCCGCTGGTGGGATCCTCAACAGCTCTGCCATCAGCTGTCATAGATGGCCTAGGCATCACTGAAGAGGCGTACTAGGGAAATGAGGAGTGAGGTAGTTTCCCGTTGCTTTCCTCACGAGCCAGAGTTGCTATTACATATCAGTCTGCCAAGCCCACTGAAATGCATGCACCAACCAACCCTATGAGCAACATTTTCACACCATTCATAGCAGGGACTGGCTGCATAAGGATTGGCATTACTATAGTCCTCTCCGTGTAAGGACGTACCCTAAGGGTGCAACCTTATCCTTTCTCCCCTGTAATATTAAGATATTGATTTATGGTTACTTTTCTTGCTGTTGGGTCTTTTTCAGTGTCGGTAACCATACAGTTTAGGGACCCTACTTGCCGATACGACGTCTTACATTTACCGTTAATCTGGCACGTTGGCAACGTTCAATCACTGCTCTAGCGTGAAGTGCGTGTTGCCACCGCATTGCCGTTAAAGTCACTAGTGATACATTTGCGAGAATATTTAAAGCATATTTTCTTTTTCTGTGGGATTGTAAATCTATTTGGCTAATACCAGGTAAGTAGGATTGTGGCATGTTCGGATAATGCATTTAATAACATAGTTTGTGTGAAATGATGAAAGTGCTCAAATACGTCAGTCTCATGTCTAGATCTACCGGTACATGAAATAACTCTTGCGGGACGAAATTTTGGCAGTAGAACTTATAACATTATTATTTTCAAATCCGCAGTGAACTTGAAAGCTGACCTAAATTCCGTTCACGGAGCTTGGCACATTAGTATTCCTATATGTTTCCTGATAAGCTTGAAGATATAACCAGCCTGCAGGCTGAAAATATGCCCAATAATCTCTCTCCTTACTGGTTACCGGTGTTGAAGAGAGAAGGAAATATTCGCGCAAAAGAAAGGGAAGTCATTGGATGTCTGGAACTTTCGAAAATCACACTGCAAAGACTTATTAAATAAATTGCATCGTTTAACACGCCCCTCTTTTCAAGAATATGGTTATAGTACGCCTACTGTATGTCAAAATAAAGACAGATAATTTAAGTGAGAAAGTGTGTTTATTTCCTTAATTCCTCATTGAGGAGATATTCATAATTATCTTGATTCATTTCATCTTATCTTTTATCATTTACTAGGGTAGGGAAACATTCATTATCGGTGTTTACATTGAGGTTAGTTTGTTATGGTTATGTCTGATGATTTTAATATGTAACCAGGCAGGTTGGCAGCAGTGATCAGCCATTACAAAAAAGAGAAAAGAAGAGCATCGGGCGGCGATATTTACTTTCTGGGGTATTTCCTTACGTGGCAATTACTATAGCATCGCTCATACCTGTCACTTTCATATTGTCAAAGCCAAGGATAAGACAGAGACAGATCTATAAAAGTAACAAAATTGCTCTAGCCTATACCAGAAGACATAGTGCACTGTAAACACTAAGTCCTGCCAGCAAAGGCATTAGGGAAATAAAATAGCGAAGAAAATGAAATAAATATTTCTATCTTTTTTTTAACGATAACTTGTAAATCTCTCAAAATATGAAATATGAACATATTTTTATGCATCGTCGCCATAAGACCTGCCAGTGTCGCAGTGACGTAAAGCAACTTGGAAATATATATATTCGCGCAAAATTAATTCTGCTCGTTGCATATCGTAATTCCTGTTCCTATAGCGCTAGCAGCCATGCTATATACAGAGTTATTTACCTAATAGGTTACACGGAAATAACGTCTGAACCATTAAAGATATCGGTATTCTGTTTTCATATTCGTGTATGATACCCAAGGGCTTGTAAAATAATGTGCTATGTATTCTCAGGAGGTGATTAATAACCGAGATATTGATTCTAACTCCAAATTTTTAAATGGGACGGCACAAATTCATACAGCTGGCCTAAAAGTCAGTGTGTACAAGTTCAAATATGTAAATATTTTCAAAATCGGACAGTTACTTTTTGAGATATCAATAAGAACAGCATGCGCGGTTTTGCATGTTGCATCCGACAGCGCGCAGTCGGGCAAGGACATATTGATGCGCAAGCAGTTTCTGGGTGTCATTCCAGCTAAAGAACGGATACCAGGCATGTAAGCATATCATATACACGTGATGGATTTGCAAAGTGTGTCCCATGTTCATCACCAGGTAAACGGCGGATTGGTACCTTTGAGATAGGCTACGGCCGACGTCCTTTCCAAATCCTTCCCATTCCCATATGTAGGGAAGGACGCCAAACTGAACGCAGCATGTTACACATGGATTTCAAAACAAAACAACAACAAAAAACCTTCTATCTCCCTTCCCCGTTGTGTTGTCCAGTCATACAATAATGTTGCACACCCAGGGTATGTTACGGTGTCTGTCTGTTAGGTCATCAGCCCAGAGGCTGGTTGGATCCTCAAATAGCACCACTAAAGGTTATGCGGTTATAAGGAAACCCCAAAAACCAATGACAGCGCCACAATGAGGCGTACTAGGCAAGATGAGGAGTGAGGTAGTTTGCCATTGCTTTCCTCACTGGGTCAGAAAGTACTATTGCAGCACGACTGACCCTATGAGCAGCACCTTTCGTAACACTCAGATGCACCAGTCATGCTCTGCATGTCATTACTCAGCACTACTCATACCCCAGCAGCTTCCATATTGTCACAGCCATGGATGTTGACTGGGACTTCGGTGGAAGCTACACTTTACTCTGGCCTGTGCCAAGAGATGGATGCAAAAGTACTGTATCCATCAAGAAATGACAGCAGGCAGATGTTACGGTACATCACATTATATGTACGATAGTTTACAGTACATGCCTGGTATCCGTTCTGGGGCTGGAATCAATGTCAGGAAACAGGTTGCGTGCAAGTACGTCCTTAGCCGACCGCTTCCGTGTGATGCGGCACGCAAAAGTCCAAATTGAAATCTCAAAAAGTAACTATCCGATTTTGAAAATACTTACATATTTGAACTTGTACGCAGTTAAACTATCTGGGTCGGTGCGACGTAAAGAAACTTGCAAGTTGGGGTCAGAAGGACAGCGATTCAACCGTATGAGCCACAAAGCCCGGCGCCCCGATTTTTAGGCACTCGAAGTTGTCCAAAGAGGTAGGCAAAGTATACATACAGCTGTATGTATTCGTGCCGCTCCATTTAAAAAATCAACATTTAGTATCAATAGCTCGGTTATCACCCCATAAGAATAAGTATCACATTATTTCATTAGCCCCTGGGTGTCATTTACGAATATGAAAACAGAATACCGATATATTTAATGGTTTAGACGTTATTTCCCTGTAACAACTTAGGTGAATAACTCTGTAGAGTAATGAATTTCATACTTTGCTGTTTCTACTGTCACGTCTCATTGGGGAAGTAAGGTTGCCTGACTGCATCATGACACAGCAGTAGTCAATGATTCACGTTACGTGTGTGGAACAGTTATCTTCTGATAGCACTGGCCTAGCTGACTCACAACTCGCACGAACAAACATGTCAGCACCCCAAGAGCAATGTCCAATTTTGTAACTTCAACCGTTATAGCCAGACACGATTTGAACATATTGTATTCAGACGTTCAAAACCAGAACAGTTTACAAATTCTTTCGTGATTCAGAATTATATACAGCCTGTGTGCAAGTTGATCTTATTCCTAGAAAGCTTGTTTTGGTGTTCGATAGCAACAGTTTTTGTTCGTGCTCGATGATTAGCTCATATTTTCACATGCAAAATGAATGTTGTTAAGTACATCAAATCAGAGGGAAGGAGACTACAGTTTACAAGATACTTATATAGAGAACCCCAATTTTTAATAATAAAATTATTAACAATAAAAACAATAATAATAATGTAATTTCCTTTACGTCTCACTAACTACTTTCACGGTTTTCGGAGATGCCGAGGTACCGGAATTTAGCCCCGCAGGAGTCCTTTACGTGCCAGTAAATCTACATAAACGAGGCTGACGTATTTAAGCACCTTCAAATACCACCGGACTGAGCCAGGATCGAACCTGCCAAGTTGGGATCAGAAGGACAGCGACTGAACCGTATGAGCTTTTTTTTTTTTTTTTTTGCTAGTTGTTTTACGTCGCACCGACACAGATAGGTCTTACGGCGACGATGGGACAGGGAATGGCTAGGACTGGGAAGGAAGCGGCCGTGGCCTTAATTAAGGAACAGCCCCAGCATTTGCCTGGTGTGAAAATGGGAAACCACGGAAAACCATTTTCAGGGCTGCCGACAGTGGGGTTCGAACCTACTATCTCCCGAATACTGGATACTGGCCGCACTTAAGCGACTGCAGCTATCGAGCTCGGTAACCGTATGAGCTACAAAGCCCGGCGCCCCGATTTTTAGGCACTCGAAGTTGTCCAAAGAAGTAGGCAAAGTATGCAAAATAGGCACTCAGATTTGTAATTAGTATCAGTATTTAGCCTTCGAGGGGCCCCGCAGACTCTTTGCAAAAACAGAAAAACAATAAATGAATAGCCTAATGCCACTCTGCACAGAAATGGTCAGATCAGATCTCGAACAAATAGTTTGGGTTTACAATTTGTACCATTCGGTTGCATCTGGGAGAAATTATCGTAACTACAATCGAACCTCCATACTCGAATTTTCGGTATCTGGAAGTAACTTAAATTTCCCGGGCGTTTGTCCTATTCTTCACGTGCATTTATTTCTCTGTTACTCGAAATTCGGTTACACGAATTTCTCGATTTCTCGAAGCAAAAAAAATACTCTGTAACTCAGTCAATCAATCAATCAATCAATCAATCAATCAATCAATCAATCAATCAATCAATCAATCAATCAATCAATCAATCAATCAATCAATCAATCAATCAATCAATACTGATCTGCATTTAGGGCAGTCGCTCAGGTGGCAGATTCCCTATCTGCTTTTTTCCTAGCCTTTTCCTAAATGATTTCAAAGAAATTGGAAATGTATTGAACATCTCCCTTGGTAAGTTATTCCAATCCCTAACTCCCCTTTCTATAAATGAATATTTGCCCCAATTTGTCCTCTTGAATTCCAACGTTATCTTCTATTGTGATCTTTCCTACTTTTAAAGACACAACTCAAACTTATTCATCTACTAATGTCATTCCACGCCATCTCTCCACTGACAGCTTGGAACATACCACATAGTCGAGCAGCTCGTCTCCTTTCTCCCAGTTCTTCCCAGCCCAAACTTTGCAACATTTTTGTAACGCTACTCTTTTGTCGGAAATCACCCAGAACAAATCGAGCTGCTTTTCTTTCGATTTTCTCCAGTTCTTGAATCAAGTAATCCTGGTGAGGGTCCCGTACATTGGAACCATACTCTAGTTGGGGTCTTACCAGAGACTTATAAGCCCTCTCCTTTACATTCTTGCTACAACCTCTAAACACCCTCATAACCATGTGCACAGATCTGTATCCTTTATTTACAATCCCATTTATGTGATTACCCTAATGAAGATTTTCCTTATATTAACACCCAGATACTTACAATGATTCCCAAAAGGAACTTTCACCCCATCAACGCAGTAATTAAAACTCACAGGACTTTTCCTATTTGTGAAACTCACAACTTGACTTTTAACCCCGTTTATCATCATACCATTGCCTACTGTCGATCTCACAACATTATCGAGGTCATTTTGCAGTTGCTCACAATCGTGTAACTTATGTATCACTCTATAGAGAATAACATCTGCAAAAAGCCTTACCTCTGATTCCACTCCTTTTCTCAAATCATTTATACATATAAGAAAACATAAAGGTCCGATAATACTGCCTTGAGGAATTCCCCTCTTAATTATTTCAGGGTCAGATAAAGCTTCACTTACTCTAATTCTCTGAGATCTATTTTCTAGAAATATAGCAACCCATTCAGTCACTCTTTTGTCTAGTCCAATTGCACTCATTTTTGCCAGTAGTCTCCCATGATCCGCCCTATCAAGTGCTTTAGACAGGTCAATCGCGATACAGTCCATTTGACCTCTAGAATCCAAATATCTTGCTGGAATCCTACAAGTTGAGCTTCAGTGGAATAACCTTTTCTAAAACCGAATTGCCTTCTATCGAACCAGTTATTAATTTCGCAAACATGTCTAATGTAATCAGAAAGAATGCCTTCCCGAATTGTGTACAGCATTAACTGTGCAATACGGCATTTATGGTTTGTGAGGAACAGTTAACAAGTAAAGAAAGGTTTACAGCGATGCTAGGAGCTAATATGATGGGAACAGGAAAACTCAAAACTTCTAATGATGGGAGAATCGGTGATCCTTGCTGTTTCTCGGGTGTGAATTAATTACCGGTCACGTACGAAAGCAACTCCCGAAGTTGCGGATGACAAGCTCCATTTACGAATCTTGGCTGCGTGATTTCGAACCTGCATACAGAGTCAGTCGAATTTAAATGACAGTGTTGCTCACAAGCAACAAATGTTGTTGGAAAGTATGTGGAAGATAAGGTTCACCGTAACAAACAGAAGAGACTAACGAATTCTTTCCAAAGGTGTTAACGGATGTATGTCTCTTGTTTCACCACTGCATGTACTGCAATCTATCTTCTAAAAGTTACTTTAACAAGGATCATAATTCAAGGGATGGCGTAAAATACGAGTTTGTTAAAAAAAATACTGTGTTCAGTATAAGCCCGTAGATACATATGATTCAATTATGCGCTATATATGCTCAAAAACGGTATTTTCTATATCGCGACATTTCAGTAACTCGAAATAAAATTTAGCTCCCGAGATATCGAGGTTCGACTGTATGTTGAATGTAACACAGCATCGCCGTCTCTCGCAACACCACGATGCGATTCTCAAAAAATATTCAAAAATAAATAAATAATAAATAATTATAAAAAGTAATGACATTTGACACTA
The DNA here is from genome assembly GCF_040414725.1 of Anabrus simplex. Classification (NCBI taxonomy): domain Eukaryota; kingdom Metazoa; phylum Arthropoda; class Insecta; order Orthoptera; family Tettigoniidae; genus Anabrus; species Anabrus simplex. The sequence continues at coordinate 289,350,948 of NC_090271.1, forward strand.
AAAATTATATTTTAGTTAGAAGTTGCTCCTTTGTTGATGTGTAGTGTAATTGAGCTCGTATTATGCACAAAATTTGCTTATAATTGAACTTGTTCACACATTTATTCGACAACAATGTATGATTCCAACAATAACTTGGTGTAGTAACAATCAGTCAACTCAGTTTCGAACGAGCTCTCTTTGCGTGACGGTAATAACACGGTGTAGGCCTACTTATCAGCTGTGCGGTTTCATATTTTTCAAACTTTATTTGAAGTTTTTTTGATTTCAGATGGTTCGAATATTTTTCGGCATTGTAATTGAATAAATTAGTATAACTGTGATTTCAGAATTGGTTACAGAGCATAGTGCTGTAGTTACTGAAAAACAAAACCAATTTTAAGTACGGATATCTAAGTGTTGTACCGTTGCGTTGGCAGTTCAGTAGCTTCGCCCTTAAAGTTTTTTGTTTTTTTGCTAGTTGTTTTACGTCGCACCGACACAGATAGGTCTTACGGCGACGATGGGACAGGAAAGGGCTACGAGTGGGAAGGAAGTGGCCGTGGCCTTAATTAAGGTACAGCCCCAGCATTTGCCTGGTGTGAAAATGGGAAACCACGGTAAACCATTTTCAGGGCTGCCGACAGTGGGGTTCGAACCTACTATCTCCCGAATACTGGATACTGGTCGCACTTAAGCGACTGCAGTTATCGAGTTCGGTCGCCCTTAAATTACGGAGGCAGCCAAATAAAAAACCTTTTAAAAAACATTATTTTTAAATAATCTTACAATAATGACTAATCACTTTGTTCGTATATTTTGACAATATATTGCGTTAGTTTTACGTTTATATTAGTTTAGGTTTTACATTTTATTTGAGGGGGCCCGAATCACATATGTCTCGCCCCTGATGCAAGGGTTGGTCGAGGTAGACCAGACGAATAACTCTGTCGAAGACAGCCGCCCAGAATTATCGACGTTATTACAACGACTCCGTATTTAGACGGGCTCACTGCCAGTGAGGGTAGCAAGGTTGGGTGTGTTGAGGTAGTATCACTTGCCCTGTGCCAGTAGGGCACTAGCAAATGTGTGATCTCCGCAGTATTTATTTTTTGGACTTGATTCTCGTAGAAATTTCTGAACTTTGTATGACAGAGTGTACTGTTGAGGATGGATCAACATTAACCATGTCGCTGTTTTGTGCTCTTTCTCAATATAACTCCATTTTCAATGAATTCATTGACACCGGTTCGATTGCAGCAGAGTCTACGTCACTGCTGAGAGGTGCGCGCGCATCGCACACGATGTGAATGAGCTCGGGGTGAATTACCCCGCTGGAGCGTGCGTATACAGTATAACCCTGCAGAAAATATGAAGGTTAAATCAAGGTTACCAACTAGGTTAATTCTAGTTTTACTAGAAACATTCGTAAAGATTTTTTAAACGCTTACACAAACTTTCGTAGAATAAAGACAAAAAAATATTTAGCAAATCGCTTGCTGTTTTCAGTATAGAGCAGGACCGGTGCATGAAAACATGGCGCTCTAGGTGAAGACATCAATGCCCCATCCACCTCCCCATGTAAAAAAAGCACGTTATTTCAGACCAATTTTGGTTGTATTTTTTTTTTTTTTTTTTTTTTTTTTTTTTTTTTACAATTTGCTTTAGGTCACACCGACACAGATAGGTCTTTTGGCGACGATATGGTAGGAAAGGGCTAGGAGTGAGAAAGAAGCGACTTTAGCCTTAGCCCCAGCATTTGCCTTGTGTAAAAATGGGAAACCACGGAAAACCATCTTCAAGGCTGCCGACAGTGAGGTTTGATCCCACTATCTCCCGAATACTGGATACTGGCCGCACTTAAGCGACTGCAGCTATCGAGCTCGGTGAAATACTAAAGATTAGGTGACAACATTTCTGGTCAGAGTTCTAAGCTGTAATGTTATCACATAGCGGTTCCAAGCGCAACGACGATACATTACACTATTATTATTATTATTATTATTATTATTATTATTATTATTATTATTATTATTATTATTATTATTATTACCATGTAGGCCTAAGTCTCAAGCACACCAGTGAATGTATTATAAATAAATTGTTTTAATTAATATATGCAACTTACTGTATAAGATACAGCTATTTTATCACTATATTTACAAAACTTGATGGTTTCGGCAATGGTATGAGGAAAAACGGGGTTAAAAGTCAGGTTGTGAGTTTCACAAATAGGAAAAGTCCTCTCAGTTTTAATTACTGCGTTTATGGGGTGAAAGTTCCCTTTGGGGATCATTCTAAGTACCTGGGTCTATAACATAAGGAAAGATCTTCATTAGGGTAATCACATAAATATGATTGTTAATAAAGGGTACAGATCTTTGCACATGATTATGAGGGTACTTAAGTGTTGTAGTAATGATGTAAGGGAGAGGGCATATAATTCTCTGGTAAGACCCCAACTAGAGTATGGTTCCAGTGTATGGGACCCTCACCAGGATTACTTGATTCATGAACTGGAAAAAATCCCAAGAATAGCAGCTCGATTTGTTCTGGGTGACTTCCGACAAAGAGTAGCGTCAAAAATGCTGCCAAGTTTGGGCTGGGATGACTTGGGAGAAAGGAGACGAGCTGCTCGACATAGTGGTGTGTTTCGAGCTGTCAGTGGAGAGATGGCGTGAAATGACATGAGTAAACGAATACGTTTGAGTGGTGTCTTTAAAAGCAGGAAAGTCACAATATGAAGATAAAGTTGGAATTCAAGAGGACAAATTGGGGCAAATATTCGTTTATAGGAAGGGGAGTTAGGGATTGGAATAACTTACCAAGGGAGATGTTCAATAAATTTCCAATTTCTTTGCAGTCATTTAAGAAAAGGCTAGGAAAACAACAGATAGGGAATCTACCACCTGGGCGACTGCCCCAAATGCAGATCAGTAGTATTGATTGATTGATTGATTGATTGATTGATTGATTGATTGATTGATTGATTATATTTAAAAATTTCCATATACTAGGTGATCCATCAGCGCCGTACTTTCTACTTTTAAGTGACCCGTATGCACTAATGATTAATGGGATGTCTAATCTAATAACTGCTTCTCACAGGGGTACAACTGATTGCAGACAGGTTACGTCAGAATACGAAGAGATAACAACTGAATGGCCGCTCACTGCATGTTCCTCAGCGCTACCTGTCAAATTTGCCCCCTTGCGGTTTAGTAAGCCTCGTTTGGGAACGCTCTGTAATAGGCTGGTACTCAGTACAGTAGCACTGCAGTTGCTGTAAACATATCTACTGTGGCTAGTGTGTTCAGCAACGACAAATACACATACATAATTTTAATCAATGTAGAATCTGGTCGGAATGCAGCCGAAGCTCGCAGACGGTATGCACAGGAGCTTCCAAATAGCAGCCTGCCTTATATATATGTATTTCGCCGAGTAGAGTTGCATTTCATATCTGATGGATCGTTCAAGGCACATTCAAGCTGTCTTTTGTAGAGTGGAGTGTCTGTGTGTTTATAAATTAATTATTAAACTTTATTTTCTACATCTTCGGCGTGCTTACGCATGCACTCTGTTACAGGACGTTTATAGTAAAATGACTGCTATTTGTTTCACTTGCGAAGTACAAGTACGATGTAACGCTCCTTTATAAACTAGCGGTTAGGCATCCCATACATCATTATTGCAAGCGGGACACTTATACGTAGAAAGTACGGGGTTGGTGAGCCGCCTGGTATATATTCCAAGATGACATCAGTTCACAAATTGTGAGTGACCACAAGATGCTGAATTCTAAATGAAAGCCAAATTATTAGAAAGGTACATACTGCTCTATAGAATAAAATGACCCGCAACAATATTGTGAATTTCACAAATCAGAATCTCTAAAATGCCGTGAACTATGTGTAATAGAGATGGTAATTTAGGATGCTGACTGAGTTATTTATATTTACTCCGATGTTCACCGGGCGAGTTGGCCGTGCGGTTAGGGACGCACAGCTGTGATCTTGCATCTGGGAGATAGTGGGTTCGAACCTCTGTGTCGGCTGCCCAGTAGGTAGTTTTCGGTGTTTTCCCATTTTCACACCATGCAAATGCTGGGGATGTGTCTTAATTAAGGTCACGGCCGCTTCCTTTCCATTCCTAGGTCTTAACTATCCCAACGTTGCCATAAGACTTATCTGTGCCGGTGCGAAATAAAGCAAATTCTAATAAAAAATAAAATAAAAACGCTGATGTTCCCTAATGTAGGCTGATGAATACTCAGCCTCTTCACGAGACTTCATGTGTACTTGGTCCCACTGCCTCTGTAACCGAATAACAAGCCTATTAAAGACCATCTGTCTGGACGGATGTTGTTGTGTTTACTAAGGTACGGGATGTACGATTCGTAGTCGAGAAATGGACGGAAGGGTATTCTGTGTCGTGAGGCAGAAGCTTCATTTATTAACTATTCGGTAACCACGATAAATGTAATTCTTCTTTCTAGCAACATTGTTGCATATTGCTATTCGTTGCTTGTATTTATCAACTGCGAAAGGAGAGGTTCAAATGTTGACCGCCCCCTTGAATACGCCTCTGCCTAGTAACATTGACCCATTATACCCGATAAGATTCACACACAGGTCTGGTGATAACCGTGTGCCCGGCAACAATTATCATAATGAAACTCTTTCTCCCAGATATGACTTTTATTGATAATTTGCCAGTTTTGTAGAATGATAAGTCATTTCCTTCTGGTTCTTATCGATAGCCTCTAAAGATGCAACTATTGTTGATATGCACAGACCACATTCAACAACAAAAAACATAACCTTGAAGTTTTACGTAACTGTTAAGTCGTAAGCTGCGGAACCTTATTTTCTTATATTATAGCTATTATATCATGTTCGCATTAACTACTAGTTTACCGATTGGGATCACGTAGCGATCAGCTTACATTCGGGAGATATTAGGTTCGAAACTCACTGTCTGCAGCCCTGTAGATGGTTTTCCGTGGTTTCCTATTTTCACACCAGGCCAATGCTGGGGCTGTACCATAATTAACGCGACGGTCACTTCCTTCCCATTCCTAGCCGTTTCCTATCCCATTGTCGCCATAAGACCTATGCCGGTGCGACGTAAACCAAACTGGGAAAAAACCTACTAATTTCCTCCTAATTTCCCTTTTAGTTAACATTTCGATTCTAATACTGTACTTTACTTCATCATCATCATCTGTTTACCCTCCAGGTTCGGTTTTTTCCCTCGGACTCAGTGAGGGATCCCACCTCTACCGCCTCAAGGGCAGTGTCCTGGAGCTTCAGACTCTTTGTCGGGGGATACAACTGGGGAGTATGACCAGTACCTCGCCCAGGCGGCCTCACTTGCTATGCTGAACAGGGGCCTTGTGGAGGGATGGGAAGATTGGAAGGGATAGGCAAGGAAGAGGGAAGGAAGCGGCCGTGGCCTTAAGTTAGGTACCATCCCGGCATTCGCCTGGAGGAGAAGTGGGAAACCACGGAAAACCACTTCCAGGATGGCTGAGGTGGGAATCGAACCCACCTCTACTCAGTTAACCTCCCGAGGCTGAGTGGACCCCGTTCCAGCCCTCGTACCACTTTTCAAATTTCGTGGCAGAGCCGGGAATCGAACCCGGGCCTCCGGGGGGTGGCAGCTAATCACGCTAACCACTACACCACAGAGGCGGACCTGTACTTTACTTACTCTACTGAATTCTGCCACTGTTCTCTTGCCTTTACATTCTTGTTGCTTGTTGTTTATGTGTTTTTATTTGTTCTACGTACCACCGATTCTGACAGGTCTTATGGCGATGATGGGAGAGGTCAGGACTAAGACTGGGAAGGAAGCGACCGTGGGCTAAATTAAGGTACAGCTCCGACATTTGCATTGTGTGAAGGAAACCACGGAAAATCATCTTCAGCGCTGCAGATAATAGGGTGAAAACCTTCCGAATGCAAGCTACAGCTGCACCCCTCTAACCGTGTGGCTAACTGTGTCGATATCCTTGTTGTTTATTTTTCTATCTTTTACTCTTTGGGATACCTCCTTAGGCAAGCTCTCCTCACCCCGTCGAAAATCTCTTTACCAATAATACCCCATATCATTCAATAGTGTCCGGATCCATGGCTAAATGGTTAGCGTGATGGCGTTTGGTCACAGGGGTCCCGGGTTCGATTCCTGAGAGGGTCGGTAATTTTAACCATCATTGGTTAATTCACTCACACGGGGGCTGGGTGTATGTGACGTTTTCATCATCATTTCATCCTCATCATGACGTGTAGGTCGCCTACGGGAGTCAAATCGAAAGACCTGCACCTGGCGAGTTGAACATGTCCTCGGACACTCCCGGCACTAAAAGCCATACGCCATTTCATTTCATTCAATAGTTTTCTCATCTTTCCATCCAGTACCACTCAATTTGATGTTTAATTTGGTGGTGATATGCCGTCCTTCAAATTTTCCATCCTGCCCAGTTTTTTAATCTTAGCAAAGACTTATATATTCGTTGAATAATATCTTCTCGTGTACTCATCTCTTCACGCAACTATACTCTTTGCAGTACAACTTGGCAGGCCCATTATCATTTTGGGTAATTTACGTACGACTACATCCAGTGTTATAATTCCATCACCTTCGGCCCAAATTTCAGCTCCATGTAATAACCTCGCTTTAACTACTGAATTATATATCTGGCATCTTTCTGTCTATTATTTCCACCGTAAGTTTATTTTATGTCCAGTAGATGGCCGTTCGTAAAAAACGCCTTCGGTGGTGGGATAAGCAAGTTTGTGTCCTCGACCCGACGTAGGCCTACAGCCCGAAGGAACCTAAAGTGCTCGTACAAATCCTAAATGTCTGGCAGAACCGGGAATCTAACCCAGGCCTCCGAGGAAGACGGCTAATAGCGCTGTTATGCTACGGAACTGAATGGTGCGCAAGAGATGTAGAGGAATACCAAGGCGACGATGGTTAGACTAGATTTCTAAATGATTTAAAAGATAAGATTTCTTTCTTTCTTTCTTTCTTTCTTTCTTTCTTTCCTTCTTTCTTTCTTTCTTCCTTAATCCGTTTTCTTCTAAGATTGGTATTCTTCTCGGACTCAGCGAGGGATTCCACATCTACCGCCTCAAATACAGTGTTCTGGAGCGTTAGACTTTGGGTTGGGATATACAACTAGGGAGGAGGACCAGTACCTCTCCCAGGCGGCCGTACCTGCTATGCTGAACTGGGGCCTTGTGGGAGGGATGGAAGGATCGGAAGAGTTCGACAAGGAAAAGGGAAGGAAGCGGCCGTGGCGTTAAGTTAGGTACCATCCCAGCATTCGCCTGGAGGAGAAGTGGGGGAAACCACGGGAAACCACTTCGTGGATGGTTGAGGTTGGAATCGAATCCCCATCTAGCATCAGTTGACCTCCCGAGGGTGAGTGGACCCCGTTCCAGCCCTCGTACCATATTTCAAATTTCGTGGCAGAGCTGGGAATCGAACCCGAAACCTCCGGGGGTGGCAGCTAATCACATTAACAACTACACCACAGAGGTGGACTAAAGATAACTGATAATGGAGATAAACGAGGCCACGGAACTACTTACAAATAGATGATTGTGAATTCACAGTGGCTTGCAGACTGAGCGTTAAAAATAATAATAATAATAATAATAATAATAATAATAATAATAATAATAATAATGAATTTATTTCTAAAGTTTCTTCCTCCAGCTGGAGCCTGCTATTACTATGTACAAATAGAAATGAGAAACATTTAAACAAAATAATAAATGACAAAATATTTCTTTCTTATTCTGCTTACCCTCCTGGGTTGGTTTTTCCTCGAACTCAGCGAGGGATCCCACCTCTACCACCTCAAGGGCAGTGTCCTGGAGCGTTAGACTTTGGGTCGGGGGATGAAACTGGGGAGGAGGACCAGTACCTCGCCCAGGCGGCCGCACCTGCTATGCTGAACAGGGTCCTTGTGGGGGGGGGGATGGGAGGATCGGAAGTGTTCGACAAGGAAGAGGGAAGGAAGCGGCCGTGATCTTAAGTTATTTTTTTACAAGTTGCTTTACGTCGCACCGACACAGATAGGTCTTATGGCGACGATGGCAGAGGAAAGGGCTAGGAATGGGAAGGAGATACAGCCCCAGCACTTGCCTGGTGTGAAAATGGGACCATCTTCAGGGATGTTGACAGGGATACTGGCCGCAATTAAGCGACTGCAGCTATCGAGCTCGGTGGCCTTAAATTAGGTACCATCCCGGCATTTGCCTAGAGGAGAAGTTAGAAGCTACGGAAACCACTTCGAGAATGGCTGAGGTTGGAATCGAATCCCCCTCTACTCAGTTGACCTCCCGAGGCTGAGTGGTGCTCGTTCCAGTTCTCGTGCCACTTTTTGAATTTCGTGGCAGAACCGGGAATCGAACCCGGGCATCCGTCGGTGGAAGTTAATCACACTAACCACTACACCACAGAGGCGGACAATAATACTTTTATCTAAACATGAAATTGTTCATCAGTCTCGATCAATTACGATATTTCTTTCTGAGTACCATACAAATTATTTTTCAGAATTCTAACTAATCCTCGGAGAGTACACAGGATCACTCGCTTGGTGTATGAATGGTCTAATTTGCACTCCCTACAGAATTTTACGAAAACAATGGCATAGTTTTATATTTGCGTATTTTGAACTTTTTAGTGAAAATTTAGTCTATATTTGGAAAATTGTTAGCCCATATGTGTACACATATTCAGACATTTTTATTACATGTAAACCCTAGCCTGCCGGGCTGAGTGGCTCAGACAGTTGAGACCCTGACCTTCTGACCTCATCTTGGCATGTTCGATCCTGGCTCACTCCGCTGATATTTGAAGGTCCTCAAATGTGTCGGTAGATTTACTTGCACAAGGGCAATAGATTTACGGGAGAAAATTCCCGTGCTTTTTACGTCTGAGAAAACCGTAAGGGACGTAAAAACAACAACATTATTATTAAAACCTAGCCCTGGTTAGTTGCCGTTTCTCCCAGTTAACCCTCACCTCACTAAGTAAAAATAGTACATACAGTTCAGTATCCTGTAAGTCGTTCTTTGTGTTCCGGACGTATTACTGCAAAGTCCCACTTTCCCCACTTTACTCGCTGATTTTCACGCCGCTGTTCCGGTCGATATCCGCAGCACGGGCCGGCTGGAAAGTCGATAGTTGTGCTGTAAAAAAGAAAACAACGCTCGTAAAGTAGCCACGATTGCATGGACTTTCTAATGGCACGAAGTGGAAATTTACTGACTCCCATATTGAAACACGGACTATATGTGCATGAGTCCTGCTCGAGGTCCTGTTAGCACAGCACGGCGCGAGAACCCTAGAAACCCCGGGATTGATTCTTACTTGGGTCGCCAGAAATGAGAAAATAAATATTCAAGACAGCAACACTGATTAGCCGAGCAATACCCAGTGCGTTCTGTAATAATCAGCTACCAGTGTTACCAGGGCACTTCTTCGTTACAATTTTGCAGTCTGTAATGGTATGATGAGAAGGATGACATAAATTAAATTATTTGATTTGCGTCTCTTCTTCTTCTTCTTCTTCTTTATCTGTTTACCCTCCAGCGTCGGTTTTTCCCTCGGACTCAATAAGGGATCCCACCTCTACTACCTCAAGGGCAGTGTGCTGGTGCTTCAGACTCTGGGTCGGGGGATACAACTGGGCAGGAGGACCAGTACCTCGCCCAGGCTGCCTCATCTGCTATGCTGAACAGGGGCTTTGCGGGAGGATGGGAAGATTGGAAGGGATAGACGAGGAAGTGGGAAGGAAGGGACCGTGGCCTTGAGTTAGGTACCATCCCGGCATTTGCCTGGAGGAGAAGTGGGAAACCACGGAAAAACACTTCGAGGATGGCTGAGGTGGGAATCGAACCCCTCTACTCAGTTGACCTCCTGAGGCTGAGTGTACCCTGTTCCAGCCCTCGTATCATTCAAATTTCTTGGCAGAGCCGGGAATCGAACCCGGGCCTCCGGGGATGGCAGCTAATTACACTAAGCACTACACCACAGAGGTGGACATTTTGCGTCTCACTAAATACATTTTTATGGTTTTCTGAGACGCCAATGTGCCAGAATTTTGTCCCAAAGGAGTTCTTCTACAATCCAGTCACACGCGGCTAACATACAGTACTGAGCACCTTTAAATACCACCGGACTGAGCCAGGATCGAACCTGTCCAGTTGGGCTAGCCTGAGCTACTCAGCCCGACGAGATGGACGAATAAAGATCAGTTATTTCGAAATGTTCGTAAGTCCGGCTCTTTGGCTGCATGGCTAGCGGACTGGCATTCGGCTTAGAGAGCCCCGGTTTCGATTCCCATCCGGGCCAAGGATTTTAACTACGTATAGTTAATTCCTCTGTTTCGGGGACTGGGCGTGTGTGTTCTTCTTAAGAGACTGCTGTTTATCTATATTCAGCACATCACACTACTAACCACCATAGAATACATTCCTCCACGTCAGGGAGGTCTTTTTTAATTATTAATCCGTTTACCATGCAAGGTTGTTTTTTCCCTCGGACTCAGAGAGGGATCCCGCATCTACCACCTCATGGGCAGTTTCCTACAGCGCGAGACATTTGCTAGTGGATACAACTTGGAAGGAGGACCAGTATTTCGCCCAGGTGACCTCACCTGCTATTCCGAACAGGGGCCTTGTGGGGGCACGGGAAGATTGGAAGGGATACACAAGGAAGAGGGAAGGAAGCCCTTCAGTTAGGTACCATCCCGGCATTTGTGGTAGGAGAAGTGGTGAAACCTCGGAAAACCACTTCCTGGATGACTGAGGTGGAAATCGAACCCCCCTCTACTCATTTGACCTCCCGAGGCTCAGTGGACCCCGTTCCAGTCCTCGTACCACTCTTCGAATTTCGTGGCAGAGCCGGGAATCAAACGTGGGCTTCCGGGGGTGGCAGCTAAGCACACTGTCCACTGTACTACAGAGGCGGACCAGGGAGAACATCCGGCCGTAAAATTAACCCAAGTCCACATAAATTGGAAAAAATGCGAGGGGGAAGATGATTTCGAAATATTCAGACTAACTCAAGTAGTATAATACAGGGATTCGGCCGCCTCCTCCTCCTACGGCTCTCGGAAGAGGCCTCCTCCTCAGCCAGTGGCCTCCTCCTCCTCCTCAGCCAGTGGCCTCCCAGTGGCCACCTCCTCCTCCTCCTCAGCCAGTGGCCTCCCAGTGGCCACCTCCTCCTCCTCCTCAGCCAGTGGCCTCCCAGTGGCCTCCTCCACCTCAGCCAGAGGCCTCTTCCAGTGCTGCCAACTTAACCTAACTAGCGCGAGATAAACAAAGCCACGTGCTTTTTGACAGACAACAACGCACCGCTAACCTCAGTACTGCCATCTTGACGGGCCTAAACCTCAGTAGTGCCAACTTAACCTAACTAGCTCGAGATAAACAAAGCCACGTGTTTTTTGACAACCACGTGCTTTTTGACAGATTTGTAAACAAAGCCACGTGCTTTTTGACAGACAACAACGCATCGCAAACCTCAGTACTACCATCTTGACGGGCCTAAACCTTAGTGGTACCAACTTAACCTAACTAGCATGAGGTAAACAAAGCCACGTGTTTTTTGACAGCCACGTGCTTTTTGACAGATTTGTAAACAAAGCCACGTGCTTTTTGACAGACAACAACGCATCGCTAACCTCAGTACTGCCATCTTGACGGGAATAAACCTCGGTGGTACCAACTTAACCTAACTAGCGAGAGGTAAACAAAGCCACGTGCTTTTTGACAGCCACATGCTTTTTGACAGCTGCCATCCGCCATCTTTGAGCACCGTGCTGCCCTCTTTCGTCACCTGTCATCGGCAGTGCTGCCATCTTGACGGGTCTAAACCTTAGTGCTACCAACTTAACCTAACTAGCGCGAGGTAAACAAAGCCACGTGCAGCTGTCATCCGCCATCTTTGAGCACAGTGCTGCCCTCTTTAGCTACTTACCTTTGAAATGTGGTGGCGGATAATTTGAAAAATGCTTTTTGACAGCAGCCATATTACATCGCAAACCTCAGTGCTGCCCTCTTTAGCTAGATACCTGTGGTAGCAGACAATTCCACGTGACAGCAGCCATCTTTGAGCACCGTGCTGCCCTCTATGTGGTGGCGGCAAATTCCACGTGCTCTTGTTTGGAAACAAACTCACGTGCTTTTTTGACAGCTACCATCCACCATCTTTAATCAACAGAGCACAGTGCTGTACTCTTTAGCTAGATACCTTTGAAATGTGGTGGCGGCAATTTGAAAAATTCTATGTGCTCTTGTTGGGAAACAAAGCCACGTGCTTTTTTGACAGCTGTCATCGGCCATCTTTAATCAATAGAGCACCGTGCTGCCCTCATGCGGGGCAATTTCGTCAGCTGTCATCCGCCATCTTTAATCCAGAGAGAACAGTGCTGCACTCTATGTGGTGGCGGCAAATTCCACGTGCTTTACAAACCCATGTGCTTTTCTGACAGCTGTCATCCGCCATCTTTAATCCAGAGAGAACAGTGCTGCACTCTATGTGGTGGCGGTAAATTCTACGTGCTTTACAAACCTATGCGCTTTTCTGTCATCCACCATCTTTAATCTAGAGAGAACAGTGCTGCACTCTATGTGGTGGCGGTAAATTCCACGTGCTCTTATTTGGAAACAAATTCTACTCGCTCTTCAGCTGTCATCCACCATCTTTAATCAAGAGAGCACCGTGCTGCCCTCTTTGTGGTGGCGGATAATTTGAAAAAATTCTTTTCGACAAGCAGCCATCTTTAATCCAGAGAGAACAGTGCTGCCCTCTTTAGCTACTTACCTTTGAGGCGGTTAATTTGAAAAATTCTTTTCGACAAGCTGCCATCTTTAATCCAGAGAGAACAGTGCTGCCCTCTTTAGCTACTTACCTTCGAGGCGGTTAATTTGAAAAATTCTAGCTGCCATCTTTAATGAAAAGAGCATCGTGGTGCTATCTTGCGAGTAATATTTTACGTCACAGCTGTCATCTACCATCTTGCATTGCTAACCTTAGTGCTGCCCTCTTTAGCTACTTACCTTTGACAAGCTGTCACCCGCCATCTTGCATCGCAAACCTCAGTGCTGCACTCTATGTGGTGGCGGATAATTTGAAAAAATCTTTTTGACAAGCAGCCATCTTTAATCAACAGAGCACCGTGCTGACATCTTTAGCTACCGCCATCTTACATCGTTTACCTCGCTGCTGCACTCTATGTGGTGGCGGTTAATTCGAACAAGTTTAATCACGCATCGGGTAAGCTAGAGTAAGGACGCGCTGCAGTGATGACGTCATTATGCATGTTTAAACTTGTCCGTTTTCTTAAGAGTAAGTCGATGTAAAGGGATGTGGTAGCGGTAAATTCGAACAAGTTTAAACATGCATTGGGAAAGCTAGAGTAAGCACGTGCTGTTGTGATTACGTCATTGTGCATGTTTAGACCTGATCGTTTTTCTTAAGAGTAAGTCGGTGTAAAGCAATGCAATAAGTACAACATTTTTGAATGCGATCAAATATTTATTTACAAATGTACTACAACAGTGTTCGTTTTCTGCTGCTGACAAGGTTAGTGTGCTTCTTAACAACGTATGCTTCTGAAATGCCTCCTGCAACATTCAAATTAAACAAAGCATTTAGAAATATATTATACTAAGTATGTTATGCTTTACAGAGAAGATCATGTACTTCTTACCTTGCTGTTATTCCTTTTCGGAATCATCATCATCATCATCATCATGAAGTACTAGAGAAAGTTCATTCATACACTGTGTACAGTGTTCAATCCTCGGATTTGGTCCATCCCAATCATCATCACCATTTTCTCCTCGATGCTTGTAATGTCGCTCACAAGTTCTGCATAAAGCTACTTCGATTGACATCTTACTGTGTAGAGGAAGGATGTCCCAAAAATTATGTACGTAAGAGGCAGCGTACGTATATAAAAATCCTGGTGGTAAGTATTGAATAAGATGTTTCGGCATCGACGATCTACGTTTATAGAACATCTTAATAGCCTCACTCACTCGTGAAACATAAATAAGATGTTGCGTATGAGCATGCAAACAGCATGCACATTTACAGTTTTGTTCCATAGCGTACGATGTCGAAGCGCACACTAATGAAAATGATAAAGATCTATTCTTATTTATAGTCTCGTAACAATATTCGTTAGCGGATGGTAAGTAACATCACTCATATGAATAATAAGACAATAGGCTGCTGTGTTAGCAGGAATGTTTTCAGATGTTTCAAATTCTAAACGAATATCAACTGGAGATTCTTTTATAGATTCTTCATGATAAGAGCAGTCTATAACTACAATCGGTGCTTTATTTTTAAATTCTTGAGGTGTAAATAGCGGACGATCTTCTTTCTGATAATACGATGATTGAAATTTACAAAACATGTCATAGAGCATCCCAAACTTATTTTTCTCAAAGTTAATGTCGATGTTTTCGTAGGGATACGTAATTCCATTGAGATATAGTCTAACGTGTCTTAATTTGCAGTGATCAAACAGTGAGCTATCTTTTTCGTGATTGAATTTACGATTAGTTTGAAATCCAAAAATAATGTACAAGGGCTTCTCAGTAAAACGTGATGTTTTAACAGCCCAGCTATGCTTGTTTGTAGGTGGTAACACAGGATATTCATGCAGCTCCCAACTTCTAAAACGTATAGGTAATGGTGTATCATTTTCTACAATCTTGAGCAATCGAAGTTTTTCACGATCAGATAAGGTTACATGTGGGATCCGCCACAGTATACGATGCAGTGTTATTTTCGATTCTACAGATGTTTCTACTGCTTTAAGAGAATTGTAATCACTTCGATCACGGATTAGAATAAGCTCTTGTTTTGCGTTGATTATAATACGTGTAAAGTCTTCCGCGAATCCAAAAATATGTTTCAGTGATAACATACCCGTAAAAGTTCCATCCTCATTAATCATCCAGTTGTTAGTAGATTTTGGACACCATCCAGCCATCCGCAAAAGATTACTTTCTTCATCACAGAAAGAAGGGTAGAGTTTCATTGCACTTGTAATACCAACATTCTTCGTTCGATCTATTTCAACATTATTTACTTCATATCGCGCTTCAGAAAAGAGAAAAGCTAGAGCATGGTTGTTTAGTTGTGAAGTGCTTGGTCCACTTCCATCAGACTTTTCTAATCGTCCTTCAATATAGAGGTAGCTTTCGTGTGGTAAGGTGTAAACATCTTGTTGATTAATAATAAAATGAATTTCATCATTGTTATTTAATCCAAACGTAAAAGGTTGATAGGAATGAAGCTCACTTCGTACTACACCTTCACGACTTTCTACTGTATTCGTAATGTCTAGCATTTCTTCCATTCTGTTGTAGTAGTGTATATCCTAAATCTTGGAGTATCTGCTTATGGGTATCTGTTAACTCGATGAGTCTCTGCACACATGTAGTATGCCTTCGGAATGTACACCGTGTTTTATAGATGGTTTTCATACTGGTTTAAGATGTAGTTTGTAAGCTACGTACGCGTGCTGATCTAAATGAATAAGCTGATTATGTTTATTTACAAGTCTAAGAGTAATGTTGCTAATGTGTTTTACAGACACAGGATGATAAAGAACTACTGCTGGTTTCTCACAAATAGTATATCCACGTTCCTCTGTAACAATAAAGTCGTGCAGGACGTGTGAAGGTTGTAGATTACTATTCAAGTCTGTAATAATATTACAAGTAATGTTCACATTATAATCATCGAAGAGTTTTATAGGTTGATCAGACTCGTAACGTACGTTCGGTAGGAGCTCCCTCGATGAAAATCCAAGCAGTGGTCCAATCGAATCAGGTTGTGATTTGAAGTCAATCTTAAATGATGATTCAATAACACATTTGTGCGTAATGTTGCTTATAGTGATTGAGAACTTGTAATTATGATTACTAAAACTATCTTCCCCAAACTGATCAATTAACGTACTTTCAATATAGTCGTGAATATCATCTACTGTATAACTACCTGAGGGTAGTGTTAGCACATACTCATCGTAATAGAACTTGTTTAAACCATCACGCACATTATAGATTTTATTGTAGCTTTCAAACGATACTAGTCCAAGACTATGCGGCTGATAACCAAGTTCGATTGGTGGATTAAAATAGACGGTTGTTTCAGGTCCTTCTCCACGTACAGCAAACGTTCTTTCACTGTTCGTCATCACGCATACACTAATGCACTTTCTCTGCTGTCTGGGTTTGATATAAGAACATAAGACATAATCGTCCGCACATGCGTGTATTAAAGTTTTGCACACGGTTTTTATTGTAAACAATGTCTGCACTGCTTCCGAAATAACGTATGAGCTCAAAAGGAGGAGGTAAATCTCCATAGCTGTCAAAATACCATACTTTAGATTTACGTTTTACATAAGCAACGTAATGAGTTCCAGGTCCACGACTGTCGTCCAAGTTAATTACGGCACTTTCACGTTCACGTGGACGTGCTGGTAGTTGATCACGCATATACACTCCTCGAAAATAATGAATTCCTAGTTGTTTAGCAAACGTAAAAACTTCATCATGCGTTAGAGCTCGATATGGCAGTGCATTCAGTAGACGTTTTTTGGAGAAATGTAGATACCAAGCCCTTTCTTGTATGGCGCTAGCTTCATGTTCACACCTTTGCCTCGTAACGCAATTGCCTCCATCGTCTTGTTATGACGTTCACTCTCTTTCAACTGTTGTTTCGCTTCTTCTACAGCTTTGACAGTTCTCGCTACAGCACTAGCACCACCTAGCAATGACCCTAAAGCTGCTAAGCCAGCAAACAGCGCAGGAAGAAATCCTCCTCGTTTTGGTACAGGAATAATTCGCGCACGTTTACTAAATATTGCTCTGCACTTTGGAGAAATTCTCGCTCTTGCTGCGCGTAACGCCTTAGTAATAGCTACACGAGGATTGTATTCCCCTCGAATAGCTTTTTGCGCAGCCTTTATAACATCTTTCCATCCAACAGTTTTTACTTTCTTCTTCTTCTTCATGTCGTTTGGATATCGTTGTTTCACCATGCTGGACACGACTTTACTAGTCAAGAGCAAATCATAAACTAACCGTTGCCTCTTGTTTCGTTTAATATATATATATTACTATTACGTACTTTATGATTCAGTTATCATGAAGATTATAAAGCAGCAAGACACGCTACCTGTTACCGACATTGTACCACATCTCTTACCTAGTTCTAGTACAACTACAAGAAAACGTCATGGAACGTTGTTTCCTTTTACTGTGCGATGTATTATATCAGGTCCGTCGGGATGCGGTAAAACAAATCTTTTACTCACACTTATTACTTCTGTAAATGGTATACGCTTCGAGAATATTTACGTTTTCGCAAAGTCACTCTATCAGCCGCTATATACTATTCTACAAACTGTAATGCACGATCTAGTTAAAGATGGAATAAGATATTTTAAATTTAATTCACATGAGCAAGTACCATCACCAGACGATGTGCTTCCTAATTCTCTAATGATCTTTGATGATGTCGCAACAGAACAGCAAAACGTTATTCGTGCATTCTTTAGTATGGGTCGACATAAATATGTTGATTGCATCTATTTGTGCCAAACCTATTCTCGTGTGCCCAAGCAGTTGATACGCGACAACGCAAATGTTATTGTGCTTTTTCGGCAAGATGAGCGCAACATGCGACATGTGTATAACGATCATGTTAACACTGATATGACATTCGATGACTTTAAACGTATGTGTGCTAAATGTTGGTCATTACACCGTTACAGCTTTTTAGTTATTGATAAAGAAAGTGATGTACAGCATGGACGATATCGCATGGGTTTCGATCATTTTATATGCATTAACACAGAATTACAGTAACTACTTGATTAAAAACCACCATCATGTTAACATCTAGCAAGGAGATCACAAAACATATCATCCAAGCTCGAAACAATATTCGACGGAAATTTAAAGAGCTTAAACGTATTCAAGCAGACACGGATTTATTTTTAAAAACACAACTAAGTACACCACTCAAAGAAATTTTTAATTCTACTTCATTACCGCAGTCTACTTCAAGTTTTGCTTCTATGCAAACATCATATCATAAAGAGAAGCATGAAGAAGAAAAGCATGAAGAAGATACGGAAGAGAAGAAGCAGGATGTAGATCAAGAAGAGGAAGATAAGGAAGAAGAAGAACTTAATGATGCATCACCATCTAAGCGTGTTGAGTTTTTAACTACAGATGTTATTGCAGAAACACCTACTACATCAATGCAAAATCTACCATCTTTGTCTGAGGTTATGATTACACCAGAATATCGCAATCAGTTTAGAACTTTTATTCAAGATACCTATGGATCTCTCTTTGCACCTTATATAGAAAAACTTTTTACAGGACAAACTGACACTACCTATGGTATTCGCTACGAAGATGACTGTTTCCGGATAGGAAATTCAAATGTTAAGATTAATAGCAACAAACTCATTGTAAAAGGTGTTACCTATAAACCTACGAAAGGACTCTTAGAACTTCTTTTCTCACGAATACCTGACAAGGATATAATTTTACAAGATGATCTTAAAAAGTATAAAGCAATACTTTTTGCTACCGATGCAACACGACGTAATTACAGGAGAACAGAAGCTGTAAATGCGAATAAGAGTTACAAGTATCGTGAGTTTATTTCTAAGCTGTTTCCGACTGCACGTAGTCTAGACGTTATCTACAAGCCTTTGTTGCCGTATGTGGATGTAAGATACTGGAATGACCCAAACTTACTCGTTGAACGATTACAACTTTTAAGAGCATCGCAAGAGGCTGGTCACACTGGTCACGGATCAGAAATTCTAGAAATAGAAAGAGAACTACGTTATGCCGGTATTATTTTATAATGGCTCGTCAAGAGAAGATCTCACCTGTAAAGGTAAACATCGCACATGAGTTACATAAACCGGCACGTCGCACCTACTGTCGCAGACGCGTTATTACACGAGGAAAAGATGATCTCTGGCAAGCAGACTTAGTAGAAATGATTCCATATGCTTCTAGTAATAAGGGCTATAAGTATCTACTTACTGTTATCGATGTGTACTCAAAGTTTGCTTTTGCACAACCCGTGCGTTCTAAAACAGCAGCTCAAGTTAAAGAAGCATTTAAACATATTGTTGAAGAATCGAAACGCTGCCCAAGGCTTCTTCAAACTGATCAAGGTAAAGAGTTTTACAACAAGGATTTTTCTTCTTACCTCAAGTTACTTGGCATTCAACACTACTCTACGTTCAGTAATCTCAAGGCAAGTGTTGTAGAACGCTTTAATCGTACACTCAAAACAATGATGTGGCGAGAATTTACAGCGCAAGGTTCATATCGTTGGATTGATCTGCTACCTATACTTTTATCTACCTACAACGATACACCTCATCGCACTATCGGAACAAAGCCACGTCTTGTTACAAAGAATACACCTCGTCTAGATGCTATTCATCTTGTAATCAAAACAGCTGATCCACGTCGCTATCGCTTTAAAGAAGGTGATTTCGTTCGCATCAGCAAACACAAGTCTATCTTTGCAAAAGGATATACACCTAACTGGAGCACTGAAATTTTTCAAATCAGAAGTGTTAAGCTTACTAATCCAGTTACGTATTTACTTCGCGATCTCAGAGGACAGCCTATTGAAGGAGGATTCTACATCGAAGAACTGCAGAAAACAAAATATCCTGATCACTATTTAGTTGAACGTGTTATTCGACGTCGTGGTAATAAACTGTATGTTAAATGGCTTGGTTTTAATAACAGCTTTAATTCATGGATTAATAAAGAGGATGTACTTTAAATCTTATGTGTGTTTTCTTTTAATCCTCTACGTTTCCTTTCTTCTAAGTCGCTAGGACATGCTGTAGGATTAAACAACACCTGTAATATGTTTTGACAATTCATATTTATTTTAGACTATATACATACATTTTTATCCTTTGTTCATGTTACGGTCTTTGTCACTCAGTTTTTCCTTTTATTGCACCAACAACGACAAGTGCTGCTATATTCTTCTGAGCAGCTACACATACACACACACACAGCATAACTTTACGAAGCAGATTTTAACAGCTACACGACATACTCTATGCAGGCAGCATGTAACTACATGTCAGGTGAACGTGTTCTAGGGCCGCAGGGGAGATGAAGCACGAAGAAAAGAAGATCAATCACTCTATTGATGAGTCCACGCCCAACATGCTTCCTCATCTTTCTCCCAGCACGTTTCTTCACCTTTTCCTTGTTTACTCTCTCCACAGCCATGATAAGTGTTTATAAGCGAAGACAACTCGTTAGTTTTAGGTCCGTGATACAGTTTAATTAGTTGACATGTACGGCACTGTCTCACAGAAGGTCTTCTAGCTAAACTCACGTGTTCATGATGTAAACTACACGTTTGAAGCTCTGACAAAACAGGATCTTGAGTCCATTCACGAGGCACCTTATCCCAAATCTTCTTTACAGCATTCGCAGCTACATTGACCAAAAATGCCTTTGGTAATGCATTTAACTCTTCTTCAGTAAAAGTGTTTAGTTTCTTTTTGCATGCATAAAACTTTACGATCGCCTTTTCAACTGCGTTACACTTAGTATCTGTTAGAAATGACATGATGTCTTTACTCTACAAATGTTTCTTTTACACTAAGGTTGTTTCCACACTGCAGTTTACATATGTTGTTCACTTCCCGGCATGCACTGCGACACAACCAATCAAAGAGCATGCATACATGTTGTAAAGACTGTTTAGTTGTTTCTCTACTATGCTCTTTCAGAAGAGTTTTAAATGATGGGCACCCCAATTCATGCATGTCGATAACTTCACACGATGATGGTAGAAAATCACGCAACCATTCTTTCTTTTCACAACCCTTTAAAAGAACAAGATCTGCTCTTGACAAATGTGCATTCATCATTAAAGGTAGAAAACGATAAGGTATTCCTTTTTCTTCCCACTTCAAACCTAAATTGTTTTCAATCCACTGAGTCTGCTTTTTATCTTCATCTGTTTGCAAACAGTAAGGGAACGGTGGACTAAATACTAAACTAACAAGTTTTGGTGCCCACAACACACTGCAATCTAACACAACCACCTCTTTAAACACAAATTTGTTTCCGTTTACTTTAAAGCCTTGCACATCAACTATTAATGTTTTCGTCATGTTTGCACTCCACACACTATCACTGTTTCCCGAAGACTAAAGCTTTTAGTCAACGAACGGGTTTAAACATGCATGATGACGTCATCACTGCAGCGCGTCCTTACTCTAGCTTCCCCAGTGCATGATTAAACTTGTTCGAATTAACCGCCACCACATAGAGTGCAGCAGCGAGGTAAACGATGTAAGATGGCGGTAGCTAAAGATGGCAGCACTGTTCTCTCTGTTGATTAAAGATGGCTGCTTGTCAAAAAGATTTTTTCAAATTATCCGCCACCACATAGAGTGCAGCACTGAGGTTTGCGATGCAAGATGGCGGGTGACAGCTTGTCAAAGGTAAGTAGCTAAAGAGGGCAGCACTAAGGTTAGCAATGCAAGATGGTAGATGACAGCTGTGACGTAAAATATTACTCGCAAGATAGCACCACGATGCTCTTTTCATTAAAGATGGCAGCTAGAATTTTTCAAATTAACCGCCTCAAAGGTAAGTAGCTAAAGAGGGCAGCACTGTTCTCTCTGGATTAAAGATGGCAGCTTGTCGAAAAGAATTTTTCAAATTAACCGCCTCAAAGGTAAGTAGCTAAAGAGGGCAGCACTGTTCTCTCTGGATTAAAGATGGCTGCTTGTCGAAAAGAATTTTTTCAAATTATCCGCCACCACAAAGAGGGCAGCACGGTGCTCTCTTGATTAAAGATGGTGGATGACAGCTGAAGAGCGAGTAGAATTTGTTTCCAAATAAGAGCACGTGGAATTTACCGCCACCACATAGAGTGCAGCACTGTTCTCTCTAGATTAAAGATGGTGGATGACAGAAAAGCGCATAGGTTTGTAAAGCACGTAGAATTTACCGCCACCACATAGAGTGCAGCACTGTTCTCTCTGGATTAAAGATGGCGGATGACAGCTGTCAGAAAAGCACATGGGTTTGTAAAGCACGTGGAATTTGCCGCCACCACATAGAGTGCAGCACTGTTCTCTCTGGATTAAAGATGGCGGATGACAGCTGACGAAATTGCCCCGCATGAGGGCAGCACGGTGCTCTATTGATTAAAGATGGCCGATGACAGCTGTCAAAAAAGCACGTGGCTTTGTTTCCCAACAAGAGCACATAGAATTTTTCAAATTGCCGCCACCACATTTCAAAGGTATCTAGCTAAAGAGTACAGCACTGTGCTCTGTTGATTAAAGATGGTGGATGGTAGCTGTCAAAAAAGCACGTGAGTTTGTTTCCAAACAAGAGCACGTGGAATTTGCCGCCACCACATAGAGGGCAGCACGGTGCTCAAAGATGGCTGCTGTCACGTGGAATTGTCTGCTACCACAGGTATCTAGCTAAAGAGGGCAGCACTGAGGTTTGCGATGTAATATGGCTGCTGTCAAAAAGCATTTTTCAAATTATCCGCCACCACATTTCAAAGGTAAGTAGCTAAAGAGGGCAGCACTGTGCTCAAAGATGGCGGATGACAGCTGCACGTGGCTTTGTTTACCTCGCGCTAGTTAGGTTAAGTTGGTAGCACTAAGGTTTAGACCCGTCAAGATGGCAGCACTGCCGATGACAGGTGACGAAAGAGGGCAGCACGGTGCTCAAAGATGGCGGATGGCAGCTGTCAAAAAGCATGTGGCTGTCAAAAAGCACGTGGCTTTGTTTACCTCTCGCTAGTTAGGTTAAGTTGGTACCACCGAGGTTTATTCCCGTCAAGATGGCAGTACTGAGGTTAGCGATGCGTTGTTGTCTGTCAAAAAGCACGTGGCTTTGTTTACAAATCTGTCAAAAAGCACGTGGCTGTCAAAAAACACGTGGCTTTGTTTACCTCATGCTAGTTAGGTTAAGTTGGTACCACTAAGGTTTAGGCCCGTCAAGATGGTAGTACTGAGGTTTGCGATGCGTTGTTGTCTGTCAAAAAGCACGTGGCTTTGTTTACAAATCTGTCAAAAAGCACGTGGTTGTCAAAAAACACGTGGCTTTGTTTATCTCGAGCTAGTTAGGTTAAGTTGGCACTACTGAGGTTTAGGCCCGTCAAGATGGCAGTACTGAGGTTAGCGGTGCGTTGTTGTCTGTCAAAAAGCACGTGGCTTTGTTTATCTCGCGCTAGTTAGGTTAAGTTGGCAGCACTGGAAGAGGCCTCTGGCTGAGGTGGAGGAGGCCACTGGGAGGCCACTGGCTGAGGAGGAGGAGGAGGTGGCCACTGGGAGGCCACTGGCTGAGGAGGAGGAGGAGGTGGCCACTGGGAGGCCACTGGCTGAGGAGGAGGAGGAGGCCACTGGCTGAGGAGGAGGCCTCTTCCGAGAGCCGTAGGAGGAGGAGGCGGCCGAATCCCTGTATTATACTACTAACTCAAACAGTAAAAGAGTAAAGTTAGTGTTCTGAAATGAATAACATATTTCATGACAGCAACGTTGTAGGGGGCCGTGATTAGCTCAGGTCAATGGCTTAACTGCTGGCTTCCCACCCGGAAGGTTGAAGTTCGAATCCTGGTCGATCCTGGGGTGAGGTATTCGTTTCCAATATCACGTGGCCTTAAACCCCCAGTGATCTTGGGTGTGTCCAGCAAGTTTCTAAAATGGTTTCAATGTTGAAAATATTTCTTAGCAAATAAAGCAGAGGTCCCTATACCACAAAAAAACGTAAAATTAAGCAATTTCCTCAATTGTTGGAGGGCTTAAAAAAAATCGAAAATCACTTCCGGCCTAAGTGCAGTTCCGGAAAGCTCTTGTTTCTTTACTCGTTTTCTGTAACTTATTTACATAATTCTTTCTGTAATGTGGTCCTTGGTTCAATTTTCTTAACCGTTTTTTGATTTTTTGAAAAATGTCCACACAGAATGTAGTTGTAAGGGCTTAAGTGAAACCATGCAATGACTCATATTAGTGCTAGTAGTGGCAGAGAGAAAGGCAAATTGTTAATCTGATCGACCGGATAACGAAGATCAAGAAATGGATTGCCATTTTTAGGAGTAAATAAAGAATATATTCTCATACTTCATCATATTTTATTTACCTAAAATTCGTAGCTCATATCCCTAGGATGTTTTGCTTGCCTGTCAGTACAGTTCTGCTGAAATAGAATCAGGTGGAAGTCAAAGGGAGCAGTATCCAGTTGATATACTGAATGTGGTAAGTTCTTCAGTTTCAGTGGATGAGAACGTTAGTTCTCTCATTTCGTGGAGCAGAACGCTACAGCTTTCAAATCGGTCGGTGTCTGATTGCACGGGAGTAGCTCATAGTAAGGAATGGTTTGATTTAGAGCCCTCGTTTTGGTAGTTTCTTAGCTTGACGATTGGATAATCAGCGTTATCTCACACAACCCAATATTTATCTACTGTCAACTTAATTTTAAAAAGTTTCTTCGCCTCTTGGAAGCATATCCCATTTAAACTCTGGTCCGTGCAGTTCTATTAAAAGTTCATAATCGAAACTTGGAGCAATTTCCTGATTTGCTAATAGATTCCGCTTGAAACAGGAGGTTCTGTGGCTATGACCACGATAACAACAGTCATAAAAAGCCACAACGTTACTTTCTTTTCCCACATGAAGCAACTGCTGTATCTCATTTGTATCGATATCTGTACGTCGGCACATTCTCATTTTGGGCACTTTACTCTTTCAGCGTCCTTTCTGCATGCCTCAGTCAAAGAATTAGGCTAGGGCTACACAAGCTTGATTTCACGTTACGTTACTGCGTGAAACCTCGCGTCAAAAATGCACATCACTACTTTGGACGAGACCGGCCACACACAGCGTGATATCCCGCCGCGGGAGACGAGGCAGCGGGCGTCTTCAAGGTGGTCCGCTCGAGAATGGGCCGAGGTCCATTTTTTTTTTTTTTTGGGTGTTTTCCCGTTCAATGCCTGGCCACACTTGCGGAAAGAAGACGCTGCGGTATTGTGCTCCTGTTTGAATAGTGCGCGTTGGTTTTGTACTTTCAATTTGCAAAATGAAATTAGACAGGGAATTAATAATTTTGGAAGTACAACTCCGTGCCTTTACGATACAAAGGACCAAGAATTCAAAAACAAAGACATGAAGAGAGATGCGTGATTGTAATAATAATGCTACTTGCTTAACGTCCCACTAACTACGTTTACGGTTTTCGGAGACGCCGAGGTGCCGGAATTTTGTCCCGCAGGAGTTCTTTTACGTGCCAGTAAATCTACCGACACGAGGCTGACATATTGGAGCACCTTCAAATAACACCGGACTGAGCCAGGATCGAACCTGCCAAGTTGGGGTCAGAAGGCCAGCGCCTCAACCGTCTGAGCCACTCAGCCCGGCAGTGTGTGATTATCAGTAACGGGCGCTGTGCTGGGGGAGACGTTGTGTTTCTTTGGCTGATATCATTTTTCAACAAAAAGAAAATCATTTCAGATGAGTTCACGGACATTCTGTAGTACTCAAAAATGTATCTTGGTTGTCTTTTAGTTTATTGTTTAGGAGTGCACATTGTTCACTTAATGACAACAACCAACGCAGCACATAATGCAACAATGGAGTTATTTAACGGAATTCCTTCTATATGCTCAGCATTGGCGATGCTTTGCTACTTTACAATACACAACACACCAATAAAATCACTCCGTTCAAACACGCAAAAGTGACCACACACTCTGTCGCCCAGCTGCGTGAAAAACAAGCAGTAACGCAGCTTGAAATCACGCAAGTCTGGGCGTAGCATTTAAGCGTCTTCATAACCCCCTATTTGCAACTAGCGTTGTGACACTATCTGCCTCTGCCCCTCCTACATTGGAATCATTCAGTCCGAACCCAATCATCATTGGGTCTATTTCTGCTACTCTTTTCCTCCATATCCTATTGTGAACATAACAAGTCATGAGTTCCAGTTACAATGCTCATGACTGAGGTTCGGATGTTTTTTTTTTTTTTGCTAGGGGCTTTACGTCGCACCGACACAGATAGGTCTTATGGCGACGATGGGATAGGAAAGGCCTAGGAGTTGGAAGGAAACGGCCGTGGCCTTAATTAAGGTACAGCCCCAGCATTTGCCTGGTGTGAAAATGGGAAACCACGGAAAACCATTTTCAGGGCTGCCGATAGTGGGATTCGAACCTACTATCTCCCGGATGCAAGCTCACAGCCGCGCGCCTCTACGCGGTTTGGATGTTAAGGAAGTTAAGGAAAAGTCAATTTCTTTCCCTGAGATCATTTCACCCGAAATCTGAAATATAACTGTGAATGATGGATCTCTGAGCCCGTTTAAATCAATTTTATGTTGCATATAAATGCATATTTCGGCCATTTTATTGCTTTAGTTATATTTTAGTGATATAAGGTCATATTTGGTTATATGTTGAGCATTTTTGTTCAAATTGAGGCGTCGTCATTATTATTATTATTATTATTATTATTATTATTATTATTATTATTATTATTATTATTATTATTATTATTGAATATCCAAAGTAGTTTGGTACCATATTTTACATAAATACATATTCAATTTTACAATGAAAATGGCCGCCTCTGTGGTGTAGTGGTTAGTGTGATTAGCTGCCACCCCCGGAGGTCCGGGTTCGATTCCCGGCTCTGCCACGAAAATTTGAAAAGTGGTACGAGGGCTGGAACGGGGTCCACTCAGCCTCGGGAGGTCAACTGAGTAGAGGTGGGTTCGATTCCCACCTCAGCCATCCTCGAAGTGGTTTTCCGTGGTTTCCCACTTCTCCTCCAGGCGAATGCCGGGATGGTACCTAACCTAAGGCCACGGCCGCTTCCTTCCCTCTTCCTTGCCTATCCCTCCCCATCTTACCATCCTTCCACAAGGCCCCTGTTCAATATAGCAGGTGAGGCCGCCTGGGCGAGGTACTGGTCATACTCCCCAGTTGTATCCCCCGACCAAGAGTCTGAAGCTCCAGGACACTGCCCTTGAGGCGGTAGAGGTGGGATCCCTCGCTAAGTCCGAGGGAAAAACCGAACCTGGAGGGTAAACAGATGATGATGATGATGATGATGACAATGAAAATGAATTCATGTATCTAATCAGCGGAAAATGAAGTGGATGAAGTTAAGTAAAATATTTGTAACAGCAAGGCTTCTTAAACAAATGGCACAGGGGTTTTGATAATGCAGTGTTGCAATAATTTAAATTAGAGTTCAAGTCATGCCTTCTTTCAAATGCAGCACATTCAAACAGTAAGTGGTCCATTGTTTGTGAGGATCCACAGACACACATGTTATCTGCGTCGAGTTTCAAACACAAAATTTCAAAATACTGTAATAGATGCAATTTTCTTTCTTTTCCTTAAACGGATAGGTAGCAGGCTTAGAAGGCATGATTCTGAAAAAGATATGCTGCACAAACGTACACCGACAGATACTGAAAAGCATGTTAATACTTCGTCTTCTTGGTTGTTCATTTTGGAAAATAGAGGGAGAGCTGCACTTCAGGGCTATAATGAACTAAAACCTAGAACCTATTTTCCATTTAGTGACCGGGTCAGGGATGGAATGAATGAAGCCCCATCTTGCGGCGAGGATAGGAATTGTGCCGGCTGCCGAGGCCTGTCGCACTCCTCTGGGGCAATGATTAATGACTGACAGATGAAATGAAATGAATGATAATGGAGAGTGTTGCTGGAATGAAGGATGATAGGGAAAACCGGAGTACCCGGAGAATAACCTGTCCCGCCTCCGCTTTGTCCAGCTCAAATCTCACATGGAGAGATCGGGATTTGAACCACGAAACCCAGCTGTGAGAGGCAGGCGCGCTGCCGCTTGAGCCACGGAAGCTCTTTAATTTCCAGGATCTCTATTAAAGTGTGTTAAGAAGTACAGAGTTACATTAAGAAATAAATGTAGCTTCTGTCATACCAAAAATATCAGCGTATGAATTAATGTTCTATTATTTGGGGAGTTTTTGTAAATTTCAGATTTAGCCTTTGAAATAAAGAAGACATTTCTGGGTCCATTTAGTTTCCATGTTGTATAGAAAGAGATTGGCAGCAACATATTTGAATTATCAATTTTATAATGTATTTTAGATGATGCTAGCATTACATCGGTCTGTTTTCAGACGAACTTTGCTTTACGGCAGTGAAAGCTGGGTGCCCTTAGGAGTTATTTTTTAGTGGTTAAACGTCGTACTAACACATCGAATGTTTCCGGCGACGCAATGACGGAAAAGGGTTAGCAATGGGACGGTAGCGGCCGTGGTGTTAATTAAGGTACACCACCAGCGTTGGCCTGGTGTGAAAATGGGAAAATTACACAGCCACACCTTACACACGGTATTTACAATTCATTTCCAAACAGCAACTAAATTCTAAAGTCTGAAACAGTAATGATTACCTTGCACCGTATTAATGAGGGATGTTCCGCGAGTGGGGTGGGTGTTTGTGCTGTCCCAAACATCCCTGCAACTCATACACCATACATAACACTATCCTCCACCACAATAACACGCAGTCACCTATACATGGCAAATGCCGCCCACCCTCATCGGAGGGTCTGCCTTACAAGGGCTGCACCCGGCTAGAAATAGCCGCACGAAATTAAATTAATTTCGGCATATTGAAGAACCTGACAGTTATAAATTAACTGAGTCGAAGCTGAAAAAGGATGGCTTTAGATTTTACAAAAAAAAGTCTTGACATAGTTATGGTAATGTAAAACAAGAACTAAAAGTTGTCCACCAATTCAATAGCCTACTATTTACTGTCCACTCAAAAATTTGCATATATCTGAATCTAGTTTCGGTCTTGCTAGAGACCATCATCAGTCAAAATCATTAAAGTTAAGACAAGAAATGAATTATAATAGATAAAGTGTAAAGTTTATGAAACAAGCCTGTGTTTTTGATATTTGGTGCAAGACACTCCTCACCGTCACACGTCTTGTGTAAGTTTTCAAAGTTTTCTTCCAATTTTAATGATTATGATGACGATACTTGTTGTTTAAAGGGGCCTAGCATCTAGGTCATCGGCCCCTAATGGTACGAAATGTAATGACAATTTAAAAGTTCAAAATCATCCACTGACCAGAATAAAACATCCGTTGAAGAATGAATGGATGGATATGAATTTAAAACAATCTGTGGATCCGACCCAGAAACTCTCATACACAACTGACCTAGGGATTGCTTCTTAAGCACAATCCTGAATCGAAGATGCTTATTGTCTAAAGGGATCCAAAATCCAGGTCAACGGCCCCTCATAATGGTACTTATCGCTAGTAAAGTAGAACCATGGTATTTGTCATGTTGCGGTGCTAATCAAAAGTAGCGCAGACTCACGGTGTTCCACACAATATGCTACCACTCACAAGTATTGTACGTCGCACAGGTACGCAGACCTACGGTATTTCTCACATAATGGCACCACTCATAGGCAACGCAAACCGATGAGTTTCCTCACCTCGGTATACTAATCACGGGCGCCGGTATTCCCGTGGTGTTCCTCATACAGTGGGTAATAATAACAGGCAACGCAGACCTACGGCGTCGCTCATATAGTGGTACTGATCACAGGCGACGCCCAGACCCATGGTGTTTCTCACCTCGGTATACTAATCACGGGTACTGGAAACCCACAGTGAACCACTCTCTGCTGCTACTAATCACAAACCTATTGTGTACCTAACATAGTGGTACTACTCGCAAGTAAAGGCGACCCATGGTGTTTCGCGCATGTTGTTACTAATCACAAGTAGTTTCATGGTTCTAATACAATCATCCATTGGTCGCCCATTTTAGTCCCCTCTTACGACAGGCAGGGGATACGGTGGGTGTATTCATCGTCTGCATGCCCCACCCACGGGGAGTTCTTTCAATTTGAAAAATGCACTTCACAAAAGATCAGGTTAAACACGTAAACACTTGAAGAATCTTCCTGAATTCAGTTCAGCTTAAAGAAGTGTGAATAGAATAATGTTGATGGGAAAGTGTTAAGATGTTCATGCCTTAACTTTTATGATTTTGACTGATAATGGTCTCTAGCAAGACCGAAACTAGTTTCAAATATATGTAATTTTTTTAGGTTACAGTGAAATGAAATGTCGTATGGCTTTTTTTAGTGCCGGGATATCCCAGGACGGGTTCGGCTCGCCAGGTGCAGGTCTTTCTATTTGACTCCCGTAGGCGACCTGCGCGTCGTGATGAGGATGAAATGGTGATGAAGACAACACATACACCCAGCCCCCGTGCCATTGGAATTAACCAAAGCAGGTTAGAATCCCCGACCCGGCCGGGAATCGAACCCGGGACCCTCTGGACCAAAGGGCAGTGCTCTGACCATTCAGCCAACGACTCCGTCTGCCGAAATTAGCTTTCAGTAAATACATTTATAAACTGTTGCTTGTTGTTTAAAGAGATCTAACATCTAGGTCATCGGCCCAATTTATAAACTACGAGAAGGAGAAAACATACTGTAAGATAATATTAAGGTAACAGTATTCCAGCTGCAGAGAGAAACAACTTTATTAAATAATTTAA
Organism: Anabrus simplex; assembly: GCF_040414725.1. NCBI lineage: Eukaryota > Metazoa > Arthropoda > Insecta > Orthoptera > Tettigoniidae > Anabrus > Anabrus simplex. The sequence continues at coordinate 289,381,613 of NC_090271.1, forward strand.
ATTGTTGATTATATTGTTTAATTTTGATTAAGTTGTTTCTTTTTCAGGTATAATACTGTTACCGGAAGTTTTCTCTTTCAGATAATTTATGAATTTATTTACTCAAAGTTAGTTTCGGCTGACTGAAGATTCTAACAGTTGTAAATTTTGTCAAGACAGCTAGGCAAGGTTTGGATAGATCCTTTCATTTGTTGCAAACAGCTGTATCTTATCAAGTCCGCTACTAATATGGAGACCTTCGGTAGTGAATTTGTGAATGTGTGCTCCTTCGCCAACAGGTAATCTACTTTAATTTTTTTTCGGAACGTATTGTTTACTCTTGTCTACTTTTACGATGACTTTTTCTTCAATTTGCTTTACTTCGTACCGACACAGATAGGTCTTATGGCGACAATGGGATAAGAAAGGGCTACGGGTGGGAAGGAAGTGGTCGTGGCCTTAATTAAGGTACAGCCCCAGTATTTGCCTGGAGTGAAAATGGAGAAACCACGGAAAACCAACTTCAGGGATGCCGACAGTGCGGTTCGAACCCACTATCTCCAGGATGCAAGCTCACAGCTGCGCGCCCCTAACCGCACGGCCAACTCGCCCGGTGCGATGATTTTCTTTTGAAAACGTAATTAGTGCTGCGAACGAAGAAGTAATTTATGTGTAGTGAAAGTTTGTGTGAAGCTATAGTATTACAAATTAATTTGTTGAGGAGCACGCCATGTTAGCACGAGGTTAACTTGGTCTCTTTCTCTCAGTGGAAGCTAGCGGGTAATCGCCGTCGTTACAGTAATTGTTACTTTCTCTACGTAGGTGAATCTTTTAATAGGAACTATGTAACATTGCTTTTTATTTGCCATTAATCCAGTTTAAGAAAACATGAACCGAATTGTGTTCTTCAGTTATTTGTCCAACCCTCGTGGCGTTTCTCCGCGAGGTCGGGTATGAGGTGAAATGAATCTGTCATGCCGGGTTTTTATGACCGGAAGACCTTCCTGACTTCAACCTCATCAGAGCGGTTAATGAGATGAAATGAAAGACGTGACGTGGTCCGTATGCAAGTCAATAAGTATTTGCAATTTTGCTCCAATTGTCTTTAGATTGGTTCTATGGCGTTGCGTGCTCACCAGCCGCTAGATAGTACTGTTGTCTACGTCCGTGGTAAGTTTCAACGTTATCAGATCAGTACAGTTTGCTCTGTTGCGACGTAAAGATGGCCGCGCCACTCTCTGCTTGCACCAAGGAAGAACAGCCTTCCGTAATCCGTTTTCTATTTATGGTATGAGAACCGTGGCTAATGTGCGTATGGTTTGCCACGTCATCAACAGTCACTCTTCTGTCATTCAGGATCATATCACGCACTTGTTCAATATTGGCATCAGTTACGGCTGCAGATGGACGCCCGGATCTTTCCTCATCCTTCACGCTCGTGCGACCATTTTTGAACCGTTCAGTCCACTGGTAAACACATTGCTGTGGCAAAACATTGTCCCCAGTTTTGTGCTGAAAGTCTTCTACGAATTTTCGCTCCTGTTACACCTTCAGACCACAAAAAAACGGATTACGGATTGTGCTCATTTTAAAACACATTTATTAATCTAATTACATACTTACAGATAGGTTTTTGGCGGCGAAGGGATAAGAAAGGGCTAGGAGTGAAAAGGAAGCGGCTCCGGCGAGCTCGCAATGCACTGAACAGGCTTACCAAAGTCGGTGCATTATCCAAAGATACTGAATAACTGGAAATATGATAGATACGTTAAGGCTACAAAATATTGGTTCGGACGAGACATTTGGTCTGGATTGGTCAGGTCCTGCTGGTGACAAGACTGTAGGAACAAAGAAAATGGTGGCATTATTTAGTTTCAGGCTGTCTCCGTTTTATTCCTTCTATGTAAGTAAGAATACTTTTTGGAGTGCGTGGGTTGGGTCCTGGCATGTATCAACGGAGGAGATCTCTCTGCTACTTCAGGTATCGAAAAACCAATCTTTCTGTTAAATTTAAGAGTAAAATGAATAGAATAGATATAACAGATACACTGAGTGGCCAAGAGTCAGGGGAAGGGATGTCCTATTAGAAAATGTGCCGTGTATGCCCCCTGGACTTTGCGGCTAGCTGCGACGTAACTGAGCAATCTGTCACAGACACAGTATTATGAAGATGGCAACACGTCGCGAGTTAACCGAATTTGAACGTGGGATGATCTACGGCGCATGGATCATAGCATTACGGAGATTACACGTGAATTCGTGTTTCCGAGGTCAACAGTGTCGAGGGTGGATCTTCAATATCGCAGAGAGAATGCTACCACCCGCGTAAAACGCCGCACGGGAAAACCGCAGGTGTTTAACGGACATCGCATCACCGCCACAGAACCGTACTGGGCACTCGACGGGCTACTGTAAGTCAGATAACCGTCCAGTTGAATGTTGGCAGAAAGGAACCCATTTCTACTAGGACTGTAAGGAGGCAAGTGCACCGCATAGGCTTCACCAGCCGATGACCAACTCGTGTCCCTCTGCTAACACCTCGACACAGAGCTGAACGACGTGTATGGGCCCGCGAACATCGGCAATGGACCATGGAACAGTGGCGGCATGTGGTATGGTCCGATTAATCCCCGTTCCAGTCGTACTTAGCTGATGCGCGCGTGAGAGTGTGGCGTATGCCCCATGCAGCTATGGATCCTGCGTGTCAACAAGGTTGTGTCCAGGAGAGAGGTGGCTCACTTCTAGTGTAGGTGGCGTTCTCATGGTAGCAGTTAGGCCCCATTGTCCGGCTGCAGGGAGCACTGACAGGTGCACGGTATACGGACATTCTTTCGGACCATCTGCATCCCTTACTGGCCTAGAATACCCTGATGGAGACGCCATGTTTCAACAGGACAATGCGTCATGTCACTGCCCTGTGGTGGCACGCAGGTGGTTGGAGGAGCACTCCAGCGAAGTTACGACCATAGACTGACCCTTCATATCCCCCGATTTTAACACGGATGCTGTCGATGCTAGTGTACGCACCATGAACCCCGCACCAACTACACAAGATTAATAACTGTGGGTATCAGTGCAAGATGCGTGGGTCTAGATCCCTCCAGAACGATTCCAACATCTTGTAGAGTCGATGCCTCGTCGTATTGCTTCCGTTTTGAGGGCTCGCGGAGGAGAAACTTGTTATTAACATCACATTCAGTGTCTTCCCATGATTTTTTGCCACTCATTGTATATTCTAAGGAGGTCGGGACAAGTAGAAGAGGAAATTCTCATATATGCTCATCTTTCAGTAGGTGAGAGACTTAGATATTAGAGGTCATGTAATATTTTATTCATAAACGAACATTTTCTAATGTAATTTAAAGATTTCATACAGGTTCTAAAAGTTTACCCGTGCACCTCCTTTCGTATACACCGATTGAAAAAAAAACCTGGTGTAGTCAAATACACAGATATTTAATGACTACGTTTGGAGGGTGTTATCGCAATGAACGACGAGCAGCTGCGCTTTACGCACAACAATATCCATACAGACGAAAGTACTGGAGCTCTGACACGCACATTGGCCGTAGAATTATTAAACATAATCTGCACTGAGATTCGCTGAAACGGCACATAACTCATTTCAAGCCCGTCGCGATGCTTTCTACGAGATGATCACCGAACAAGTGAGTAACGCATACGTGAGCATAAATTACGATCTTGCTCAATGTCGTGCATTCATTATCTCGTGTTGTTTGGTTTGCCAGGTCAGGCCTGCGAGATCGCCTGATCTAACCCCGCGCCATGGACTTTTCTTATGGGGCTGTTCGCACGATCAGGCTCATGCAACATTGCTTACAAACAGGGCTGACCTTGTGCGACCATATTAACTACAGTTGGTGATGATGATGATGCTTGCTGTTTAAAGGGGCCAACATCTAAGGTCATCGGCCCCAAACTACAGTTGGAGAAAGCATAACGAGAGGTGTGTGTGTTTGAGCGAGGGAGGTGGGCGGGCATATTTGAATATGTGTTGTGATGGAACGTGCAACAATATTCATACATGTTGTGACTTTCATTTCACTTTCCTTTCAATATGTATGCAGCTGCTAGGTATGGCAACACAAGTTTGCGCCTGCTATGTGCTACAACTCAACATACTGCGGAGTAGGTGCCAGCGAGGAGGGCCTGTCACGTACTGCAACCTAACTTACTGCGGAATATGCGCCTACCAGGTTCTGCAACACAACATACTGCGAAGTATGTGCCTGAAGCGCCCTGTACAGTCAGGATATAATTTCCCCAATACCACCGACTTGATTGGTACGGGGTGGTGTTGTTTAAGTAAATTACTTTTGTACGATATATTCCTCAAAATTTTTCGTGTAAGCACTGTATCTTTACTTCGAGTACATGAAATAAAAGACACATCCTAGTGATTCAGATACCACATAAAATTGTAATCCCTTAGTTATTGAAAATGAAAACCTACAACCTACAACAGTGACCGGGTCAAGGATGTAATGAATGAATCATATATTGGCTATTATTACGATGGGGTCGCCACTCCCAAAGTGATATATTAATGAATGATAGATGCTACGAAATGAGAATGGAGAGTGTTGCTGGAATGAAAGTTGACAGGGAAAACCGGAGTACCCGGAGAAAAACCTGTCCCGCCTCGCTTTGTCCCTTAGTTATTATCACGATATAATCAGTCACGTAAAACCGTAATATCCCATTATTTTTTCCTCTTGTTCGAGTCTTCTCGTTTAAGATATCTATTTTCGTCTTCTCCATGCTGCAGGTTCTAGAGAACCGCTATTCCGCTCCGCTCAAGACGCTGTGCTCCTAATTTGATTTTATCTTCGGGGCCTAAACTCGATTTGAGCTCAGGACGTGCTAACGCTGTCTTTCTAATCAGTTTATTTTTGTCTCCTGCTCATATTCCTCCCTATCTGGGGACGAATCTTGCCTGTGGTATTAAGGAAAACCAACGAGATTGTTAGTTCCTCATAAAAAAATGAAATGGCTTATGGCTGTTAGTGCCAAGAGTGTCCGAGGACAAGTTAGGCTCGCCAGATGCAGGTTTTTGAACTGACGCCCGTAGGCGACCTGAGCGTCGTGATGAGGATGAAATGATGATGAAGGCGACATATACACCTAGCCACCGTGTCAGCGAAATTAATCAATTATGTTTAAAATTCCCGACCCGCCGGGAATCAAACCCGGGGCTCCTTTGACCAAAGGCCAGCACGTTAACCATTTAGCCATGGAGCCGAACAGTTCCTCATAAAATTAATCGAATGAAGAAAGGGATAACACATTGGATAAAGACTACCTGGCTGAACAGGAGATCTTTGTCGGATATATTTGGTGATTCCGAAATGCCAGTAAGAATCAAAGGTAAGATTTACAAAACGTCGTTAGCGAAATACTGGACCACGTAAGACGTATGAGCAACGACTGCACGTAAAGGAAATGTTTAAATGGGTAGGAGGTGTCATCGGAATCGAGAAGATCCGGAATGAATACATAAGAGGTTCCTTTAAAGTTGACTCGATTACAGGGAAACAAAAGGAGTGCCGTATGCGATGGTATAGTCAGGTAAGGGGAAGGGATGATTTATACATCGTCAAAGAAGTACTTAGCATACCAGGGAAGAGGCTGGTGGACTATGCCGTGGTGGAAGAGCATAGAAAAATAAGTCAGTATTGCCAACTTAACACAAGCAACAACACAAGTTCAAGTTACGTAACGCCGCAGTAGGTAGGAGGAGATCCGGCCACAGATGAATTGTGAAAAGGGAAAGGAAGAAGATGAAGAAGAACTATTTTTTTCCGAAGAAGGGAAAGGTTACGAAAGGCAGGAAAATGAAAGAATGGACTTTGGAACCTATTGCTGTCAGAGTAGGAGTTATCAAAGACAATTGCATAAAAGAGATGACAAGATAACTCAACTGATTACCTCACCAGATGTGTGCTGCTCTTGGGGTTAATGGGGTAAAATGTAAATGAGTTTATATTTCAGGATCCAATATTTGTACTTGTAAAGTTTTCTTTTTTAGACTGTATTGTGATAGTATGAACTACGGCTTTCTGTAACTTACAAGCTTCTCTTGACCTCACTTTTGTAGAGCTCGAATTTTTATTTTTTTAATATTTAAGCATTGTTGTGAACATGTTTTCCCCAATTAAAATGCTCCCTACTGTTTGACTATTAATAACAATTCATTCAACAAATATGTAGCATCGGGGTACAATACTAAATTATTTGGCAAATAACAACTGTCGTTTAGCGTGCTCTACGTTTATGTAGCCTTTGGATAAATCGCAGAGCATATAATAAACCTTACACTTGCCGTTTACACAAATCTCACTGTAGACCCGTTATGAGAGCTAGAAGATACAGTAATTTAATAATAATAATAATAATAATAATAATAATAATAATAATAATAATAATAATACAAAAGATGACATGCAGCGAAGAGGGCTATGGTTCAGAGATTTTAACGTCAAAGCGAGACACATTAAAATACAGTTAATGAACTCAATTTATTATGATGTTCTTCGGCTCCATCACTACATGGTTAACATGCCATGGTCTAAGGCGTCTCGGTTTCGATTCCTGGTCGGATCTGGGATTTTAACCTTAATTCCTCTAGTTCGGAGACTGGCTGTTTGTGTCGTCTTCATTCATTAGAATTCATCTTACATAGGGCCCAATTCTCACCGACACGCAGGTTATCTACTGGCCGTCAACACGAAAAAAAGACCTGCACCATGCCTCTACGGAGTCCATACGCCGTTATTATTATTATTATTATTATTATTATTATTATTATTATTATTATTATTATTTACGGTCATTTGAAACCACATTAAGCAACAATCACACATTACTGGATGCCTTTTTTGCATTCAGCCGGCCCCGTGGTGTAGGGGTAGCGTGCCTGCCTCTTACCCGGAGGCCCCGGGTTCGATTCCCGGCCAGGTCAGGGATTTTTACCTGAACCTGAGGGCTGGTTCGAGGTCCACTCAGCCTACGTGATTAGAATTGAGGAGCTATCTGACGGTGAGATAGCGGCCCCGGTCTCGAAAACCAAGAATAACGGCCGAGAGGATTCGTCGTGCTGACCACACGACACCTCGTAATCTGCAGGTCTTCGGGCTGAGCAGCGGTCGCTTGGTAGGCCAAGGCCCTTCAAGGGCTGTAGTGCCATGGGGTTTGGTTTGGTTTGGTTTGGTTCTGCACGCACCAAGCAAACATACAATAACTTCCCAGTTCTTAACTTTATTCTTGTATCCTAAGTCACGAAAGCAAGGCTCGTAGTGCCCTTTCTTTTCTGTATCAACCTCTTTGGACTGCTTTTCATCTGGCTCAAATCCGACTGCTGGATCTATAATGACACCTTTGTTGGATTTTCTATCCAAGATTACAATGTCCCCTCGTTTAATGGAACCTTCACCTTACATCTTCATAAACTTCCAACTGGTTTCTCAGCTATCGCTCTTCTTAGTCCATGGTGCCTGTTGTTTCTTAAGCTCCCTTTTGCGGCAGAAACGAAAAACATGAGGAGGTGTTGCTATCTCGTTGCACACACGGCAACGGGCATCTAGGCTTCTTGCTTGTTGCTTGCTTGTTGTTTGAAGGGGCCTATCATCGAAGGTCATCGGCCCATCTAGGCTTCTGTCGGGAACATAACTAACTGTGATAACATTGCAGTTCATTTCTATGGCGTTCGTCCATTGAGAAGAAAATAGGCGAGTCTTAGTCGATATCCAAATATTAGATTTCTTCCATTTCCACTCCGAGAGAAGTGATACAGCTCTTCCAAAGTACTTCAAGATCTTCACTGTCATTTGAACATGCATAAGTTGGGTTTGGAGTTCAGACAAATTCTTGTTTTGCTTTCCTGTCACTAGTCTTAGGCAAGCCTCAAACTCCACCCCCCCCCCCTTGCACTCTACTGTGATATTTAATACTGTACTTTATGTGATATCAACTTTACATTTGCATTTCAATGCCAGGCTAAAAGTAAATGTGTACAATTAAAATAAGATTAATTCAATTTTGATCTATATAATTTTCCACCTTACTCGACTTATAGCATAAATCTCGGTTATAACGACACTCGTTTATTACGACACAACATATGAGATCCCATGGATATTCTTATAACAAAGTTCTGCTGTACGTTGGAAAACGCACATTTTCTTATTTTTAGTCATAAAATTGTATCCGCCTCTGTGGTGTAGTGGTTAACATGATTAGCTGCCACCCCCGGAGGCCCAGGTTCGATTCTCGGCTCTGCCACGAAATTTGAAAAGTGGTACGAGGGCTGGAACGAGGTCAGCTCATCCTCGGGAGGTCAACTGAGTAGAGGCGAGTTCGATTCCCACCTCAGCCATCCTCGAATTGGTTTTCCGTGGTTTCCCACTTCTCCACCAGGCAAATGCTGGGATGGTACCTGACTTCAGGCCACGGCCACTTCCATCCCTTTTCCTTCTCTATCCCTTCCAATATTTCCATCCCCCACAAGGCCCCTGTTCAGCATAGCAGGCGAGGCCACCTGGGCGAAGTACTGGTTCTCATCTCCATTTGTATCCCCCGACCCAAAGTCTCACGCTTCGGGACACTGCCCTTGAGGCCGTAGATTTCGGATCCCTCGCTGAGTCCGATTGAAAAACAAACCTTGGAGGATAAACCGAAGAAAGAAGAAAATTGTACTTACTCTCTTAAATCATTCAGCAAATAACCTCTCTCTCTCTGTATATCTATCTATCTGTATGTATGTGTGACGAAGTGTTGCCGTTATATTCAACAAATATTTCCGTAAAAATTCACTGTCAGTTTTATTCATAAAACTTTTAATGTCACATACGGCTGCCCTTGAGTCACATCAGCAAAGCTTTACGTACCAAATATCAATAAATGGAAATAAACACCAGCACAAACCTGAGTATAGGATCTGAATTAGTCATCTGTCAAACTTCCGAAACCTCCTCTTAGCTCGTAACTCATCATTAGGAATAGTATTTCAACTCCACTTCGTATTTTCCTGTTTACGAATGACTTCTTCTTTCTAATTTCCTTCTCTTAATAGCATATTGCTGTGGAGTGATTCATTTGATCATATTTCGTCAGCAGTAATGGGAGCTCACAGGTCTATAACTTGTGAAAGAAAAACAGTGCCAGTCCTCTCATTCATCATTAATTCTGTTTTTACAAAGTCAAATCAAATGACATAGCTAATTGCAGTGAGTGTAGAATCCTCCGTATGGATTCACTGTAATTTGTTTTGACTGTTGTTGTACTGTTATTTGTGTTATTGTATGTATGTTGGGTAATCAGCCCGAAGGCTAGTTTGATCCTCTGCAGCTCCGCCAACAGCTGTCACTGAAGAGGCGTACTAGGGAAACAAGGAGTGAGGTAGTTTCCCGTTGCTTTCCTCACCGAGCCACCAGTTGCTATTACATATCAGTCTGCCAAGCCCACTGAAATGTATGCACCAGCCAACCCTATGAGCGATATTTTCATACCATTCATAACAGGGACTGGCTGCATAAGGAATGGTATTACTAGCATCACTCATACCTCAGTCACTTTCATATTGTCAAAGCCAAGGATGAGACTGAGACAGGTCACTGAAAGTAACAAATTTGATATAGCCCATACCAGAAGACATAGTGCACTGTAAACACTACATCTCGCCAGCAAAGGCTTATTTCTTTGTAAAGTGATTGTATAATAATTGTTACGTTGAAATACGTAATATTATGTATTAAGCACTCATCATTAATAATAATAAAATCATTATAAAATATTTTGAGCTATTAACCCTAAGAGAAAAAGTAGAACTTTTGTAAATCAATAATTCATTGTAGGGAGGGGGGTTCGTGAAGTAATTTACGGATATAAAGGGGGCGAATGCCCCCACAAAGGTTGAGAAGATTAAAGACATGCTGACATAGGCCTACTGTCTTCTAACTGTCTGAACTTCGTTTCAGCGTCTAGTCCTCGAAGACTATATAATTGATTTTATCAGCCCTCATGCGTATCCATGGATGATAAGGATGGAACACAAGAAATGTTTCTTATTGCTGTGGCGAGTTCAACTTTCCAATTAATTGCGCCTCCACCCACATCGGTTCCATGTGGGTATTGATACAGATGCTCTTACGCACTACTTTGACAGGCTTTTTAGTCTTGTAAAATTTATGTTTTCATTTACACTTGAGAGAAGCGTGTTTAAAATATAATAGGGATAATGTTTTTGAATACGTTGTCTGACTTATTGGCTGAATGGTTTGGTTCAGAGGGTCCCGGGTTCGATTCCCAGCCAAATCAGCGGTTTCAGTCGCGTCTGATTAATTCTTCTGGCTCGGGGACTGAATGATTGGAGTTTTTCCCAACGCACTCCTCTTCATATTCAGACAACACACTACAGTACCAATTACCACAGAAACACGCAATAGTGATTAAATCCCTCCATATAGGGTTGGCGCTAGGAAGGGCATCCGGCTATAAAACAGAGCCAAATCCACATATGTGCGACGCAGTTCGCACCCACGACCCCACCGATGTGGGGTAAGCGGAAGAGGAAGATGAATAATCTATTTGAATACATTTTTGATTTTGAATAATTTTTTGAGCTAGATTGTGGTTTTGTATTTTTGATGTAGTGTTGGAGTACTTGCTTCGGGTGGAATTATTCAAAGTGGATAGATTCCTTGCGTCTCCGGTGGTCATTGTTTACACGTTGATTTGCAAATATTCACTCTAGCATGCAACAAGTTCTGGAAACCAGGTCACCACAGTGATTAAAATACAAATGTTCTTGACTTGTTTTTTGAGACAGTTTCTTTATCTATTTTATATCTGAAAATGCATGAGTGCCCCATAGATTTGTCATTTCTGACGTCACTTGCTAGATGCAAGGCACAACTCTATCAATGTCAGCCGTCGGTGCTTATTATCCAAATTAATTAATAATGTAAACGACGTTAAACTTCTGAATAATATTTATTACGAGAATTCAGCTCCACTTCTACATAAGATCTGTAAAATTCACGTCCATTGTTTCTATCCTCCCATGGGCGCCCGCAAGGGGGGGTAAGGGGGGGCACTTGACCCCCCCCTGGAATTCTAAAAATGTTGATGTTCAGTTGTTTAATATCATACCAGATTATTTCATAAACTGAACTTACTGACAGTCATCTAGCATCTGTTATAACTGGAAATTTCTGTAAACAATTTAATGTTGCTGACGTTATACTGGTTTTATATTCAAGAAAATTGTTAATGTGCCCTCCCCCCTGGAAAAGACCCCCTGTGGGTGGGGGCGGTAGAATAACACCCACGGTAACCCCTGCCTGTCGTAAGAGGCGACTAAAAGGGGCCCCAGGGGCTCTGAACTTTGGAGCGTGGGTTGGCGACCACGGGGCCCTCAGCTGAGTCCTGGCATTGCTTCCACTTACTTGTGCCAGGCTCCTCACTTTCATCTATCCTATCCGACCTCACTTGGTCAACTCTTGTTCTTTTCCGACCCCGACGCTATTAGGTTTGCGAGGGCTAGGGAGTCTTTCATTTTCACGCCCTTCGTGGCCCTTGTCTTGCTCTGGCCGATATCTTCATTTTTCGAAGTGTCGGATCCCTTCCATTTTTCCGTCTGATTAGTGTTATATAGAGGATGGTTGCCTAGTTGTACTTCCTCTTAAAACAAAAATCACCACCACCACCACCACCACCTGGAAAAGATCCTGTGGGCGCCCATGTAATCCTCCTATTTTCATCAATGTTTTAGTCGAAGGTTATCTATGAAAAGTGACTTAGGAAATCTCTGAATGTTGGAAGTTTAAATAAACTGATTGATAGAAATGTATGGATAATCAGTGATAAATTCGATCTTGCGAAGTGCCTGAGCTAGTGTTACTTTGATTCGAAAGCTATGTGCTTACACGTAATAGTGTACGTGAAGATAGAGATTTGCTGTAATTCTTTAAATTGTCTGGGCCTTTTAATTTTTTATAATAATAATAATCAAAATAATAATAATAATAATAATAATAATAATAATAATAATAATAATAATAATAATAATAATTTTACATCCCACTAACTACTTTCACGGTTTTCGGAGACGCCGAGGTGTCGGAATTTTTTCTGGTGGGTATCCTTTTATGTGCTGCGAAATCTACCAATACGGGGCCGGCGTATTTGAGCACCTTCAAATACCACCGGACTGAACCAAGATGGAACTTGCCCAGTTGGGCTCCTGGTGGTCGTGTCAGGCTTTGATGTCGCCTTGTTGTGCCTGAGAGATAAAAATATTGCTTCGAAGAGCTCCATAAAAAATGAGCCTCGGAAGAAGGAAACCATCTGAATTGAGTAGAATCAAACAGATCTTGATGCCATATTGGTATTGGGAGAATACCACATTAGTAATTTAATAGAAATACTGCTCTTGTAGACAAATATTAAGATATATCTTCTAAAACTCTATTTTTGTAGGTAAACAAACTGCATTTTCATCTTTATTTCACTAAAACTGCAATTTCTGATATGCAATGTGCCTATCGAACCTGTTTTTAAAAAAGCTAACTAAAAAATTTCGATATTTTTGTGCTTCAGAGGATTTTAAAGCCAGAAAGTCTGCATAGACCGCATTTCGTTGTATAGCAATATACCTACCAACTTGTATCAACATGTACATATTTAATTGAATAATATTTCTTCAAATATTTTTATTTCCATTTTTTTTTCCTGTCAGTAGACGCTAGAAACACTATTCTACACGACTCTGCTCTAGGTTGTTGTCAGTAATATTGCTTGGATGGCTGCTGTCCAGCAGGCTGACGGAAGTGCCTGTTGACCAAAGACGGAGAGCGGAAGTGGTTATCCGCTCTAGTTCCTTCCTTGAACGCCAGTTACGGAGTTGTGGTCACTTCTAAGCTCTCTTACGTCATGTTATTTGCATAATTTACTGCATTACGAACATCTTGATTGTGTAATAATAATGTTCAACATAAGTACTGTATGTGCTGACCAAGGGAATTGGCCGCGCGTGTTCACGCACTGCGGCTAAGGAGCTAAGTTCTGCATTAGGGAAACGAATGGATTCGAACCACCGTACCGAGAATGATTTTCTGTTGTTTCCCATTTTCACTTCCATGCAAATACCGAGACAGTTCCTAACCGTACGCCATAGCCGTTTCCTTCCACCTTTTTTTTTTTTTTTTTTTTTTTTTTTTTTTGCTAGGGGCTTTACGTCGCACCGACACAGATTGGTCTTATGGCGACGATGGGATAGGAAAGGCCTAGGAGTTGGAAGGAAGCGGCCGTGGCCTTAATTAAGGTACAGCCCCAGCATTTGCCTGGTGTGAAAATGGGAAACCACGGAAAACCATCTTCAGGGCTGCCGATAGTGGGATTCGAACCTACTATCTCCCGGATGCAAGCACACAGCCGCGCGCCTCTATGCGCACGGCCATCTCGCCCGGTCCTTCCACCTTCTTACACAATTTCATTCACCATCATTTCTTTCATCTTTATTATTTCGTCAGCTCAGGTTAGCGTCAGGAAGGGCATCCGGTCGTGAAAACGTCCCAGATAATTTCATCTCGCCTCATCTCCGAGAGGATTCGTCATGCTGACCACACGACATCCTCGTAATCTGCAGGCCTTCGGGCTGAGCAGCGCTCGCTTGGTAGGCCAAGGCCCTTTAGGGCTGTAGTGTCATGCCTTACAATATTTTTGTGGATACACCCCTTTTTCTTTTGATTTATCGGAACTCTTTATCTCCCGAGTGGGTGGAGTCTGTACCCTCTGCATGCCGTAAGAGGCTACTAAGAGGGAAACATCCAAATAACTTGTACTTACTCTCGTCTTCTACATAGGTGGATCAAAAGGTTAGTTGCACTAACGCGCCGCAGCAGCGCGCTGTATGTCGCAAACGTGGGCACAGCGGAGAAAGGGACAGACACTGTCCACACGTCTGTTAGGCAGGTCGCTGTGGTGTCTCGCCTAGTATTGTGTGAATAGCGGCCAAATGCAATGGCGCGTCAACTGGACGTTCACTCCAAATATGAGGTGCGTGCGACAATCCGATTCCTATGGGCCAAAAGGAGGAATTGCACGGGCATTGATAGTGAAATTAGTGCTGTGTATGGGGAGCAGGCCATTTCCCGGCAAGGTATCGTAAAGTTATGTCAGCAGTTCGAAGCCGGACGCACAGATATCACGGACAACCATCGCGAAGGCAGGCCCGCAACGTCCAGGACCCGTGCAAAGGTCAACAGTGTGAATGCGAGCATTAGGCAGAACCAGCGCATTAAACTGAGAGAAATCGCGACGCAGCTGAACATGTCGTATGACAGTGTGTTCGTCATTGTTCACGAGGACCTTGGATATCGTAAGCTGTGTCAAAGATTGGTCTCACGTCTTCTCACCGATGAGTACAAGGGACAACGTTTCCAATCCTACCTGGCATTTTTGCAACGCTATGCCGCAGACGGCAACGGGTTTCTGCGGCGAATCGTCACAGGCGACGAAACGTGGGTCCACCACTTCACCCCCGAACCGAAGAGAACATCAATGAAATGGGTGCACCCCTCATCACCACAACGAAAGAAGGCCAAGGTTCAACCTTCAGCCGGTAAGGTTATGGCGACAGTGTTCTTTGACATGGAGGGTTTGCTGCACGTGGAATCATGCCGAAAGGAACGACGATCAGCGCGGCGTCGTATTGTCAAACGTTGCACCGGTTGCGTAAAGCGATTAAAGAGAAGCGCCGGTGTGATTTTGTTGCACGATAACACAACACCTCACAAGGCCCGCCAAACGAGAGAACTGCTGCAGCGTTTCAAGTGGGAGGTCTGGGAACATCCACCCTACAGTCCCGACCTAGCGCCATGTGACTTTCATCTGTTCGGTAAGCTCAAAACGGAGCTCGGTGGTCGACGTTTCCAGACCGATGAGGAGGTGAAGGCCGCTGTCTCCGCGTGGTTGCAGAACGCTGGAGAAAATGTCTATGCATCCGGCATCGACAAGTTGGTTGTGCATTCACAGAAATGTTTGGAGTCTCTTGGAAACTATGTGGAAAAAGTGACGCTACAGTCGTATTGCTGTTGTATAGGTGGTGTAATAAATGGCCATAACTGGGAAGTGCAACTTATTTTTTGATCTGCCCTCGTAACTCCAAAAACATATCCACGCTTCTATGCTTTTCCGTGTGGCGGAGAAAATGTACGAGTGAGATATATTTATTTTGAGAAGGGAATGAGGGTTGACCGAGGGAAGTCGGTGGGAAATTAAAGAGAGCAGTCTCCTCAGGCGTGTGAAAGCCAATCCAGACTCATCTAGGCCCCTATAGTCACCTCCCAGTCACAAAGTGCGAGCTTCCTTGAGGATCTTTAATCCTACCGCGCTGAATGAGTCTATCCAGACTTCTGGCTTTCCACACTCACTTCAGAATCGTAATGGAATAGCTCCATGTTTTCGAGTCCCGGAGAATGTAATCTCAAACAACACGCTGTACAGCAGTAGAGACTCAAGGGGATATGTGCTGTAATGAAAATGTCGATTAAAAGTTTAATGACACTGTCTCATGCACACAATATAGTCGTTACTAACTGCTCGCTTCTTATCTGAAACAAACAACTGCTGACAAATGAACTTCACTTATCAGCTGCATTGGTTCCAATTTTACTTTCCAAGGCTGCACTACTAAGAATATGTCACAAAAGCTATTCTAAGAAATTGCTTTCATTTGGAAAGAAACACTATAAAGGAAGAAGCAACGGAGAGATAATAATAATAATAATAATAATAATAATAATAATAATAATAATAATAATGTTATTGGCTTTACACCCCAATAACTACATTTTTATGGTTTCGGAGACGCACAGGTGCCGGAAGTTTGTCCCCCAGGAGTTATTTTACGTTCCAGTAAATCTACCGACACGAGGTTGGCGTATTTGAGCACCTTCAAATACCACCGGACTGAGCCAAGATCGAACCTGCCAAGTTAGGATCAGAAGGCCAGCGCCTCAACCGTCTGAGCTACTCAGCCCGGCAATAATAATAATAATAATAATAATAATAATAATAATAATAATAATAATAATAATAATAATAATAATAATAATAATAATAATAATAACGAAAGCCAAGCCCCGTGGTGCAACAGCCCCGATGGGTCATGGCCTACCCAGCGACCGCTGCTCCTTCCGAAGAAGTGCAGATTATGATGTGTCATGTGGTTACCACGAAACCTCTCGGCCGTTATTTTTGGTTCCTTAGACCGGGGCCGCCATCTCACCATCGCATAGCTCCTCAGTTGTAATCACGTAGGCTAAATGGCCCTCGAACCAGCCCTCAGATCCAGGTAAAAATCTCTGACCTGGCCGGAATCGAACCAGGTGCCTCCGGATAAGAGGCAAGGACGCTGCCCCTACACTGCGGGGTCGACAAGAAAAGAAGAAGAAGAAGAAGTCAAGGAAGATTTGAAATGATACAATATAACGGAAAAAGCAATAGAGAGGTGTTTAGAAAGAAAGTGTTAAAAATGGAAATATCCCAAGGTTGGAAGAGAAAGAAAAGGGTCAATGAATATTGAATTTTCACGACCGCATTGTAATCGAAACGGACGTTCAACCTATTAGGTCGTGTTACGTACATTTAGTACGTGTTGAAGAGATGTATAGTACAGAACAAAAATGGCCAACGGGACACCAGTGGGCTCCGAACCCACAACCTCCTGATTTCGCGTCGGTTGCTCTACCAATTGAGCTATGGTGGCCTGGAAAGAAAAGAAGCTTAAATGGTCCAAGACGATGTAAAAGGGACATAGCGATAAGATGGAGTAATGGAGGAAGAAAGAGGAACAAGAAAGGATGAAGTATTGAAACTGACACGTGGTTCCTGGAAGACTAACACGGCCAATGTCCAGTATTCGGGAGATAGTGGGTTCGAATCCCACTGTCGGCAGCCCTGAAAATGGTTTTCCGTGGTTTCCCATTTTCACAGCAGGCAAATGGTGGCGCTGTACCTTAATTAAGGCCACGGCCGCTTCCTTCCCACTCCTAGGCATTTCCTATCCCTTCGGCACCATACGACCTATCTGTGTCGGTGCGACGTAAAACAAATAGCAAGAAAAAGAAGACTAACGGAAATTGACGAAGAAAAGAATAATAATAATAACCAATTTACGTTACAGCGGCACAGACAGGGTCTTACGGCGATGATGGGATATGACTTGACTAAGAGTGGGAAGGAAGCAACCGTAGCCTTAATTAAAATACAGCCCCAGCATTTACCTGGTGTGAAAATGGGAAACCACGAGCGTCAGGGCTGCTGACAGTGGGACTCAAATCCCTTATCTCCTAGATACAAGCTCACAGCTACGTGAACTGAACCATGTAGCCAACTCAGTAATAACATGGCGTCAGCTACAGTGTGCGACGCCATGTAGTCTGCCTGTATCTCAATTTCGACGTTCAATTTTACTCTGTTATTTGACAGAGAAACTGATCTCTGCAAGGTGATATATGGCTATGTTTCAATAATTTTATAGGATGAACACCAAATGTGTCTCCAGAAATCTTCTACATGTCGACATCGTACGGCATGGAGTATCCCCGCTCTTCAAAAATCCGAGGACCTCTGTCGGTTTAAAACTCGCGATTTGGGGATTCCGAGGCCGACTCTCCACTGTTGATACGCCGAGAGAACTAATGACATTAGATGAACAAATTATCGTAAAATGAAAACGGATCGACTCTCGAACAACATTAATTGTTTAAGAAGCCTTTCTCGTGGACAGTCGAGATTTTCTTCTGATGACACGGAACACAGTTCTCTGCGAAACGTAAAGAATTTCACCTTATCTCCTTGACACGGCATAAGCCCAGAAGCCTATATCATGTCTACAAGTACGGGCCGCGGGAGCATCAATGGCAACATTAACTGAAGATTTTCCAGCCCAGTATTTGACGGCTTTTGGGAGAAATGATAGTGGAATGTTTCACAAGACGTGTGACCTTCTGCTAAAGGGAAAGGACAAGAGCGTGCATTTTCGCAATGCTCGTACTGCTGTATTCCTTTGCTAAAAAACAAACAAACAAACAAACAAACAAACAAACAAACAAACAAACAAACAAACAAACAAACAAAAAGCATGGCAATAGACGCGAAGCGACCTCTCCTCAACCCGCAGCCCTGCACATATTACGAGCTGACGCGTGGTCATCGCTACGAATCCTCCAGGCAGCTATCCTTTGCTTTCTAGACCGAGGCCGTTATCAGATAGTTCCTCACTTGTAATTACGTAGGCTGAGTGGACCTCGAACCAGCCCTCAGATCCTGGTAAAAATCCCTGACATGGCCTGGAATCGAACCCGGGGCCTCCGGGCAAGAGGCAGGCACGCTATCCCTACAACGGAGATCCAGTCCAAAGTTAGTATTTTATACTTTCTAATTTACTGTTACGTGTTCAATTGTTAGCATCGTTTTTTTCGAAAATATGAAGTAGTAATTTTTTGCAACCTCTTTGGTGTAGCTGTTAGTGTGGTTAGCTGTAACCCTCGGAGGCTCGGGTTCGATTCCTGGCTCTGCCACGGAATTTGAAAAGTGGTACGAGACTAGAACGGGGTCCACTCAACCTCTGGAGGTCGAGTGAGTAGAGGAGGTTCGATTCCCACCTCAGCCATCCTCGAAGTGGTTTTCCGTGGTTTCCCCACTTCTTCCCCAGGCAAATGCCGGGATGGTACCTAACTTAAATCTACGGCCGCTTCTTTACCTCTTCGTTACCTATCCCTTCCAATCACCCTATCCCCCACAAGGCCCCTGTTAATTATAGCAAGTGAGGCCGCTTGGAGGAGATACTTGTCCTCTACCAGAGTTGTATCACAGACCAAATGTCTCAGGCTCCAGGACACTGCCCTTGAGGCGGTAGAGGTGGGATTCCTCCCTGAGTCCGAGGGAAAAACCAACCCTGGAAGGTAAACGGGAAAAGTTTATGCAACTAGAATAATAATAATAATAATAATAATAATAATAATAATAATAATAATAATGCATAACCTCAATTACCTTTTAAAAGTGATGGAGACGATTTCTATACAGAATATTCAGTCCAGGAACTGTGAGTACGAATCCACGTTCCATTGGCTCAAAGAGTATCGTACGTATACATCCATCAGTCATAATAACAGGCATCCATTCATTCTCCTGAACAACGTCAATATCTGAGAGAAATAAATACAGAAGTCAGAAGGTTTGAACATGCAGTTTTATTTATTACAAACCAGTTCCTCTTATCCGTACAGTTCTACGAGAGTACCAGGAACTAGTGGCCACATGCGAATGAACGGTGCTGCGCCCTGGTGACAAACAAGTCGCTCGTAGGTGGGAGATAAGTACTTGTTGTCTGGTTGCATATGGTCTTGCTTTGCCATATTATCTTGTTTGTAATGTCTTTATTTTAGGAGCAACAATAATAGTGTTCTGTTATTGGTTGAAAGTATACTCTACGTCGTTCTGGAACGATTCTATTTCTTTTTAAAGTTTTCCGATGAAAAACGGCATTTAACTACTGTACAAGGAAAGCGTGAACAGCGGTGCTGAATCGGGCCACATTCAGCGTTAAACCATGGGCTTCTACAGTGCATAATTTCTCATATTTGCAGCTATCCCAGAGGAGTGCGACAGGCTTCGGCAGCCGGCACATTTCCTATCCTCGCCGCTAGATGGGGGCTTCATTCATTCCCTTCCTGACCGGTCGAATGACTGGAAACGGGCTGTGGATCTTCTTCATTTGCAGCTATAATTTTTCAAGTAGAATGTATTCACGAGATCTGACAGCCCTAGACATTCCAGACATACGTACAAACGGGGATAACGTTTAGAGGAGAGTATTTTGGATCGTTATTAACAGTGGCATTTCACTTACTCGAACCCCCTTACCTGTAACGGTTGTTAGTTGGTCTTCAGAAGACGTGTCAGCTTATGTCCAGACTATTGTGCAGACTAAGGATGTAATATATAGAAATTTTTAAGCATTAGGATTCTACAATTGATTTTGTATATATTACTGTAAAATGCTCTGCATAATCCTTCTCTATTTGCCATGTTAGATGAATTGTAACTATTATAAAGGATGGGCAAAATAAATCTGGCCCAGAAAATATTTATAAGACTGACGCGGAATTGACTCTTGTTAATGAACAGAAGAACAGGAAATACTGGAAACCGTGACTTTGATGCACCAATCGGTTGCTGTCACACGTCTGCGTGGCACCTGCCGCATCTCCCGATTTCATCGCTGAATCATTAGGTGTGATTGAGAGAAAGGAGTAGACGTGTTTAGTGACCAGCTGAATGCAACACAAAATGGTGCTCACGATAAAACAGCGCGTGTTCATCGTCGAGTGTTACGCGAAACACGATTCCTGGAAAACCAGTGCGGATCTGTTTACGCAAGTGTTGGGCGTGAAACGGGCTCCGTAGCGAATAAAAACCGTAACTATCCGAAAAGACATTGCTCGAGTGAAGGAACGCCTGGAACGAAGTCCGACGAAATCTCAACGTCGTTTGTCCGTGCAAGAGGGAATTAAGAGGTCGTCGTGTCGAGACATTATCAAGAAGGACCTGCATCTGTACCCTTACAAATTTACTCTCACGTCTATTTTGGGTAAACTATAGGTTTGTGTTGGAGCCTCCGTAGCTCAGGCGGCAGCTCGCCGGCCTCTCACCGCTGGGTTCCGTGGTTCAAATCTCCA